>NW_027458009.1:0-370000 GCF_050624435.1 Tenrec ecaudatus | reverse complement strand
ATCTAGGTTACCTAGCGGGCACTTGGTCTATGTACGTTCCCTAGCAGGCACTTGGGCTATCTACGTTATGTAGCGGGCACTTGGACTATGTAGGTTAACGAACGGGCACTTGGACTATGTAGGTAACCTAGTGGACACTTGGACTCTCTAGGTTACCTAGCGGGCACTTGGACTATGTAGGTTAACTAGCGGGCACTTGGTCTATGTAGGTTAACTAGCAGGCCCTTGGATTATGTAAGTTAACTAGAGGGCACTTGGACGATCCTGGTTAACTAACGGGCACTTGGACTATCTAGGTTAACTAGCGGGCACTTAGACTATCTAGGTTAACTAGCGGGCACTTGGACTATGTAGGTTACCTAGCGGACACTTGCACTATGTAGGTTACCTAGCGGGCACTTGGACTATGTAGGTTAACTAGAGGATACTTGGACGATCTCGGTTACCTAACAGGCACTTTGACTATCTAGGTTACCTAGCGGGCACTTGGACTATGTAGGTTAACTAGCGGGCATTTGGACGATCTAGGATAAGCAGCGGGCACTTGGACTATCAAAGTTAACAAGCGAGCCCTTGGACTATGTAGGTTAACTAGCGGGCCCTTGGACTATCTAGGTTACCTAGATAGCACTTGGACTATATAGGTTACCTAGCGGGCACTTGGACTATCCAGGTTAACGAACGGGCACTTGGACTATGCAGGTAACCTGGCCGGCACTTGGACTTTCTAGGTTACATAGCGGGCACTTGGACTACTAGGTTAACGAATGGGCACTTGGACTATGTAGGTTGCCTAGCGAGCACTTGGACTATCTAGGTTAGGTAACGGGCACTTGGACTATCTAGGTTAACTAGCGGGCACTTGGACTATGTACGTTAGCTAACAGGCACTTGGACTATGTAGGTTACCTAGAGGACACTTGGACGATCTAGGTTAACTAGCGGGCACTTGGACTATCTAGGTTAACTAGCGGGCCCTTGGACTATCTAGGTTACTAGCGGGCACTTGGACTATGTAGGTTACCTAGAGGACACTTGGACGATCTAGGTTACCTAGCGGGCACTTGGACTATCTAGGTTAACGAAAGGGCACTTGGACTATGTAGGTTAACTAGCGGACACTTCGACTATCTAGGTTAGCTAACGGGCAATTGGACTATCTAGGTTACCTAGTGGGCACTTGTACTATGTAGTTTACCTAGCAGGCACTTGGACTATGTAGGTTAACTAGCGGGCACTTGGACTATCTAGGTTACCTAGCGGGCACTTGGACTATGTAGGTTCCCTAGCGGGTACTTGGACTGTCTAAGTTAACTAGCGCGCAATTGGACTGTCTAGGTTACCAAGTGGGCACTTGTACTATGTAGTTTACCTAGCAGGCACTTGGACTATGTAGGTTAACTAGCGGGCACTTGGACTATCTAGGTTAGCTAGCGGACACTTGGACTATGTACGTTCCCTAGCAGGCACTTGGGCTATCTACGTTATGTAGCGGGCACTTGGACTATGTAGGTTAACGAACGGGCACTTGGACTATGTAGGTAACCTAGTGGTCACTTGGACTCTCTAGGTGACCTAGCGGGCACTTGGACTATGTAGGTTAACTAGCGGGCAATTGGTCTATGTAGGTTAACTAGCAGGCCCTTGGATTATGTAAGTTAACTAGAGGGCACTTAGACGATCCTGGTTAACTAACGGGCACTTGGACTATCTAGGTTAACTAGCGGGCACTTAGACTATCTAGGTTAACTAGCGGGCACTTGGACTATGTAGGTTCCCTAGCGTGCATTTGGACTATATAGGTTACCTAGCGGGCACTTGGATTATGTAGGTTACCTAGCGGGCACTTGGACTATGTAGGTTAACTAGCGGGCACTTGGATTATCTAGGTTAACTAAGAGGCACTTCGACTATGTATGTTCCAAAGCGGGCACTTGGACTATGTAGGTTCCCTAGCGGGCACTTGGACTATCTTGGTTACCTAGCGGGCACTTGGACTATGTAGGTTAACTAGCGGACACTTGCACTATGTAGGTTACCTAGCGGGCACTTGGACTATGTAGGTTAACTAGCAGGCCCTTGGACTATCTAGGTTACCTAGCAGGCATTTGGACTATGTAGGTTAACTAGCAGGCACTTGCACTGTCTAGGTTACCTAGCAGGCACTTGGACTATGTACCTTCCCTAGCGGGCACTTGGACTATCTATGTTAACTAGCGGGCACTTGGACTATGTAGGTTACCTAGCGGACACTTGCACTATGTAGGTTACCTCGCGGGCACTTGGACTATGTAGGTTAACTAGAGGACACTTGGACGATCTCGGTTACCTAACAGGCACTTTGACTATCTAGGTTACCTAGAGGGCACATGGACTATGTAGGTTAACTAGCGGGCATTTGGACGATCTAGGATAACCAGCGGGCACTTGGACTATCAAAGTTAACAAGCGAGCCCTTGGACTATGTAGGTTAACTAGCGGGCCCTTGGACTATCTAGGTTACCTAGATAGCACTTGGACTATATAGGTTACCTAGCGGGCACTTGGACTATCCAGGTTAACGAACGGGCACTTGGACTATGCAGGTAACCTGGCCGGCACTTGGACTTTCTAGGTTACATAGCGGGCACTTGGACTTCTAGGTTAACGAATGGGCACTTGGACTATGTAGGTTGCCTAGCGAGCACTTGGACTATCTAGGTTAGGTAACGGGCACTTGGACTATCTAGGTTAACTAGCGGGCACTTGGACTATGTACGTTAGCTAACAGGCACTCTGACTATGTAGGTTACCTAGAGGACACTTGGACGATCTAGGTTAACTAGCGGGCACTTGGACTATCTAGGTTAACTAGCGGGCCCTTGGACTATCTAGGTTTACTAGCAGGCACTTGGACTATGTAGGTTACCTAGAGGACACTTGGACGATCTAGGTTACCTAGCGGGCACTTGGACTATCTAGGTTAACGAAAGGGCACTTGGACTATGTAGGTTAACTAGCGGACACTTCGACTATCTAGGTTAGGTAACGGGCACTTGGACTATCTAGGTTAACTAGCGGGCCCATGGACTATGTAGGTTTACTAGCGGGCCCTTGGACTATCTAGTTTCCCTAAAGGGCACTTGGACTATCTAGGTTACCGAACGGGCACTTGGACTATCTAGGTTACCTAGCGGGCACTTGGACTATGTAGGCTAACTAGGGGGCCCTTGGACGATCTAGGTTACCTAGCGGGTACTTGAAGTATCTAGGTTAACCAGCTGGCACTTGCACTATCTAGGTTACCTAGCGGGCACTTGGAATATTTATGTTCCCTAGCGGGCACTAGGACTATCTATGTTAACTAGCGGGAACATGGAATATGTAGGTTTACTAGCGGACACTTGCACTATGTAGGTTCCCTAGCAGGCACTTGGACTATCTAGGTTAACTAGCGGGCACTTGGACTATCTAGGTTAACTAGCGTGCACTTGGACTATATAGGTTCCTTAGCGGGCACTTGGACTATCTAGGTTGCCTAGCGGGCACTTGGACTATGTAGGTTAACTAGCGTGTTCTTGGTCTATCTAGGTTACGTAGCGGGCACTTGGTATATAGGTAAACTAGCGGGCACTTGGACTATGTAGGTTAACTAGAGGACACTTGGACTATCTAGGTTAACTAGTGGGCCCTTGGACTACGTAGGTTAACTTACAGGCACTTGGACACTCTAGGTTAACTAGCGGGCACTTGGACTATCAAAGTTAACAAGTGAGCCCTTGGACTATGTAGGTTAACTAGCGGGCCCTTGGACTATCTAGGTTACCTAGCGGGCACTTGGACTATCTAGGTTAACGAACGGCCACTTGGAATATGCAGGTAACCTAGCGGGCACTTGGACTGTCTAGGTTACCTAGCGAGCACTTGGACTTCTAGGTTAACGAACGTGCTCTTGGACTATGTAGGTTGCCTAGCGGGCACATGGACTATCTAGGTAAGGTAACGGGCACTTGGACTATCTAAGTTACCTAGCGGGAACTTGGACAATGTAAGTTACCTAGCGGGCACTTGGACTATCTAGGTTACCTAACGGGCACTTTGACTATCTAGGTTACATAGCAGACACTTGGACTATGTAGGATAACTAGCGAATACTTGGACTCTAGGTTACCTAGCGGGCACTTGGACTATCTAGGTTACCTAGCGGGCCCTTGGACTATGTAGGTTTCCTAGCGGGTACTTGGACAATCTAGGTTAACGAACGGGCACTTGGACTATGTAGGTAACCTAGCGGGCACTTGGACAGTCTAGGTTACCTAGCGGGAACTTAGACTATCTAGGTTACCTAGTGGGCACTTGGACTATGTACGTTCGCTAGCGGGCACTTGGACTATCTACGTTAACTAGCGGGCACGTGGACGATGTACTTTTACTAGCGGGCACTTGGACTATGTAGATTCCCTATCGGGCACTTGGACTAGGTAGGTTCCCTAGCGGGCACTTGGTCTATCTAGGTTAACTAGCGGACACTTGGACTATTAGGGTCCCTAGCGGGCCTTTGGACTATATAGGTTACCTAGCGGGCACTTGGACTATGAGGTTAACGAACAGACACTTGGACTATGTAGGTAACCTAGTGGTCACTTGAACTGTCTAGGTTACATAGCGGGCACTTGGACTATGTAGGTTAACTAGTGGGGACTAGGACTATGTAGGATCCCTATCGGACATTTGGACTACTTAGGTTACCTAGCGGGCACTTGGACTATCTAGGTTAACTAGCGGGGACTTGGACTATCTAGGTCAACTAGCGGGCCCTTGTACTATGTAGGTTAACTAGCAAGCACTTGGCCTATCTAGATTAACTAGCGGACCTTGGACTATGTAGGTTAACTAGCGGGCCCTTGGACTATGTAGGTTAACTAGCGGGCACTTGGACGATCTAGGTTAACTAGAGGGCACTTGGACTACCTAGGTTACCTAGCGGGCACTTGGACTATGTAGGTACCCTAGCGGGCATTTGGACTATATAGATAACCTAGCGGGCACTTAGACTTTGTAGGTTACCTAGCTGGCCCTTGAACTATCTACGTTGCCTAGCGGGTTCTTGGAGTATGTACGTTACCTAGCGGACTGTTGGACTATCTAGGTTACCTAGCGGGCACTTGGACTATCTAGGTTAACTAACGGGCACTTGGACTATGTAGGTTCCCTAGCGGGCACTTGGACATTGTAGGTTCCCTAGCGGGCACTTGGACTATGTGGGTTAACTAGAGGGCACTTGGACTATGTAGGTTCCCTATCGGGCACTTGGAGAATGTAGGTTAACTAGGGGGAACTAGGACTATGTAGGTTACCTAGCGGGCCCTTGACTATCTAGGTCACCTAGCGGGCACTTGGACTATGTACGTTCCCTAGCGGGCACTTGGACTATCTATGTTAACTAGCGGGCACTTGGACAATGTACTTTAACTAGAGGGCACTTGGACTATGTACGTTTCCTAGCGGGTACTTGGATTATCTATGTTAACCAGCAGGCACTTGGACTATGTAGATTCCCTATCGGGCACTTGGACTAGGTAGGTTCCCTAGCTGGCATGTGGTCTATCTAGGTTAACTAGCAGACACTTGGACTATTAGGGTCCCTAGCCGGCATTTGTACTATATAGGTTACCTAGCGGGCACTTGGACTATGAGGTTAACGAACAGGCACTTGGACTATGTAGGTAACCTAGTGGTCCCTTGAACTGTCTAGGTTACCTAGCGGGCACTTGGACTATGTAGGTTAACTAGCAGGCACCTGGACGATGTAGGTTAACTAGCGGGCCCTTGTACTATGTATGTTCCAGAGCGGGCACTTGGACTATGTAAGTTCCCTAGCCGGCACTTGGACTATGTAGGTTCCAGAGCGGGCACTTGGACTATCTAGGTTCCCTAGGGGACACTTGGATTATCTAGGTTCCCTAGCGGGCACTTGTACTATGTAGGTTAACTAGCGTGCCCTTGGACTATCTAGGTTACGTAGCGGGCACTTTGTATATAGGTTAACTAGCGGGCACGTGGACTATGTAGGTTAACTAGCGGACACTTGCACGATCTAGGTTAACTAGCGGGCCCTTGCACTATGTAGGTTAACTAGCGGGCTCATGGATTATGTAGGTTTACTATAAGGCACTTGGACTATCTAGGTTAACTAGTGGGCACTTCGACTATGTAGTTTCCCTAGCGGGCATTTGGACTATTTAGGTTACCTAGCGGGCACTTGGACTATGTAGGTTTCCTATCGGGCACTAGGACTATCTAGGTTACCTAGCAGGCACTTTGACTATCTAGGTTAATTAACGGGCACTTGGACTATATAGGTTGCCTAGCGGGCACTTGGATTATATAGGTTCCCTATCGGGCACTTGGACTATGTAGGTTAACTAGCAGGCACTTGGACTGTCTAGGTTACCTAGCAGGCACTTGGATTATCTAGGTTAACGAACGGGCACTTGGACTATGTAGGTTACCTAGCCACACTTGCACTATCTAGGTTAGCTAACAGGCACTTCGACTATCTAGGTTCCCTAGCAGGCACTTGTACTATGTAGGTTACCTAGCTGGCACTTGGAGTATGAAGGTCAACTAGTGTGCCCTTGGACTATCTAGGTTAGCTAACGGGCAATTAGATTATGTAGGTTAACTAGCGGGCACTTGGAATATGTAGTTTAACTAGCGAACACTTGCACTATGTAGGTTAACTAGCGGGCCCATGGATTATATAGGTTTACTAGCGGGCACTTGGACTATCTAGGTTCCCTAAAGGTCACTTGGACTATCTAGGTTACCGAACGGGCACTTGGACTATCTAGGTTACCTAGCGGGAACTTGGACTATGTAGGTAACTAGGGGGCCCTTGGACGATCTAGGTTACCTAGCGGGTACTTGAATTATCTAGGTTAACTAGTGGGCACTTGCACTATATAGGTTACCTAGCGGGCACTTGGGCTATGTACTTTCCCTAGCGGGCACTTGGACTATCTCTGTTAACTAGCGGGCACTTGGAATATGTAGGTTTCCTAGCAGGCACTTGGACTATCTAGGTTAACTAGCGGGCACTTGGACTATCTAGGTTAACTAGCGTGCACTTGGACTATGTAGGTTCCTTAGTGGACACTTGGACTATCTAGGTTGCCTAGCGGGCACTTGGACTATGTAGGGTCACTAGCGTGCCCTTGGACTATCTAGGTTACGTAGCAGGCACTTGGTATATAGGTTAACTAGCGGGCCCTTGGACTATCTAGGTTACCTAGCGGGCACTTGGACTATGTAGGTTAACTAGTGGGCCCTTCGACTATCTAGGTTACCTAGCGGGCACTTGGACTATGTAGGTTAACAAGAGGACACTTGGACTACCTAGGTTAATTAGTGGGCCCTTGGACTATGTAGGTTAATTAGCAGGCACTTGGACAATCTAGGTTAACTAGCGGGTACTTGGACGATCTAGGTTAACTAGCGGGCAGCTGGACTATCAAAGTTAACAAGTGAGCCCTTGGACTATGTAGGTTAACTAGCGGGTCCTTGGACTATCTAGGTTACCTAGCGGGCACTTGGACTATATAGGTTACATAGCGGGCACTTGGACTATGTAGGTTACCTAGTGGGCACTTGGACTATCTAGGTTAACAAACGGGCACTGGGAATATGCAGGTAACCTAGCGGGCACTTGGACTGTCTAGGTTACCTAGTGGGCACTTGGACTTCTAGGTTAACGAACGGGCTCTTGGACTATGTAGTTTGCCTAGCGGCCACTTGGACTATCTAGGTTAGGTAACGGGCACTTGGACTATCTAGTTTACCTAGCGGGAACTTGGACAATGTAAGTTACCTAGCGGGCACATGGACTATCTATGTTACCTAACGTTCACTTTGACCAACTAGGTTACATAGCGGGTACTTGGACTATGTAGGTTAACTAGCGAGCACTTGGACTCTAGGTTACCTAGCTGGCACTTGGACTATCTAGGGTACCTAGCGGGCCCTTGGACTATGTAGGTTTCCTAGTGGGCACTTGGACTATTTAGGTTAACGAACGTGCACTTGGACTATGTAGGTAACCTAGCGGGCACTTGGACAGTCAAGGTTACCTAGCGGGCACTTGGACTATCAAGGTTAACGAACAGGCACGTTGACTATCTAGGTTCCCTAGCGGGCACTTGTACTATCTAGGTTATCTAGCTGGCACTTGGACTATGTAGGTCAACTAGCGGGCCCTTGGACTATCTAGGTTACCTAACGGGCACTTAGATTATGTAGGTTAACTAGCGGGCACTTGGAATATGTAGGTTCACTAGTGGACACTTGCACTATATAGGTTAACTAGCGGGCCCATGGACTATGTAGGTTTACTAGCGGGCCCTTGGACTATCTAGTTTCGCTAAAGGGCACTTGGACTATCTAGGTTACCGAACGGGCACTTGGACTATCTAGGTTACCTAGCGGGCACTTGGACTATGTAGGCTAACTAGGGGGCCCTTGGACGATCTAGGTTACCTAGCGGGTACTTGAAGTATCTAGGTTAACTAGTGGGCACTTGCACTATATAGGTTACCTAGCGGGCACTTGGGCTATGTACTTTCCCTAGCGGGCACTTGGACTATCTCTGTTAACTAGCGGGCACTTGGAATATGTAGGTTTCCTAGCAGGCACTTGGACTATCTAGGTTAACTAGCGGGCACTTGGACTATCTAGGTTAACTAGCGTGCACTTGGACTATGTAGGTTCCTTAGTGGGCACTTGGACTATCTAGGTTGCCTAGCGGGCACTTGGACTATGTAGGGTCACTAGCGTGCCCTTGGACTATCTAGGTTACGTAGCAGGCACTTGGTATATAGGTTAACTAGCGGGCCCTTGGACTATCTAGGTTACCTAGCGGGCACTTGGACTATGTAGGTTAACTAGCGGGCCCTTCGACTATCTAGGTTACCTAGCGGGCACTTGGACTATGTAGGTTAACAAGAGGACACTTGGACTATCTAGGTTAATTAGTGGGCCCTTGGACTATGTAGGTTAATTAGCAGGCACTTGGACAATCTAGGTTAACTAGCGGGTACTTGGACGATCTAGGTTAACTAGCGGGCAGCTGGACTAACAAAGTTAACAAGTGAGCCCTTGGACTATGTAGGTTAACTAGCGGGTCCTTGGACTATCTAGGTTACCTAGCGGGCACTTGGACTATATAGGTTACATAGCGGGCACTTGGACTATGTAGGTTACCTAGTGGGCACTTGGACTATCTAGGTTAACGAACGGGCACTGGGAATATGCAGGTAACCTAGCGGGCACTGGGACTGTCTAGGTTACCTAGTGGGCACTTGGACTTCTAGGTTAACGAACGGGCTCTTGGACTATGTAGTTTGCCTAGCGGCCACTTGGACTATCTAGGTTAGGTAACGGGCACTTGGACTATCTTGGTTACCTAGCGGGAACTTGGACAATGTAAGTTACCTAGCGGACACTTGGACTATCTAGGTTACCTAACAGGCACTTTGACTATCTAGGTTATATAGTGGGCACTTGGACTATGTAGGTTAACTAGCGAGCACTTGGACTCTAGGTTACCTTGCGGGCACTTGGACTATCTAGGTTGCCTAGCAGGCCCGTGGACAATGTAGGTTTCCTAGCGGGCACTTGGACTATCTAGGTTAACGAACGGGCACTTGGACTATGTAGGTAACCTAGTGGGCACTTGGACAGTCTAGGTTACCTAGCGGGCACTTGGACTATCTAGGTTAACGAACAGGCACTTTGACTATCTAGGTTAACTAGCGTGCACTTGGATTATGTAGGTTCCTTAGCGGGCACTTGTACTATCTAGGTTGCCTAGCGGGCACTTGGACTATGTAGGTTAACTAGCGTACACTTGGACTACCTAGGTTTCGTAGCGGGCACTTGGTATATAGGTTAACTAGCGGGCACTTGGACTATGTAGGTTAACTAGAGGACACTTGGACTATCTAGGTTAACTAGTGGGCCCTTGGACTATGTAGGTTAACTAGCAGGCACTTGGACAATCTAGGTTAACTAGCGGGCACTTGGAGTATCTAGGTTAACGAACGGGCACGTGGAATATGCAGTAACCTAGCGGGCACTTGGACTGTCTAGGTTACCTAGCAGGCACTTGGACTTCTAGGTTAACGAACGGGCACTTGGACTATGTAGGTAAACTAGGGGGCACTTGGACAGTCTAGGTTACCTAGCGTGCACTTGGCCTATCTAGGTTAACGAACGGGCACTTGGACAATGTAGGTTAGGTAACGGTTACTTGGACTCTAGGTTACCTAGCGGGCACTTGGACTATCTAGGTTACCTAGCGGGCTCTTGGACTATGTAGGTTTCCTAGCGGGCACTTGGACTATCTAGGTTAACGAACAGGCACTTGGATTATGTAGGTAAACTAGCGGGCACTTGGACAGTCTAAGTTACCTAGCGGGCACTTGGACTATCTAGGTTAACGAACGGGCACTTGGACTATGTAGATTACCTAGCGGGCACTTGGACTATGTAGGATCCCTATCAGACATTTGGACTACTTAGGTTATCTTGAGGGCACATGGACTATCTAGGTTAACTAGCGGGTACTTGGACTATCTAGGTCAACTATCGGGCCCTTGTACTATGTAGGTTAACTAGCGAGCACTTTGCCTATCTAGTTTAACTAGCGGACCTTGGACTATGTAGGTTAACTAGCGGGCCCTAGGACTATGTAGGTTAACTAGCGGGCACTTGGACTCTCTAGGTTACCTAGCGGGCACTTCGACTATGTAGGTTCCCTAGCGGGCATTTGGACTATATAGATAACCTAGCGGGCACTTAGACTTTGTAGGTTACCTAGCGGGCACTTGGACTATCTAGGTTACCTAGCTGGCACTTGAACTATCTACGTTGCCTAGCGGGTTCTTGGAGTATGTAGGTTACCTAGCGGGCTGTTGGACTATCTAGGTAACCTAGCGGGCACTTGGACTATCTAGGTTAACTAACGGGCACTTGGACTATGTAGGTTCCCTAGCAGGCCCTTGGACTATGTAAGTTCCCTAGCGGACACTTGGACTATATGGGTTAACCAGAGGGCACTTTGACTATGTAGGTTCCCTATCGGGCACTTGGAGAATGTAGGTTAACTAGGGGGCACTAGGACTATGTAGGTTACCTAGCGGACCCTTGACTATCTAGGTTACTTAGCGGGCATTTGGATTATGTAGGCTCCCTAGCGTGCATTTGGACTATATAGATTACCTACCGGGCTGTTTGACTATGTAGGTTACCTAGCGGGCACTTGGACTATCTAGGTTACCTAACGGCACTTTGACTATCTAGGTTACATAGTGGGCACTTGGACTATGTAGGATAACTACCGAACACTTGGACTCTAGGTTACCTAGCGGGCACTTGGTCTATCTAGGTTACCTAGGGGGCCCTTCGACTATGTAGGTTTCCTAGCGGGCACTTGGACTATCTAGGTTAACGAACGGGCACTTGGACTATGTAGGTAACCTAGCGGGCACTTGGACAGTCTAGGTTACCTAGCAGGCACTTGGACTATCTAGGTTAATGAACGGGCACTTGGACTATGTAGGTTAACTAGCGGGCACTTGGACTATGTAGGATCCCTATCGGACATTTGGTCTGCTTAGGTTACCTAGCGGGCACTTGGACTATCTAGGTCAACTAGCGGGCCGTTGTACTATGTAGGTTAACTAGCAAGCACTTGGACTATCAAGGTTAACTAGCGGGCACTTGGACTATGTAGGTTCCCTAGCGGGCATTTGGACTATATAGATAACCTAGCGGGTACTTAGCCTTTGTAGGTTACCTAGCGGGCACTTGGACTATCTAGGTTACCTAGTGGGCACTTGGACTATCTAGATTAACTAACGGGCACATGGACTATGTAGGTTCCCTAACGGGCCCTTGGACTATGTAAGTTCCCTAGCGGGCCCTTAGACAATATAAGTTCCCTAGTGGGCACTTGGACTATGTGGGTTCCCTAGCGGGCATTTGGGCTATCTAGGTTACCTAACGGGCTCTTGGACTATGTAGGTTAACTAGCGGGCATTTGGACTATGTAGGTTACCTAGCAGGCACTTGGACTATGTAGGTTCCCTATCGGGCACTTGGAGAATGTAGGTTAACTAGGGGCCACTAGGACTATGTAGGTTACCTACCGGGCCTTAGGACTATCTAGGTTACCTAGGGGGACGTTGGAGTATGTAAGTTAACTAGTGGGCACTTGGACTATCTAGGTTACCTAGCGGGCACTTGAACTATGTACGGTAACTAGCGTGCCCTTGGACTCTCTAGGTTACGTAGCGGACACTTGGTATATAGGTTAACTAGCGGGCACGTGGACTATGTAGGTTAACTAGCGGACACTTGCACCATCTAGGTTAACTAGCGGGCCCTTGCACTATGTAGGTTAACAAGCGGGCTCAAGGATTATGTAGGTTTACTATCAGGCACTTGGACTATGTAGTTTCCCTAGCGGGCATTTGGACTATTTAGGTTACCTAGCGGGCACTTGGACTATGTAGGTTTCCTAGCGGGCACTTGGACTATCTAGGTTACCTAGCAGGCACTTTGACCATCTAGGTTAACTAATGGGCACTTGGACTATATAGATTGCCTAGTGGGCACTTGGATTATGTAGATTCCCTATCGGGCACTTGGACTATGTAGGTTAACTAGCGGGCACTTGGACTGTCTAGGTTACCTAGCAGGCACTTGGATTATCTAGGTTAACGAACAGGCACTTGGACTATGTAGGTTACCTAGCCGCCACTTTCACTACCTTGGTTAGCTAACAGGCACTTCGACTATCTAGGTTCCCTAGCGGGCACTTGTACTATCTAGGTTACCTAGCTGGCACTTGGAGTATGTAGGTCAACTAGCGGGCCCTTGGGCTATCTAGGTTAGCTAACGGGCACTTAGATTATGTAGGTTAACTAGCGGGCACTTGGAATATGTAGGTTAACTAGCGGACACTTGCACTATGTAGGTTAACTAGCGGGCCCATGGACTATGTAGGTTTACTAGCGGGCCCTTGGACTATCTAGGTTCCCTAAAGGTCACTTGGACTATCTAGGTTACCGAACGGGCACTTGGACTATCTAGGTTACCTAGAGGGCACTTGGACTATGTAGGCTAACTAGGGGGCCATTGGACGATCTAGGTTACCTATCGAGTACTTGAACTATCTAGGTTAACTAGCGGGCACTTGCACTATCTAGGTTACCTAGCGGGCACTTGGACTATGTACATTCCCTAGCGGGCACTTGGACTATCTATGTTAACTAGCGGGCACTTGGAATTTGTAGGTTACCTAGCAGGCACTTGGACTATCTAGGTTAACTAGCGGGCACTTGGACTATGTATGTTCCTTCGCAGGCACTTGGACTATCTAGGTTGCCTAGCGGGCACTTGGACTATGTAGGTTAACTAGCGTGCCCTTGGAATATCTAGGTTACGTAGCGGGCACTTGGTATATAGGTTAACTAGCGGGCACTTGAACTATGTAGGTTAACTAGAGGACACTTGGACTGTCTAGGTTAACTAGTGGGCCCTTGGACTATGTAGGTTAACTAGCAGGCACTTGGACAATCTAGGTTAACTAGCGGGCACTTAGACGATCTAGGTTCCCTAAAGGTCACTTGGACTATCTAGGTTACCGAACGAGCACTTGGACTATCTAGGTTACCTAGCGGAAACTTGGATTATTTAGGCTAACTAGGGGGCCCTTGGACGATCTAGGTTACGTAGCGGGTACTTGAACTATCTAGGTTAACGAGCGGGCACTTGCACTATATAGGTTACCTAGCGGGCACTTGGACTATGTACTTTCCCTAGCGGGCATTTGGACTATCTCTGTTAACTAGCGGGCACTTGGAATATGTAGGTTTCCTAGCAGGCACTTGGACTATCTAGGTTAACTAGCGGGCCCTTGGACTATCTAGGGTAACTAGCGTGCACTTGGACTATGTAGGTTCCTTAGCGGGCACTTGGACTATCTAGGTTGCCTAGCGGGCACTTGGACTATGTAGGGTCACTAGCGTGCCCTTGGACTATCTAGGTTACGTAGCAGGCACTTGGTATATAGGTTAACTAGCGGGCACTAGGACTATGTAGGTTAACTAGAGGACACTTGGACTATGTAGGTTAACTAGCGGGCCCTTGGACTATCTAGCTTACCTAGCGGGCCCTTGGTCTATGTAGGTTAACAAGAGGACACTTGGACTATCTAGGTTAATTAGTGGGCCCTTGGACTATGTAGGTTAACTAGCAGGCACTTGGACAATCTAGGTTAACTAGCGGGCACTTGGACGATCTAGGTTAACTAGCGGGCAGCTGGACTATCAAAGTTAACAAGTGAGCCCTTGGACTATGTAGGTTAACTAGCGGGTCTTGGACTATCTAGGTGACCTAGCAGGCACTTGGACTATATAGGTTACATAGCGGGCACTTGGACTATGTAGGTTACCTAGTGAGCACTTGGACTATCTAGGTTAACGAACGGGCACTGGGAATATGCAGGTAACCTAGCGGGCACTTGGACTGTCTAGGTTACCTAGTGGGCACTTGGACTTCTAGGTTAACGAACGGGCTCTTGGACTATGTAGGTTGCCTAGCGGGCACTTGGACTATCTAGGTTAGGTAACGGGCACTTGGACTATCTTGGTTACCTAGCGGGAACTTGGACAATGTAAGTTACCTAGCGGGCCCTTGGACTATCTAGGTTACCTAACAGGCACTTTGACTATCTAGGTTACATAGTGGGCACTTGGACTATGTAGGTTAACTAGCGAGCACTTGGACTCTAGGTTACCTAGCGGGCACTTGGACTATCTAGGTTGCCTAGCAGGCCCTTGGACAATGTAGGTTTCCTAGCGGGCACTTGGACTATCTAGGTTAACGAACGGGCACTTGGACTATGTAAGTAACCTAGTGGGCACTTGGACAGTCTAGGTTACCTAGCGGGCACTTGGACTATCTAGGTTAACGAACAGGCACTTTGACTATCTAGGTTGACTAACGTGCACTTGGATTATGTAGGTTCCTTAGCGGGCACTTGTACTAACTAGGTTGCCTAGCGGGTACTTGGACTATGTAGGTTAACTAGCATGCACTTGGACTATCTAGGTTTCCTAGCGGGCACTTGGTACATAGGTTAACTAGCGGGCACTTGGACTATGTAGGTTAACTAGAGGACACTTGAACTATCTAGGTTAAGTAGTGGGCCCTTGGACTATGTAGGTTAACTAGCAGGCACTTGGACAATCTAGGTTAACTAGCGGCACTTGGACGATCTAGGTTAACTAGCGGGCACTTGGACTATCAAAGTTAACAAGTGAGACCTTGGATTATGTAGGTTAACTAGCGGGCCCTTGGACTAACTAGGTTACCTAGCGGGCACTTGGAGTATCTAGGTTAACAAACGGGCACTTGGACTATGTAGGTAACCTAGGGGGCACTTGGACAGTCTAGGTTACCTAGCGGGAACTTGGCCTATCTAGGTTAACGAACGGGCACTTGGACTATGTAGGTTAGGTAACGGGTACGTGGACTATCTAGGTTACCTAGCGGGAACTTGGACAATGTAAGTTACCTAGCGGGCACTAGGACCATCTAGGTTACCTAATGGGCACTTTGACTATCTATGTTACATACCGGCACTTGGACCATGTAGGATAACTAGCGAACACTTGGACTCTAGTTTACCTAGCGGGCACTTGGACTATCTAGGTTACCTAGCGGGCCCTTGGACTATGTAGGTTTCCTAGCGGGCACTTGGACTATCTAGGTTAACGAACAGGCACTTGGACTATGTAGGTAAACTAGCGGGCACTTGGACAGTCTAGGTTACCTAGCGGGCACTTGGACTATCTAGGTTAACGAACGGCACTTGGACTATGTAGGTTACCTAGCGGGCACTTGGACTATGTAGGATCCCTATCGGACATTTGGACTACTTAGGTTACGTAGCGGGCACATGGACTATCTAGGTTAACTAGCAGGCACTTGGACTATCTAGGTCAACTAGCAGGCCCTTGTACTATGTAGGTTAACTAGCGAGCACTTTGACTATCTAGTTTAACTAGCGGACCTTGGACTATGTAGGTTAACTAGCGGGCCCTAGGACTATGTAGGTTAACTAGCGGGCACTTGGACGATCTAGGTTAACTAGTGGGCACTTGGACTATCTAGGTTACCTAGCGGGCACTTCGACTATGTAGGTTCCCTAGCGGGCATTTGGAATATATAGATAACCTAGCGGGCACTTAGACTTTGTAGGTTACCTAGCGGGCACTTGGACTATCTAGGTTACCTAGCTGGCACTTGATCTATCTACGTTGCCTAGCGGGTTCTTGGAGTATGTAGGTTACCTAGCGGGCTGTTGGACTATCTAGGTTACCTAGCGGGCACTTGGACTATCTAGGTTAACTAACGGGCACTTGGACTATGTAGGTTCCCTAGCAGGCCCTTGGACTATGTAAGTTCCCTAGCGGGCACTTGGACTATGTGGGTTAACCAGAGGGCACTTTGACTATGTAGGTTCCTTATCGGGCACTTGGAGAATGTAGGTTAACTAGGGGGTACTAGGACTATGTAGGTTACCAAGCGGACCCTTGACTATCTAGGTTACCTAGTGGGCATTTGTATTATGTAGGCTCCCTAGCGTGCATTTGGACTATATAGATTACCTAGCGGGCACTTAGACTTTGTAGGTTACCTAGCGGGCACTTGGATTATCTAGGTTACCTAGCTGGCACTTGAATTATCTATGTTACCTAGCGGGTACTTGGAGTATGTAGGTTACCTACCGGACTGTTTGACTATGTAGGTTACCTAGCGGGCACTTGGACTATCTAGGTTACCTAACGGCACATTGACTATCTAGGCTACATAGTGGGCACTTGGACTATGTAGGATAACTACCGAACACTTGGACTCTAGGTTACCTAGCGGGCACTTGGTCTATCTAGGTTACCTAGCGGGCCCTTGGACTATGTAGGTTTCCTAGCGGGCACTTGGACTATCTAGGTTAACGAACGGGCACTTGGACTATGTAGGTAACCTAGCGGGCACATGGACAGTCTAGGTTATCTAGCGGGCACTTGGACTATCTAGGTTAATGAACGGGCACTTGGACTATGTAAGTTAACTAGCGGGCACTTGGACTATGTAGGATCCCTATCGGACATTTGGACTGCTTAGGTTACCTAGCGGGCACTTGGACTATCTAGGTCAACTAGCGGGCCCTTGTACTATGTAGGTTAACTAGCGAGCACTTGGACTATCAAGGTTAACTAGCGGGCACTTGGACTATGTAGGTTCCCTAGCGGGCATTTGGACTATATAGATAACATAGCGGGAACTTAGCCTTTGTAGGTTACCTAGCGGGCACTTGGACTATCTAGGTTACCTAGTGGGCACTTGGACTATCTAGATTAACTAACGGGCACATGGACTATGTAGGTTCCCTAACGGGCCCTTGGACTATGTAAGTTCCCTAGCGGGCCCTTAGACTATGTAAGTTCCCTAGTGGGCACTTGGACTATGTGGGTTCCCTAGCGGGCATTTGGGCTATCTAGATTACCTAACGGGCTCTTGGACTATGTAGGTTAACTAGCGGGCATTTGGACTATGTAGGTTACCTAGCAGGCACTTGGACTATGTAGGTTCCCTATCGGGCACTTGGAGAATGTAGGTTAACTAGGGGCCACTAGGACCATGTAGGTTACCTAGCGGGCCTTAGGACTATCTAGGTTACCTAGGGGGACCTTCGACTATGTAGGTTAACTAGTGGGCACTTGGACTATCTAGGTTACCTAGCGGGCACTTGAACTATGTACGGTAACTAGCGTGCCCTTGGACTATCTAGGTTACGTAGCGGACACTTGGTATATAGGTTAACTAGCGGGCACGGGACTATGTAGGATAACTAGCGGACACTTGCACCATCTGGGTTAACTAGCAGGCCCTTGCACTATGTAGGTTAACAAGCGGGTTCATGGATTATGTAGGTTTACTATCAGGCACTTGGACTATGTAGTTTCCCTAGCGGACATTTGGACTATTTAGGTTACCTAGCGGGCACTTGGACTATGTAGGTTTCCTAGCGGGCACTTGGGACTATCTAGGTTACCTAGCAGGCACTTTGACTATCTAGGTTAACTAATGGGCACTTGGACTATATAGATTGCCTAGCGGGCACTTGGATTATGTAGATTCCCTATCGGGCACATGGACTATGTAGGTTAACTAGCGGGCACTTGGACTGTCTAGGTTACCTAGCAGGCACTTGAATTATCTAGGTTAACGAACAGGCACTTGGACTATGTAGGTTACCTAGCCGCCACTTTCACTACCTAGGTTAGCTAACAGGCACTTGGACTATCTAGGTTCCCTAGCGGGCACTTGTACTATCTAGGTTACCTAGCTGGCAGTTGGAGTATGTAGGTCAACTAGCGGGCCCTTGGACTATCTAGGTTAGCTAACGGGCACTTAGATTATGTAGGTTAACTAGCGGGCACTTGGAATATGTAGGTTAACTAGCGGACACTTGCACTATGTAGGTTAACTAGCGGGCCCATGGACTATGTAGGTTTACTAGCGGGCCCTTGGACTATCTAGGTTCCCTAAAGGTCACTTGGACTATCTAGGTTACCGAACGGGCACTTGGACTATCTACGTTACCTAGCGCGAAGTTGGACTATGTAGGCTAACTAGGGGGCCTTTGGACGATCTAGGTTACCTATCGGGTACTTGAACTATCTAGGTTAACTAGCGGGCACTTGCACTATCTAGGTTACCTAGCGGGCACTTGGACTATGTACGTTCCCTAGCGGGCACTTGGACTACCTATGTTAACTAGCGGGCACTTGGAATATGTAGGTTACCTAGCGGGCACTTGGACTATCTAGGTTACCTAGCTGGCACTTGAATTATCTATGTTACCTAGTGGGTACTTGGAGTATGTAGGTTACCTACCGGGCTGTTTGACTATGTAGGTTACCTAGCGGGCACTTGGACTATCTAGGTTACCTAACGGCACTTTGACTATCTAGGCTACATAGTGGGCACTTGGACTATGTAGGATAACTACCGAACACTTGGACTCTAGGTTACCTAGCGGGCACTTGGGCTATCTAGGTTACCTAGCGGGCCCTTGGACTATGTAGGTTTCCTAGCGGGCACTTGGACTATCTAGGTTAACGAACGGGCACTTGGACTATGTAGGTAACCTAGCGGGCATTTGGACAGTCTAGGTTACCTAGCGGGCACTTGGACTATCTAGGTTAATGAACGGGCACTTGGACTATTTAAGTTAACTAGCGGGCACTTGGACTATGTAGGATCCCTATCGTACATTTGGACTGCTTAGGTTACCTAGCGGGCACTTGGACTATCTAGGTCAACTAGCGGGCCCTTGTACTATGTAGGTTAACTAGCGAGCACTTGGACTATCAAGGTTAACTAGCGGGCACTTGGACTATGTAGGTTCCCTAGCGGGCATTTGGACTATATAGATAACATAGCGGGAACTTAGCCTTTGTAGGTTACCTAGCGGGCACTTGGACTATCTAGGTTACCTATGGGCACTTGGACTATCTAGATTAACTAACGGGCACATGGACTATGTAGTTTCCCTAACGGGCCCTTGGACTATGTAAGTTCCCTAGCGGGCCCTTAGACTATGTAAGTTCCCTAGTGGGCACTTGGACTATGTGGGTTCCCTAGCGGGCATTTGGGTTATCTAGATTACCTAACGGGCTCTTGGACTATGTAGGTTAACTAGCGGGCATTTGGACTATGTAGGTTACCTAGCAGGCACTTGGACTATGTAGGTTCCCTAACGGGCACTTGGAGAATGTAGGTTAACTAGGGGCCACTAGGACCATGTAGGTTACCTAGCGGGCCTTAGGACTATCTAGGTTACCTAGGGGGACCTTCGACTATGTAGGTTAACTAGTGGGCACTTGGACTATCTAGGTTACCTAGCGGGCACTTGAACTATGTACGGTAACTAGCGTGCCCTTGGACTATCTAGGTTACGTAGCGGACACTTGGTATATAGGTTAACTAGCGGGCACGGGACTATGTAGGTTAACTCGCGGACACTTGCACCATCTGGGTTAACTAGCAGGCCCTTGCACTATGTAGGTTAACAAGCGGGCTCATGGATTATGTAGGTTTACTATGAGGAACTTGGACTATGTAGTTTCCCTAGCGGGCATTTGGACTATCTACGTTACCTAGCGCGAAGTTGGACTATGTAGGCTAACTAGGGGTCCTTTGGACGATCTAGGTTACCTATCGGGTACTTGAACTATCTAGGTTAACTAGCGGGCACTTGCACTATCTAGGTTACCTAGCGGGCACTTGGACTATGTACGTTCCCTAGCGGGCATTTGGACTATCTATGTTAACTAGCGGGCACTTGGAATATGTAGGTTACCTAGCAGGCACTTGGACTATCTAGGTTAACTAGCGGGCACATGGACTATCTAGGTTATCTAGCGTGCACTTGGACTATGTAGGTTCCTTAGCGGGCACTTGGACTATCTAGGTTGCCTAGCGGGCACTTGGACTATGTAGGTTAACTAGCGTGCCCTTGGAATATCTAGGTTACCTAGTGGGCACTTGGTATATAGGTTAACTAGCGGGCACTTGGACTATGTAAGTTAACTAGAGGACACTTGGACTGTCTAGGTTAACTAGTGGGCCCTTGGACTATGTAGGTTAACTAGCAGGCACTTGGACTGTCTAGGTTACCTAGCGGGCACTTGGACTTCTAGGTTAAAACGGGCTCTTGGACTATGTAGGTTGCCTAGCGGGTACTTGGACTATCTAGGTTAGGTTACGGGCACTTGGACTATCTTGGTTACCTAGCGGAAATTGGACAATGTAAGTTACCTAGCGGGCGCTTGGTCTATCTAGGTTAACTAGCGGGCACTTGGACTATGTAGGTTGCCTAGCGGGTACTTGGACTATCTAGGTTAGGTTACGGGCACTTGGACTATCTTGGTTACCTAGCGGAAATTGGACAATGTAAGTTACCTAGCGGGCACTTGGTCTATCTAGGTTAACTAGCGGGCACTTGGACTATGTAGGTTTCCTAGCTGGCACTTGGACTATCTAGGTTAACGAACGGGCACTTGGACTATCTAAGTCAACTAGCGGGCCATTGTACTATGTAGGTTAACTAGCGAGCACTTAGACTATCTAGGTTAACTAGCGGACCTTGGACTATGTAGGTTAACTAGCGGGCCCTTGGACGATGTAGGTTAACTAGCGGGCACTTGGACGATCTAGGAAACTAGAGGGCACTTGGACTATCTAGGTTAACGAACGGGCACTTGGACTATGTATGTTCCCTAGTGAGCATTTGGACTATATAGATAACCTAGCGGGCACTTAGACTTTGTAGGTTACCTAGCTGGCACTTGAAATATCTCCGTTGCCTAGCGTGTTCTTGGAGTATGTAGGTTACCTAGCGGGCTGTTGGACCATCTAGGTTACCTAGCGGGCACTTGGACTATCTAGGTTAACTAACGGGCACTTGGACTATGTAGGTTCCCTAGCGGGCACTTGGACTATGTGGGTTAATCAGAGGGCACTTGGACTATGTAGGTTCCTTATCGGGCACTTGGAGAATGTAGGTTAACTAGGGGGCACTAGGACTATGTAGGTTACTTAGCGGGCCCTTGACTATCTAGGTTACCTAGCGGGCATTTGAATTATGTAGGCTCCCTAGCGTGCATTTGGACTATATAGATTACCTAGCGGGCACTTAGACTTTGTAGGTTACCTAGCGGGCATTGGACTATCTAGGTTACCTAGCTGGCACTTGAACTATCTATGTTACCTAGCGGGTATTTGGAGTATGTAGGTTACCTACCGGGCTGTTGGACTATCTAGGTTACCTAGTGGGCACTTTGACTATCTAGGTTACATAGCGGGCACTTGGACTATGTAGGATAACTCGCGAACACTTTTACTCTAGGTTACCTAGCAGGCACTTGGGCTATCTAGGTTACCTAGCGGGCCCTTGGACTATGTAGGTTTCCTAGCGGGCACTTGGACTATGTAGGTTCCTTAGCGGGCACTTGGACTATCTAGGTTGCCTAGCGGGCACTTGGACTATGTAGGTTGACTAGCGTGCCCTTGGAATATCTAGGTTACGTAGTGGGCACTTGGTATATAGGTTAACTAGCAGGCACTTGGACTATGTAGGTTAACTAGAGGACACTTGGACTGTCTAGGTTAACTAGTGGGCCCTTGGACTATGTAGGTTAACTAGCAGGCACTTGGACAATCTAGGTTAACTAGCGGGCACTTGGACGATCTAGGTTAACTAGCAGGCAGCTGGACTATCAAAGTTAACAAGTGAGCCCTTGGACTATGTAGGTTAACTAGCGATTCCTTGGACTATCTAGGTTACCTAGCGGACACTTGTACTATATAGGTTACATAGCGGGCACTTGGACTATGTAGGTAACCTAGTGGGCACTTGGACTATCTAGGTTAACGAACGGGCACTTGGAATATGCAGGTAACCTAGCGGGCACTTGGACTGTCTAGGTTACCTAGCGGGCACTTGGACTTCTAGGTTAACGAACGGGCTCTTGGACTATGTAGGTTGCCTAGCGGATACTTGGACTATCTAGGTTAGGTAACGGGCACTTGGACTATCTTGGTTACCTAGCGGGAACTTGGACAATGTAAGTTACCTAGCGGGCACTTGGACTATCTAGGTTAACTAGCGGGCACTTGGACTATGTAGGATTCCTAGCTGGCACTTGGACTATCTAGGTTAACGAACGGGCACTTTGACTATCTAAGTCAACTAGCGGGCCCTTGTACTATGTAGGTTAACTAGCGAGCCCTTAGACTATCTAGGTTAACTAGCGGACCTTGGACTATGTAGGTTAACTAGCGGGCCCTTGGACTATGTAGGTTAACTAGCGGGCACTTGGACGATCTAGGAAACTAGAGGGCACTTGGACTATCTAGGTTAACGAACGGGCACTTGGACTATGTATGTTCCCTAGTGAGCATTTGGACTATATAGATAACCTAGCGGGCACTTAGACTTTGTTAGGTTACCTAGCTGGCACTTGAACAATCTACGTTGCCTAGCGGGTTCTTGGAGTATGTAGGTTACCTAGCGGGCTGTTGGACTATCTAGGTTACCTAGCGGGCACTTGGACTATCTAGGTTAACTAACGGGCACTTGGACTATGTAGGTTCCCTAGCGGGCATTTGGATTATGTAAGTTCCCTAGCGGGCCCTTGGACTATGTGGGTTAATCAGAGGGCACTTGGACTATGTAGGTTCCTTATCGGGCACTTGGAGAATGTAGGTTAACTAGGGGGCACTAGGACTATGTAGGTTACTTAGCGGGCCCTTGACTATCTAGGTTACCTAGCGGGCATTTGAATTATGTAGGTTCCCTAGCGTGCATTTGGACTATATAGATTACCTAGCGGGCACTTAGACTTTGTAGGTTACCTAGCGGGCACTTGGACTATCTAGGTTACCTAGCTGGCACTTGAACTATCTATGTTACCTAGCTGGTATTTGGAGTATGTAGGTTACCTACCGGGCTGTTGGACTATCTAGGTTACCTAGCGGGCACTTGGACTATCTAGGTTAACTAACGGGCACTTGGACTATGTAGGTTCCCTAGCGGGCCCTTGGATTTTGTAAGTTCCCTAGCGGGCACTTGGACTATGTGGGTTAACTAGAGGACATTTGGACTATGTAGGTTACCTAGCTGGCACTTGGACTATGTAGCTTCCCTATCGGGCAGTTGGAGAATGTAGGTTAACTAGGGGGCACTAGGACTATGTAGGTTACCTATCGGGCCCTTGACTATCTAGGTTACCTAGTGGGCATTTGGATTATGTAGACTCCCTAGCGGGCATTTGGACTATATAGATTACCTAGCGTGCACTTAGATTTTGTAGGTTACCTAGCGGGCACTTGGACAATCTAGGTTACCTAGCTGGCACTTGAGCTATCTATGTTACCTAGCGGGAACTTGGAGTATGTAGGTTACCTACCGGGCTGTTGGACTATCTAGGTTACCTAGCGGGCACTTGGACTATCTAGGTTAACTAACGCGCACTTGGACTATGTAGGTTCCCTAACGGGCCCTTGGACTACGTAAGTTCCCTAGCGGGCCCTTGGACTATGTAAGTTCCCTAGCGGCACTTGGACTATGTGAGTTCCCTAGCGGGGATTTGGGCTATCTAGGTTACCTAACGGGCTCTTGGACTATGTAGGTTAACTAGCGGGCATTTTGGACTATGTAGGTTACCTAGCAGGCACTTGGACTATGTAGGTTCCCTATCGGGCACGTGGAGAATGTAGGTTAACTAGGGGGCACTAGGACCATGTAGGTTACCTAGCGGGCCTTAGGACTATCTAGGTTACCTAGGGGGACCTTGGACTATGTAGGTTAACTTGTGGGCACTTGGACTATGTAGGTTACCTAGCAGGCACTTGGACTATGTAAGTTAACTAGCAGGCACTTGAACAATCTACGTTAACTAGCGGGCACTTGGACGATCTAGGTTAACTAGCGGCAGCTGGACTATCAAAGTTAACAAGTGAGCCATTGGAATATGTAAGTTAACTAGCGGGTCCTTGGACTATCTAGGTTACCTAGCGTGCACTTGGAGTATATAGGTTACATAGCGGGCACTTGGACTATGTAGGTTACCTAGCGGGCACTTGGACTATCTAGGTTACCTAACGGGTACTTTGACTATGTAGGTTACATAGCGGGCAATTGGACTATGTAGGATAACTAGCGAACACTTGGACTCTAGGTTACCTAGTGGCATTTGGGCTATCTAGGTTACCTAGCGGGCCCTTGGGCTATGTAGGTTTCCTAGCGGGCACTTGACTATCTAGGTTAACGAACGGGCACTTGGACTATGTAGGTAACCTAGCGGGCACTTGGACAGTCTAGGATACCTAGCGGGCACTTGGGCTATCTAGGTTAACGAACGGGCACTTGGACTATGTAGGTTAACTAGCTGGCACTTGGACTATGTAGGATCCCTATCGGACATTTGGACAACTTAGGTTACCTAGCGGGCACTTGGACTATCTAGGTTAACTAGCGGGCACTTGGACTATGTAGGTTCCCTAGCGGGCATTTGGACTATATAGATAACCTAGCGGGAACTTAGACTGTGTAGGTTACCTAGCGGGCCCTTGGAATATCTAGGTTACCTAGCTGGCACTTGAACTATCTACGTTGCCTAGCGGGTTCTTGGAGTATGTAGGTTACCTAGCGGGCTGTTGGACTATCTAGGTTACCTAGCAGGCACTTGGACTATCTAGGTTAACTAACGGGCACTTGGACTATGTAGGTTCCCTAGCGGGCCCTTGGATTTTGTAAGTTCCCTAGCGGGCACTTGGACTATGTGGGTTAACTAGAGGGCATTTGGACTATGTAGATTACCTAGCTGGCACTTGGACTCTGTAGGTTCCCTATCGGGCACTTGGAGGATTTAGGTTAACTAGGGCGCACTAGGACTATGTAGGTTACCTTGTGGGCCCTTGACTATCTAGGTTACCTAGCGGGCATTTTGATTATGTAGGCTCCATAGCGGGCATTGGGACTATATAAATTACCTAGCGGGCACTTAGACTATGTAGGTTACCTAGCGGGCACATGGACTATCTAGGTTACCTAGCGGGCACTTGGACTATCTAGATTAACTAACGGGCACTTGGACTATGTAGGTTCCCTAACGGGCCCTTGGACTATGTAAGTTCCCTAGCGGGCCCTTGGACTATGTAAGTTCCCTAGCGGGCACTGCGACTATGTGGGTTCCCTAGCGGGCATTTGGGCTATCTAGGTTGCCTAAAGGGAACTTGGACTATGTAGGTTAACTAGCGGGCATTTGGACTATGTAGGTTACCTAGCAGGCACTTGGACTATGTATTTTCCCTATCGGGCACTTGGAGAATGTAGGTTAACTAGGGGGCACTAGGACCTTGTAGGTTACCTAGCGGGCCTTAGGACTATCTACGTTACCTAGGGGGACCTTGCACTATGTAGGTTAACTAGTGGGCACTTGGACTATGTAGGGTAACTAGCGTGCCCTTGGACTATCTAGGTTACGTAGCGGGCACTTGGTATATAGGTTAACTAGCGGGCACGTGGACTATGAAGGTTAACTAGCGGACACTTGCACGATCTAGGTTAACTAGCGGGCCCTTGCACTATGTAGGATAACTAGCGGACTCATGGATTATGTAGGTTTACTATCAGGCATTTGGACTATCTAGGTTAACTAGCGGGCACTTGGACTATGTAGTTTCCCTAGCGGGCATTTGGACTATTTAGGTTACCGAGCGGGCACTTGGACTATGTAGGTTTCCTAGCGGGCACTTGGACTATCTAGGTTCCCTAGCGGGCACTTGTACTATCTAGGTTACCTAGCTGGCACTTGGAGTATGTAGGTGAACTAGCGGGCCCTTGGACTATCTAGGTTAGCTAACGGGCACTTAGATTATGTAGGTTAACTAGCGGGCACTTGGAATATGAAGGTTAACTAGCAGACACTTGCACTATGTAGGTTAACTAGCGGGCCCATGGACTATGTAGGTTTACTAGCGGGCCCTTGGACTATCTAGGTTCCCTAAAGGTCACTTGGACTATCTAGGTTACCGAACGGGCACTTGGACTATCTAGGTTACCTAGCGGGCACTTGGACTATGTAGGCTAACTAGGGGGCCCTTGGACGATCTAGGTTACCTATCGGGTACTTGAACTATCTAGGTTAACTAGCGGGCACTTGCACTATCTAGGTTACCTAGCGGGCACTTGGACTATGTACGTTCCCTAGCGGGCACTTGGACTACCTATGTTAACTAGCGGGCACTTGGAATATGTAGGTTACCTAACAGGCACTTGGACTATCTAGGTTAACTAGCGTGCACTTGGACTATGTAGGTTCCTTAGCGGGCACTTGGACTATCTAGGTTGCCTAGCGGGCACTTGGACTATGTAGGTTAACTAGCGTGCCCTTGGACTATCTAGGTTACATAGCGGGCACTTGGTATATAGGTTAATTAGCGGGCACTTGGACTATCTAGGTTAACGAACGGGCACTTGGACTATGTAGGTAACATAGCGGGCACTTGGACAGTCTAGGTTTCCTAGCGGGCAGTTGGACTATCTAGGTTAACGAACGGGCACTTGGATTATGTAGGTTAACTAGCGGGCACTTGGACTATGTAGGATCCCTATCGGACATTTGGACTACTTAGGTTACCTAGCGGGCACTTGGACTATCTAGGTTAACTAGCGGGCACTTGGAGTATCTAGGTCAACTAGTGGGCTCTTGTACTATGTAGGTTAACTAGCGAGCACTTGGATTATCTAGGTTAACTAGCGGACCTTGGACAATGTAGGTTAACTAGCGGGCCCTTGGAGTATGTAGGTTAACTAGCGGGCACTTGCACGATCTAGGCAACTAGAGGGCACTTGGACTATCTTGGTTACCTAGCGGACACTTGGACTATGTAGGTTCCCTAGCGGGCATTTGGACTATATAGATAAACTAGCGGGCACTTAGACTTTGTAGGTTACCTAGCTGGCACTTGAACTATCTACGTTGCAAGCGGGTTCTTGCAGTATATAGGTTACCTAGCGGGCTGTTGGACTATCTAGGTTACCTAGCGGGCACTTGGACTATCTAGGTTAACTAACGGGCACTTGGACTATGTAGGTTCCCTAGCGGGCACTTGGACTATGTAAGTTCCCTAGCGGGCCCTTGGACTATGTGGGTTAACCGGAGGGCACTTGGACAATGTAGGTTCCCTATCGGGCAATTGCAGAATGTAGGTTAACTAGGGGGCACTAGGACTATGTAGGTTACATAGCGGGCCCTTGACTATCTAGGTAACCTAGCGGGCATTTGAATTATGTAGGCTCCCTAGCGTGCATTTGGACTATATAGATTAACTAGCGGGCACTTAGACTTTGTAGGTTACCTAGCGGGCATTTGGACTATCTAGGTTACCTAGCTGGCACTTGAATTATCTATGTTACCTAGCGGGTACATGGAGTATGTAGGTTACCTACCGGGCTGTTGGACTATCTAGGTTACCTAGAGGGCACTTGGACTATCTTGGTTACCTAATGGGCACTTTGACTATCTAGGTTACATAGCAGGCACTTGGACTATGTAGGATAACTAGCGAACACTTGGACTCTAGGTTACCTAGCGGGCACTTGGGCTATCTAGGTTACCTAGCGGGCCCTTGGACTATGTAGGTTTCCTAGCGGGCACTTGGACTATCTAGGTTAACGAACGGGCACTTGGACTATGTAGGTAACCTAGCGGGCACTTGGACAGTCTAGGTTGCCTAGCGGGCATTTGACTATCTAGTTTAACGAACGGGCACTTGGACTATCTAGGTTAACAAGCGGGCACTTGGACTATCTAGGTCAACAGGCGGCCCCTTGTACTATGTAGGTGAACTAGCGAGCTCTTGGACTATCTAGGTTAACTAGCGGACCTTGGACTGTGTAGCTTAACTAGCGGGCCCTTGGACTATGTAGGTTAACAAGCGGGCACGTGGACGATCTAGGTTAACTAGAGGGCACTTGGACTATATAGGTTACCTAGCGGGCACTTGGACTATGTAGGTTCCCTAGCGGGCATTTGGACTATATAGATAACCTAGCGGGAACTTAGACTGTGTAGGTTACCTAGCGGGCCCTTGGAATATCTAGGTTACCTAGCTGGCACTTGAACTATCTACGTTGCCTAGCGGGTTCTTGGAGTATGTAGGTTACCTAGCGGGCTGTTGGACTATCTAGGTTACCTAGCAGGCACTTGGACTATCTAGGTTAACTAACGGGCACTTGGACTATGTAGGTTCCCTAGCGGGCCCTTGGATTTTGTAAGTTCCCTAGCGGGCACTTGGACTATGTGGGTTAACTAGAGGGCATTTGGACTATGTAGATTACCTAGCTGGCACTTGGACTCTGTAGGTTCCCTATCGGGCACTTGGAGGATTTAGGTTAACTAGGGCGCACTAGGACTATGTAGGTTACCTTGTGGGCCCTTGACTATCTAGGTTACCTAGCGGGCATTTTGATTATGTAGGCTCCATAGCGGGCATTGGGACTATATAAATTACCTAGCGGGCACTTAGACTATGTAGGTTACCTAGCGGGCACATGGACTATCTAGGTTACCTAGCGGGCACTTGGACTATCTAGATTAACTAACGGGCACTTGGACTATGTAGGTTCCCTAACGGGCCCTTGGACTATGTAAGTTCCCTAGCGGGCCCTTGGACTATGTAAGTTCCCTAGCGGGCACTGCGACTATGTGGGTTCCCTAGCGGGCATTTGGGCTATCTAGGTTGCCTAAAGGGAACTTGGACTATGTAGGTTAACTAGCGGGCATTTGGACTATGTAGGTTACCTAGCAGGCACTTGGACTATGTATTTTCCCTATCGGGCACTTGGAGAATGTAGGTTAACTAGGGGGCACTAGGACCTTGTAGGTTACCTAGCGGGCCTTAGGACTATCTACGTTACCTAGGGGGACCTTGCACTATGTAGGTTAACTAGTGGGCACTTGGACTATGTAGGGTAACTAGCGTGCCCTTGGACTATCTAGGTTACGTAGCGGGCACTTGGTATATAGGTTAACTAGCGGGCACGTGGACTATGAAGGTTAACTAGCGGACACTTGCACGATCTAGGTTAACTAGCGGGCCCTTGCACTATGTAGGATAACTAGCGGACTCATGGATTATGTAGGTTTACTATCAGGCATTTGGACTATCTAGGTTAACTAGCGGGCACTTGGACTATGTAGTTTCCCTAGCGGGCATTTGGACTATTTAGGTTACCGAGCGGGCACTTGGACTATGTAGGTTTCCTAGCGGGCACTTGGACTATCTAGGTTCCCTAGCGGGCACTTGTACTATCTAGGTTACCTAGCTGGCACTTGGAGTATGTAGGTGAACTAGCGGGCCCTTGGACTATCTAGGTTAGCTAACGGGCACTTAGATTATGTAGGTTAACTAGCGGGCACTTGGAATATGAAGGTTAACTAGCAGACACTTGCACTATGTAGGTTAACTAGCGGGCCCATGGACTATGTAGGTTTACTAGCGGGCCCTTGGACTATCTAGGTTCCCTAAAGGTCACTTGGACTATCTAGGTTACCGAACGGGCACTTGGACTATCTAGGTTACCTAGCGGGCACTTGGACTATGTAGGCTAACTAGGGGGCCCTTGGACGATCTAGGTTACCTATCGGGTACTTGAACTATCTAGGTTAACTAGCGGGCACTTGCACTATCTAGGTTACCTAGCGGGCACTTGGACTATGTACGTTCCCTAGCGGGCACTTGGACTACCTATGTTAACTAGCGGGCACTTGGAATATGTAGGTTACCTAACAGGCACTTGGACTATCTAGGTTAACTAGCGTGCACTTGGACTATGTAGGTTCCTTAGCGGGCACTTGGACTATCTAGGTTGCCTAGCGGGCACTTGGACTATGTAGGTTAACTAGCGTGCCCTTGGACTATCTAGGTTACATAGCGGGCACTTGGTATATAGGTTAATTAGCGGGCACTTGGACTATCTAGGTTAACGAACGGGCACTTGGACTATGTAGGTAACATAGCGGGCACTTGGACAGTCTAGGTTTCCTAGCGGGCAGTTGGACTATCTAGGTTAACGAACGGGCACTTGGATTATGTAGGTTAACTAGCGGGCACTTGGACTATGTAGGATCCCTATCGGACATTTGGACTACTTAGGTTACCTAGCGGGCACTTGGACTATCTAGGTTAACTAGCGGGCACTTGGAGTATCTAGGTCAACTAGTGGGCTCTTGTACTATGTAGGTTAACTAGCGAGCACTTGGATTATCTAGGTTAACTAGCGGACCTTGGACAATGTAGGTTAACTAGCGGGCCCTTGGAGTATGTAGGTTAACTAGCGGGCACTTGCACGATCTAGGCAACTAGAGGGCACTTGGACTATCTTGGTTACCTAGCGGACACTTGGACTATGTAGGTTCCCTAGCGGGCATTTGGACTATATAGATAAACTAGCGGGCACTTAGACTTTGTAGGTTACCTAGCTGGCACTTGAACTATCTACGTTGCAAGCGGGTTCTTGCAGTATATAGGTTACCTAGCGGGCTGTTGGACTATCTAGGTTACCTAGCGGGCACTTGGACTATCTAGGTTAACTAACGGGCACTTGGACTATGTAGGTTCCCTAGCGGGCACTTGGACTATGTAAGTTCCCTAGCGGGCCCTTGGACTATGTGGGTTAACCGGAGGGCACTTGGACAATGTAGGTTCCCTATCGGGCAATTGCAGAATGTAGGTTAACTAGGGGGCACTAGGACTATGTAGGTTACATAGCGGGCCCTTGACTATCTAGGTAACCTAGCGGGCATTTGAATTATGTAGGCTCCCTAGCGTGCATTTGGACTATATAGATTAACTAGCGGGCACTTAGACTTTGTAGGTTACCTAGCGGGCATTTGGACTATCTAGGTTACCTAGCTGGCACTTGAATTATCTATGTTACCTAGCGGGTACATGGAGTATGTAGGTTACCTACCGGGCTGTTGGACTATCTAGGTTACCTAGAGGGCACTTGGACTATCTTGGTTACCTAATGGGCACTTTGACTATCTAGGTTACATAGCAGGCACTTGGACTATGTAGGATAACTAGCGAACACTTGGACTCTAGGTTACCTAGCGGGCACTTGGGCTATCTAGGTTACCTAGCGGGCCCTTGGACTATGTAGGTTTCCTAGCGGGCACTTGGACTATCTAGGTTAACGAACGGGCACTTGGACTATGTAGGTAACCTAGCGGGCACTTGGACAGTCTAGGTTGCCTAGCGGGCATTTGACTATCTAGTTTAACGAACGGGCACTTGGACTATCTAGGTTAACAAGCGGGCACTTGGACTATCTAGGTCAACAGGCGGCCCCTTGTACTATGTAGGTGAACTAGCGAGCTCTTGGACTATCTAGGTTAACTAGCGGACCTTGGACTGTGTAGCTTAACTAGCGGGCCCTTGGACTATGTAGGTTAACAAGCGGGCACGTGGACGATCTAGGTTAACTAGAGGGCACTTGGACTATATAGGTTACCTAGCGGGCACTTGGACTATGTAGGTTCCCTAGCTGGCATTTGGAATATATAGATAACCTAGCGGGCACTTAGACTTTGTAGGTTACCTAGCGGGCACTTGGACTATCTAGGTTACCTAGCTGGCACTTGAACTACATACGTTGCCTAGCAGGTTCTTGGAGTATGTAGGTTACCTAGCGGGCTGTTGGACCCTCTAGGTTACCTAGCGGGCACTTGGACTATCTAGGTTAACTAACGGGCACTTGGACTATGTAGGTTCCCTAGCGGGCACTTGGACTATGTAAGTTCCCTAGCGGGCACATGGACTATGTGGGTTAACTAGAGGGCATTTGGACTATGTAGGTTACTTAGCGGGCACTTGGACTATGTAGGTTCCCTATCGGGCACTTGGAGTATGTAGGTTAATTAGGGGGCACTAGGACTATGTAGGTTACCTTCCGGGCATTTGGACTATGTAGGTTAGCTATCAGGCACTTGGATTATCTAGGTTACCTAGCAGGTACTTGGACTATCTAGGTTACCAGCGGGCCCTTGGACTATGTAGGTTACCAGCGGGCACTTGGACTATGTAGGATAACTAGCGAACACTTGGACTCTAGGTTACCTAGCGGGCACTTGGACTATCTAGGTTAATGAACGGGCACTTGGACTATGTAGGTAAACTAGCGGGCACTTGGACAGTCTAGGCTACCTAGCGGGCACTTGGACTATCTAGTTTAACGAACGGGCACTTGGACTGTGTAGGTTAACTAGCAGTCAATTGGACTATGTAGGATCCCTATCGGACATTTGGACTACTTAGGTTACCTAGCGGGCACTTGGACTATCTAGGTTAACTAGCGGGCACTTGGACTATCTAGGTCAACTAGCGGGCCCTTGTTCTATGTAGGTTAACTAGCGAGCACTTGGACTGTCTAGGTTAACTAGCGGACCTTGGATTATGTAGGTTAACTAGTGGACCCTTGGACTATGTAGGTTAACTAGAGGGCACTTGGACTATCTATGTTACCTAGCAGGCACTTGGACTATGTAGGTTCCCTAGCGGGCATTTGGACTATATAGATAACCTAGCGGGCACTAAGATTTTGTAGGTTACCTAGCGGGCACTTGGACTATCTAGGTTACCTAGCTGGCCCTTGGATTTTGTAAGTTCCCTACCTGGCACTTGGACTATGTGGGTTAACTAGAGGGCATTTGGACTATGTAGGTTACCTAGCTGGCACTTGGACTATGTAGGTTCCCTATCGGGCACATGGAGAATGTAGGTTAACTAGGGGGCACTAGTACTATGTAGGTTACCTAGCGGGCCCTTGACTATCTAGGTTACCTAGCGGGCATTTGGATTATGTAGGCTCCCTAGCGGGCATTTGGACTATATAGAAAACCTAGCGGGCACTTAGACTTTGTAGGTTACCTAGCGGGCACTTGGACTATCTAGGTTACCTAGCTGGCACTTGAACTATCTACATTGCCTAGCGGGTTCTTGGAGTATGTAGGTTACCAAGCGGGCTGTTGGACTATCTAGGTTACCTAGCGGGCACTTGAACTATCTAGGTTAACTAATGGGCACATGGACTATGTAGGTTCCCTAGCGGGCCCTTGGACTATGTAAGTTCCCTAGCGGGCACTTGGACTATGTGGGTTATCTAGAGGACATTTGGACTATGTAGGTTACCTAGCTGGGACTTGGACTATGTAGGTTCCCTATCGGGCACTTGGAGAATGTAGGTTAACTAGGGGGCACTAGGACTATGTAGGTTACCTAGCGGGCTCTTGACTATCTAGGTTACCTAGAAGGCATTTGGGTTATGTAGGCTCCCTAGCGGGCATTTGGACTATATAGATTACCTAGCCGGCACTTAGACTTTGTAGGTTACCTAGCGGGCACTTGGACTATCTAGGTTACCTAGCTGGCACTTGAACTATCTATGTTACCTAGCGGGTACTTGGAGTATGTAGGTTACCTACCGGGCTGTTGGACTATCTTGGTTACCTAGCGGGCACTTGGACTATCTAGGTTAACTAACGGGCACTTGGACTATGTAGGTTCCCTAACGGGCCCTTGGACTATGTAAGTTCCCTAGCGGGCACTGCGACTATATGGGTTCCCTAGCGGGCATTTGGGCTATCTAGGTTACCTAACGGGCACTTGGACTATGTAGGTTAACTACCGGGCATTTGGACTATGTAGGTTACCTAGGGGGACCTTGGACTATGTAGGTTAACTAGTGGGCACTTGGACTATCTAGGTTACCTAGCGGGCGCTGGGACTATGTAGGTTACCTAGCGGGCAATTGGATTATCTAGGTTAACGAACGGGTACTTGGACTATGTAGGTAACCTAGCGGGCACTTGGACAGTCTAGGTTATCTAGCGGGCACTTGGACTATCTAGGTTAACGAATGGGCAGTTGGACTATGTAGGTTACCTAGCGGGCACTTGGACTATCTAGGTTAGCTAAAAGGAACTTGGAATATCTAGGTTACCTAGTGAGTATTTGGACTATGTAAGTTACCTAGCGGGCACTTGGACTATCTAGGTTACCTAACGGGAACTTGGACTATGTAGGTCAACTAGCGGGCACTTGTACTATCTAGGTTAACGAACGGGCACTTGGACTATGTAGGTAACCAAGCGGGCACTTGCACAGTCTAGGTTACCTAGCGGGCACTTGGACAATCTAGGTTAATGAATGGGCACTTGGACTATGTAGGTTACCTCGCGGACACTTGGACTATGTGGGTATCCTAGCGGGCATTTGGACTATCTAGGTTACCTAACGGGCATTTGGACTATGTAGGTTCCCTAGCGGGCACTTGGATTATGTAGGTTCCCTTCTTGCACTTGGACTATGTAGGTTTCTAGCGGGCATTTGGACTATGTAGGTTACCTAGCGGGCACTTGGACTATGTAGGTTCCCTAGCGGGCATTTGGACTGTCTAGGTTACCTAACGGGCACTTGGACTATGTACGTTACTAGCGGGCATTTGGACAATGTAGGTTACCTAGCGGATACTTGGACTATGTAGGTTCCCCAACATGGACTTGGACAATGTAGGTTAACTAGCGGGCACTTGGACTATCTAGGTTAATTAGCGGGCCCTTGGACTATGTAGGTTAACTAGCGGGCCCTTTGACGATCTAGGTTAGCAAACGGGCACTTGGACTATGTAGGTTACCTAGCGGGCACTTGAACTATCTAGGTTAACGAATGTGCACTTGGACTATGTAGGTTAGCTAACAGGAACTTGGACTATCTAGGTTAACGAACGGGCACTTGGACTATGGAGGTTACCTAGCGGGCACTTGGACTATGGAGGTTACCTAGCGGGCACTTGGACTATCTAGGTTAGCTAACGATTACTTGGACTATCTAGGTTACCTAGCGGGCACTTGGACTATGTAGGTTACCTAGCGGGCACTTGGACTATGTAGGTTACCTAACGGGCACTTGGAATATGCAGGTAACCTAGCGGACACTTGAACTGTCTAAGTTACCTAGCGGGCACTTGGACTATGTAGGTTAACTAGCGGGCACTTGGACTATCTAGGTTACCTAACGGGCACTTGGACTATCTAGATTACCTAGCGGGCACTTGGATTCTAAAGGTTACCTAGCTGGCTCTTGGACTATGTAGGTTACCTAGCGGACAATTGGACTATCTAGGTTAACGAACGGGCACGTGGACTATAGGTAACCTAACGGGCACTTGGACTATCTAGGATAGGTAACGGGCACTTGGACTATCTAGGTTACCTAGCGGGAACTTGGAATATGTAGGGTACCTAGAGGGCACTTGGACTATAGGTTACCTAGTGGCCCTTGGACTATGTAGGTTACCTAGCACGACTTGGACTATCTAAGTTAACGAACGTGCACTTGGACTATGTAGGTAACCTAGCGGGCACTTGGACAGTATAGGTTACCTAGCGGGCACTTGGACTATCTAGGTTAACGAATGGGCACTTGGACTATGTAGGTTACCTAGCGGGCACTTGGACTATCTAGGGTAGCAAACCGGAACTTGGAATATCTAGGTTACCTAGCAGGCACTTGGACTATGTAGGATCCCTATCGGACATTTGTACTACTTAGGTTAACTAGCGGGCACTTTGACTATCTAGGTTAACTAGCGGGAACTTGGACAATGCAGGTTCCCTAGCGGGCACTATGAATATGTAGCTTCCCTGGAGGGCACTTGGACTATATAGGTTCCCTATGGGCACTTGGACTATCTGGGTTTCCTAACGGGCACTTGGAATATGAAGATTCCCTATCGGGCACTTGGACTATGTAGGTTCCTCATTGGGCACTTGGACTATGGAGGTTCCCTATCGGGCACTTGGACTATGTAGGTTAACTAGCGGGCCCTTGGACTATCTAGGTTACCTAGCGGGCACTTGGACTATCTAGGTTAACTAGAGGGCACTTGTACAATGCAGGTTCCCTAGCGGGCACTTTGACTATGTAGGTTCCCTAGAGGGCACTTGGGCGATATAGGTTCCCTATGGGCACTTGGACTATCTAGGTGCCCTAATGGGCACTTGGAATACGGAGGTTCCCTTTCGGACACTTGGTCTATGTAGGTTCCTCAGCGGGCACTTGGATTATATAGGTTAACTAGCGGGCACTTGGACTATCTAGGTTACCTAGCGGGCACTTGGACTATCTAGGTTCCCTAGCGGGCACTTGGACTATGTAGGTTCCCTAGCAGGGCTTTGACTATGTTAGTTCTCTAACAGGCACTTGGACTATGTGGGTTCCCTAGCGGGCATTTGGACTATCTAGGTTACCTAACGGGCACTTGGATTATGTACGTTACTAGCGGGCATTTGGACTATGTAGGTTACCTAGCGGATACTTGGACTATGTAGGTTCCCCATCAGGGACTTGGACAATGTAGGTTAACTAGCGGGCCCTTGGACTATCTAGGTTACCTAGAGGGCACTTGGACTATGCAGATTCCCTAGCGGCACTTGGACTATGTTCGTCCCTTAGCGGGCACTTGGACTATGTAGGTTCCCTATCGGGCAGTTGGACTATGTAGGTTAACTAGACGGACCTTAGACTATCTAGGTTACCTAGTGGGCACTTGGACTATGTACGTCCTCTAGCGGGCACATGGACTATCTAGGTTAACTAGAGGGCCCTTGGACTATGTAGGTTAACTAGCGGGCACTTGGAATATCAAGGTTAACTAGCGGGCACTCGGACTATGTAGGTTAACTAGCGGGCACTTGGACGATGCAGGTTCCCTAGCGGGCACTTGGACTATATAGGTAAATTAGTGGGCACTTGGACTATGGAGGTTACCTAGGGGGCACTTGGACTATGGAGGTTACCTAGCGGGCACTTGGACTATCTAGGTTACCTAGCTGGCACTTGAACTATCTATGTTACCTAGCAGGTACTTGGAGTATGTAGGTTACCTACCGGGCTGTTTGACTATCTAGGTTACCTAGCGGGCACTTGGACTATCTAGGCTAACTAACGGGCACTTGGACTATGTAGGTTCCCTAACGGGCCCTTGGACTATGTAAGTTCCCTAGCGGGCCCTTGGACTATGTAGGTTTCCTAGCGGGCACTTGGACTATGTGGGTTCCCTAGTGGGCATTTCGGCTATCTAGGTTACCTAACGGGCACTTGGACTATGTAGGTTAACTAGCGGGCACTTGGACTATCTAGGTTAGGTAACGGGCACCTGGACTATCTAGGTTACCCAGTGGGAACTTGGACATTGTAAGTTAACTAGCGGGCACTTGGACTATCTAGGTTACCTAACGGGCACTTTGACTATCTAGGTTACATAGCGGGCACTTGGACTATGTAGGATAACTAGCGAACACTTGGACTCTAGGTTACCTAGCGGGCACTTGGACTATCTAGGTTAATGAACGGGCACTTTTACTATGTAGGTAAACTAGCGGGCACTTGGACAGTCTAGGTTACCTAGCGGGCACTTGGACTATCTAGTTTAACGAATGGGCACTTGGACTGTGTAGGTTAACTAGCAGTCAATTGGACTATGTAGGATCCCTATCGGACATTTGGACTACTTAGGTTACCTAGCGGGCACTTGGACTATCTACATTGCCTAGCGGGTTCTTGGAGTATGTAGGTTACCAAGCGGGCTGTTGGACTATCTAGGTTACCTAGCGGGCACTTGAACTATCTAGGTTAACTAATGGGCACATGGACTATGTAGGTTCCCTAGCGGGCCCTTGGACTATGTAAGTTCCCTAGCGGGCACTTGGACTATGTGGGTTATCTAGAGGACATTTGGACTATGTAGGTTACCTAGCTGGGACTTGGACTATGTAGGTTCCCTATCGGGCACTTGGAGAATGTAGGTTAACTAGGGGGCACTAGGACTATGTAGGTTACCTAGCGGGCTCTTGACTATCTAGGTTACCTAGCGGGCATTTGGGTTATGTAGGCTCCCTAGCGGGCATTTGGACTATATAGATTACCTAGCCGGCACTTAGACTTTGTAGGTTACCTAGCGGGCACTTGGACTATCTAGGTTACCTAGCTGGCACTTGAACTATCTATGTTACCTAGCGGGTACTTGGAGTATGTAGGTTACCTACCGGGCTGTTGGACTATCTTGGTTACCTAGCGGGCACTTGGACTATCTAGGTTAACTAACGGGCACTTGGACTATGTAGGTTCCCTAACGGGCCCTTGGACTATGTAAGTTCCCTAGCGGGCACTGCGACTATGTGGGTTCCCTAGCGGGCATTTGGGCTATCTAGGTTACCTAACGGGCACTTGGACTATGTAGGTTAACTAGCGGGCATTTGGACTATGTAGGTTACCTAGGGAGACCTTGGACTATGTAGGTTAACTAGTGGGCACTTGGACTATCTAGGTTACCTAGCAGGCACTTGGACTATGTAGGTTAACTAGCGGGCACTTGGACTATCTAGGTTACCTAGCGGGCACTTGGACTATGTAGGTTCCCTATTGGGCACTTGGACTAGGAAGGTTCCCTAGCCGGCACTTCGTCTATCTAGGGTAACTAGCGGGCACTTGGATTATTAGGGTCCCTAGCGGGCATTTGGACTATATAGGTTACCTAGCGGGCACTTGGACTATGAGGTTAACGAACAGGCACTTGGACTATGTAGGTAACCTAGTGGTCATTTGAACTGCCTAGGTTACCTAGCGGGCAAATGGACTATGTAGGTTAACTAGCGGGCACTTAGACTATCTAGGTTATCTAGCGGGCCCTTGGACGATGTAGGTTAACTAGCTGGCCCATGGACTATGTAGGTTCCCTAGCGGGCACTTGGACTATGTAGGTTAACTAGCGGGCACTTGGACTGTCTAGGTTACCTAGCGGGCACTTGGATTATCTAGGTTAACGAACGGGCACTTGTACTATCTAGGTTACCTAGCTGTCACTTGGATTATGTAGGTCAACTAGCGGGCCCTTGGACTATCTAAGTTTGCTAACGGGCACTTAGATTATGTAGGTTAACTAGCGGGCACTTGGAATATGTTGGTTAACTAGCGGACACTTGCACTATGTAGGTTAATAGCGGGCCCATGGACTATGTAGGTTTACTAGCGGGCCCTTTTACTATCTAGGTTCCCTAAAGATCACTTGGACTATATAGGTTACATAGCGGGCACTTGGACTATGTAGGTTAGGTAACGGAAACTTGGACTATCTAGGTTACCTAGAGGGAACCTGGACAATGTAAGTTACCTAGCGGGCACTTGGACTATCTAGGTTACCTAACGGGGACTTTCACCAACTAGGTTACATAGCAGGCACTTGGACTATGTAGGTTAACTAGCGAGCACTTGGACTCCAGGATACCTAGCGGGCACTTGGACTATCTAGGTTACCTAGCGGGCCCTTGGACTATGTAGGTTTCCTAGCGGGCACTGGGACTATCTAGGTTAACGAACGGGCACTTGGACTATGTAGGTAACCTAGCGGACACTTGGACAGTCTAGGTTACATAGTGGGCACTTGGACTATCTATTTTCCCTAGCGGGCACTTGTACTATCTAGGTTACCTAGCTGTCACTTGGATTATGTAGGTCAACTAGCGGGCCCTTGGACTATCTAGGTTTGCTAACGGGCACTTAGATTATGTAGGTTAACTACCGGGCACTTGGAATATGTAGGTTAACTAGCGGACACTTGCACTATGTAGGTTAACTAGCGGGCCCATGGACTATGTAGGTTTACTAGCGGGCCCTTGTACTATCTAGGTTCCCTAAAGGTCACTTGGACTATATAGGTTTCATAGCGGGCACTTGGACTATGTAGGTAACCTAGTGGGCACTTGGACTATCTAGGTTAACTACCGGGCCCTTGGAATATGTAGGTAACCTAGCGGGCACTTGGACTGTCTAGGTTACCTAGCGGGCACTTGGACTTCTAGGTTAACGATCGGGCTCTTGGACTATGTAGGTTGCCTAGAGGGCACTTGGACTATCTAGGTTAGGTAACGGAAACTTGGACTTTCTAGGTTACCTAGCGGGAACCTGGACAATGTAAGTTACCTAGCGGGCACTTGGACTATCTAGGTTACCTAACGGGGACTTTCACCAACTAGGTTACATAGCGGGCACTTGGACTATGTAGGTTAACTAGCGAGCACTTGGACTCCAGGATACCTAGCGGGCACTTGGACTATCTAGGTTACCTAGCGGGCCCTTGGACTATGTAGGTTTCCTAGCGGGCACTGGGACTATCTAGGTTAACGAACGGGCACTTGGACTATGTAGGTAACCTAGCGGGCACTTGGACAGTCTAGGTTACATAGCGGGCACTTGGACTATCTAGGTTATCGAGCAGGCACTTTGACTATCTAGGTTCACTAGCGGGCACTTTTACTTTCTAGGTTACCTAGCTCGCACTTGGACTATGTAGGTCAACTAGCGGGCCCATGGACTATCTAGGTTAACGAACGGGCACTTGGACTATGTAGGTAACCCAGCGGGAACTTGCACAGTGTAGGTTACCTAGCGGGCACTTGGACTATCTAGGTTAACGAACAGGCACTTGGACTATCTAGGTTCCCTAGCGGGCACATGTACTATCTAGGTTACCTAGCTCGCACTTGGACTATGTAGGTCAACTAGCGGGCCCTTGGACTATCTAGGTTAGTTAACGGGCACTTAGATTATGCAGTTTAACTAGCGGGCACTTGGAATATGTAGGTTAACTAGCGGACACTTGCACTATGTAGGTTAACTAGCGGGCCCATGGACTATGTAGGTTTACTAGCTGCCCTTGGACTATCTAGGTTCCCTAAAGGGCACTTGGACTATCTAGGTTACCGAACGGGCACTTGGATTATCTAGGTTACCTAGCGGGCACTTGGACTATGTAGGCTAACTAGGGGCCCTTGGACGATCTAGTTTACCTAGCGGGTACTTGAACTATCTAGGTTAACGAACGGGCACTTGGACTATGTAGGTAACCTAGCGGGCACTTGGACTCTCTAGGTTAGCTAACGGGCACTTGGACTATCTAAGTTACCTAGCGGGCACTTGGATTATGTAGGTTACCTAGCGGGCCCTTGGACTATGTAGGTTACCTAGCGGGCACTTGGACTATCTAGGTTAACGAACGGGCAATTGGACGATGTAGGTTAGCTAACAGGAACTTGGACTATCTAGGTTAACTAGCGGGCACTTGTACGATGCAGGTACCGTAGCGGGCACTTGGACTATGTGGGTACCCTAGCGGGCATTTGGTCTATCTAGGTTACCTAACAGGCATTTGGACTATGTAGGTTCCCTAGTGGGCACTTGGATTATGTAGGTTCCCTTCTTGCACGTGGACTATGTAGGTTACTAGCGGGCATTTGGACTATGTAGGTTACCTAGCGGGCACTTGGATTATGTAGGTTCCCTATCGGGCACTTGGACAATGTAGGTTAACTAGCGGGCACTTGGACTATGTAGGTGCCCTAGAGGGCATTTGGACTATATAGATTACCAAGCGCGCACTTGGACTTTGTAGGTTACCTAGCGGGCACTTGGACTATCTAGGTTACCTAGCGGGTACTTGGACTATCTAGGTTCCCTATCGGGCACTTGGACTATATAGGTTTCCCAAAGGGCACTTGGACTATGTAGGTTCCCTAGCAGGCACTCGGACTATGAAGGTTCCCTAGCGGGCAATTGGACTATGTAGGTTCCCTAGCAGGCCCTTTGACTATGTAAGTTCTCTAACGGGCACTTGGACTATGTGGGTTCCCTAGCGGGCATATAGACTATCTAGGTTACCTAACGGGCACTTGGACTATGTACGTTACTAGCGGGCATTTGGACTATGTAAGTTACCTAGCAGATACTTGAACTATGTAGGTTCCCGATCAGGGACTTGGACAATGTAGGTTAACTAGCGGGCACTTGGACTATCTAGGTTAATAGCGGCCATTGGACTATGAAGGTTAATTAGCTGGCACTTTGTCGATCTAGATTAGCAAACGGGCACTGGGACTATGTAGGTTACCTAGCAGGCACTTGGACTGTCTAGGGTACCTAGCGGGCACTTGGACTATCTAGGATAACGAACGGGCACTTGGACTATGTAGGCTACCTAGCAGGCACTTGGACTATCTATGTTAGCTAACGGGCACTTGGACTATGTAGGTTAGCTAACAGGAAATTGGACTATCTAGGTTAACTAGCGGGCACTTGGACTATGCAGGTTCCCTAGCGGGCACCTGGACGATGCAGGTTCCCTAGCGGGCACTTGGACTATGTAGGTTACCTAGCGGGCACTTGGACTATCTAGGTTAACGAACAGGCACTTGGACTATGTAGGTTAGCTAACAGGAACTTGGACTATCTGGGTTACCTAACGGGCATTTGGACTATGTAGGTTCCCTAGCGGGCACTTGGATTATGTAGGTTCCCTTCTTGCACTTGGACTATGTAGGTTACTAGAGGGCATTTGGACTATGTAAGTTACCTAGCGGCCACTTGGACTATGTAGGTTAACTAGCGGGCACTTGGACTATCTAGGTTAACGAACGGGCACTTGGACAATGTAGGTTACCTAGCAGGCACTTGGACTGTCTAGGTTACCTAGCGGGCACTTGGACTATCTAGGTTAACGAACGGGCACTTGGACTATGTAGGTTACCTAGCGGGCCCTTGGACTATGTAGGTTACCTAGCGGGCACTTGGACTATCTAGGTTAACGAATGGGCACTTGGACTATGTAGGTTAGCTAACAGGAACTTGGACTATCTAGGTTAACTAGCGGGCACTTGAACGATGCAGGTTCCCTAGCGGGCACTTGGACTATGAAGGTTCCCTAGTGGGCACTAGGACTATGTGGGTACCATAGCGGGCATTTGGACTATCTAGGTTAACTAACGGGCATTTGGACTATGTAGGTTCCCTAGCGGGCACATGGATTATGTAGGTTCCCTTCTTGCACTTGGACTATGTAGGTTACTAGCGGGCATTTGGACTATGTAGGTAACCTAGCGGGCACTTGGACTATGTAGGTTAACTAGTGGGCGCTAGAACTATGTAGGTTACCTAGCGGGCACTTGGACTATCTAGGTTAAATAGCGGGCACTTTGACTATCTAGATTAACTAGCGGACACTTGGACGAACAAGGTTAACGAGCGTGCCTTTGGACTATGTAGGTTACATAGCGGGCACTTGGACTATCTAGGTTAGCTAACAGGAACTTGGACTATCTAGGTTACCTAGCGGGCACTTAGACTCTGTAGGTTAACTAGCGGGCCCTTGGACTATGTAGGTTAACTAGCGGGTACTTGGACGATCTAGGTTAACTAGCGGGCACTTGGAGTATCTAGGTTTACTAGCGGGCACTTGGACTATGTACATATCTTAGCAGGCACTGGACTATCTAGGTTACCTAGCGGCCACTTGGACTATGTGCGTCCCCTAGTGGGCACTTGGACTATCTAGGTTAACTAACGTGCAATAGGACTATCTAGGTTAACTAGCGGGCACTTGGACGATGCAGGTTCCCTAGCGGGCACTTGGACTATATAGGTAAATTAGTGGGCACTTGGACTATGGAGGTTACCTAGGGGGCACTTGTACTATGGAGGTTACCTAGCGGGCACTTGGACTATCTAGGTTACCTAGCTGGCACTTGAACTATCTATGTTACCTAGCGGGTACTTGGAGTATGTAGGTTACCTACCGGACTGTTTGACTATTTAGGTTACCTAGCGGGCACTTGGACTATCTAGGCTAACTAACGGGCACTTGGACTATGTAGGTTCCCTAACGGGCCCTTGGACTATGTAAGTTCCCTAGCGGGCCCTTGGACTATGTAGGTTTCCTAGCGGGCACTTGGACTATGTGGGTTCCCTAGTGGGCATTTCGGCTATCTAGGTTACCTAACGGGCACTTGGACTATGTAGGTTAACTAGCGGGCACTTGGACTATCTAGGTTAGGTAACGGGCACCTGGACTATCTAGGTTACCCAGTGGGAACTTGGACATTGTAAGTTAACTAGCGGGCACTTGGACTATCTAGGTTACCTAACGGGCACTTTGACTATCTAGGTTACATAGCGGGCACTTGGACTATGTAGGATAACTAGCGAACACTTGGACTCTAGGTTACCTAGCGGGCACTTGGACTATCTAGGTTAATGAACGGGCACTTTTACTATGTAGGTAAACTAGCGGGCACTTGGACAGTCTAGGTTACCTAGCGGGCACTTGGACTATCTAGTTTAACGAACGGGCACTTGGACTGTGTAGGTTAACTAGCAGTCAATTGGACTATGTAGGATCCCTATCGGACATTTGGACTACTTAGGTTACCTAGCGGGCACTTGGACTATCTAGGTTAACTAGCGGGCACTTGGACTATCTAGGTCAACTAGCGGGCCCTTGTTCTATGTAGGTTAACTAGCGAGCACTTGGACTGTCTAGGTTAACTAGCGGACCTTGGATTATGTAGGTTAACTAGTGGACCCTTGGACTATGTAGGTTAACTAGAGGGCACTTGGACTATCTAGGTTACCTAGCAGGCACTTGGACTATGTAGGTTCCCTAGCGGGCATTTGGACTATATAGATAACCTAGCGGGCACTTAGATTTTGTAGGTTACCTAGCGGGCACTTGGACTATCTAGGTTACCTAGCTGGCCCTTGGATTTTGTAAGTTCCCTACCTGGCACTTGGACTATGTGGGTTAACTAGAGGGCATTTGGACTATGTAGGTTACCTAGCTGGCACTTGGACTATGTAGGTTACCTAGCTGGCACTTGGACTATGTAGGTTCCCTATCGGGCACATGGAGAATGTAGGTTAACTAGGGGGCACTAGGACTATGTAGGTTACCTAGCGGGCCCTTGACTATCTAGGTTACCTAGCGGGCATTTGGATTATGTAGGCTCCCTAGCGGGCATTTGGACTATATAGATAACCTAGCGGGCACTTAGACTTTGTAGGTTACCTAGCGGGCACTTGGACTATCTAGGTTACCTAGCTGGCACTTGAACTATCTACATTGCCTAGCGGGTTCTTGGAGTATGTAGGTTACCAAGCGGGCTGTTGGACTATCTAGGTTACCTAGCGGGCACTTGAACTATCTAGGTTAACTAATGGGCACATGGACTATGTAGGTTCCCTAGCGGGCCCTTGGACTATGTAAGTTCCCTAGCGGGCACTTGGACTATGTGGGTTATCTAGAGGACATTTGGACTATGTAGGTTACCTAGCTGGGACTTGGACTATGTAGGTTCCCTATCGGGCACTTGGAGAATGTAGGTTAACTAGGGGGCACTAGGACTATGTAGGTTACCTAGCGGGCTCTTGACTATCTAGGTTACCTAGCGGGCATTTGGGTTATGTAGGCTCCCTAGCGGGCATTTGGACTATATAGATTACCTAGCCGGCACTTAGACTTTGTAGGTTACCTAGCGGGCACTTGGACTATCTAGGTTACCTAGCTGGCACTTGAACTATCTATGTTACCTAGCGGGTACTTGGAGTATGTAGGTTACCTACCGGGCTGTTGGACTATCTTGGTTACCTAGCGGGCACTTGGACTATCTAGGTTAACTAACGGGCACTTGGACTATGTAGGTTCCCTAACGGGCCCTTGGACTATGTAAGTTCCCTAGCGGGCACTGCGACTATGTGGGTTCCCTAGCGGGCATTTGGGCTATCTAGGTTACCTAAAGGGCACTTGGACTATGTAGGTTAACTAGCGGGCATTTGGACTATGTAGGTTACCTAGGGAGACCTTGGACTATGTAGGTTAACTAGTGGGCACTTGGACTATATAGGTTACCTAGCAGGCACTTGGACTATGTAGGTTAACTAGCGGGCACTTGGACTATCTAGGTTACCTAGCGGGCACTTGGACTATGTAGGTTCCCTATTGGGCACTTGGACTAGGAAGGTTCCCTAGCCGGCACTTCGTCTATCTAGGGTAACTAGCGGGCACTTGGATTATTAGGGTCCCTAGCGGGCATTTGGACTATATAGGTTACCTAGCGGGCACTTGGACTATGAGGTTAATGAACAGGCACTTGGACTATGTAGGTAACCTAGTGGTCATTTGAACTGCCTAGGTTACCAGCGGGCAAATGGACTATGTAGGTTAACTAGCGGGCACTTAGACTATCTAGGTTATCTAGCGGGCCCTTGGACGATGTAGGTTAACTAGCTGGCCCATGGACTATGTAGGTTCCCTAGCGGGCACTTGGACTATGTAGGTTAACTAGCGGGCACTTGGACTGTCTAGGTTACCTAGCGGGCACTTGGATTATCTAGGTTAACGAACGGGCACTTGTACTATCTAGGTTACCTAGCTGTCACTTGGATTATGTAGGTCAACTAGCGGGCCCTTGGACTATCTAAGTTTGCTAACGGGCACTTAGATTATGTAGGTTAACTAGCGGGCACTTGGAATATGTTGGTTAACTAGCGGACACTTGCACTATGTAGGTTAATAGCGGGCCCATGGACTATGTAGGTTTACTAGCGGGCCCTTTTACTATCTAGGTTCCCTAAAGATCACTTGGACTATATAGGTTACATAGCGGGCACTTGGACTATGTAGGTAACCTAGTGGGCACTTGGACTATCTAGGTTAACTACCGGGCCCTTGGAGTATGTAGGTAACCTAGCGGGCACTTGGACTGTCTAGGTTACCTAGCGGGCATTTGGATTATGTAGGCTCCCTAGCGGGCATTTGGACTATATAGATAACCTAGCGGGCACTTAGACTTTGTAGGTTACCTAGCGGGCACTTGGACTATCTAGGTTACCTAGCTGGCACTTGAACTATCTACATTGCCTAGCGGGTTCTTGGAGTATGTAGGTTACCAAGCGGGCTGTTGGACTATCTAGGTTACCTAGCGGGCACTTGAACTATCTAGGTTAACTAATGGGCACATGGACTATGTAGGTTCCCTAGCGGGCCCTTGGACTATGTAAGTTCCCTAGCGGGCACTTGGACTATGTGGGTTATCTAGAGGACATTTGGACTATGTAGGTTACCTAGCTGGGACTTGGACTATGTAGGTTCCCTATCGGGCACTTGGAGAATGTAGGTTAACTAGGGGGCACTAGGACTATGTAGGTTACCTAGCGGGCTCTTGACTATCTAGGTTACCTAGCGGGCATTTGGGTTATGTAGGCTCCCTAGCGGGCATTTGGACTATATAGATTACCTAGCCGGCACTTAGACTTTGTAGGTTACCTAGCGGGCACTTGGACTATCTAGGTTACCTAGCTGGCACTTGAACTATCTATGTTACCTAGCGGGTACTTGGAGTATGTAGGTTACCTACCGGGCTGTTGGACTATCTTGGTTACCTAGCGGGCACTTGGACTATCTAGGTTAACTAACGGGCACTTGGACTATGTAGGTTCCCTAACGGGCCCTTGGACTATGTAAGTTCCCTAGCGGGCACTGCGACTATGTGGGTTCCCTAGCGGACATTTGGGCTATCTAGGTTACCTAACGGGCACTTGGACTATGTAGGTTAACTAGTGGGCACTTGGACTATATAGGTTACCTAGCAGGCACTTGGACTATGTAGGTTAACTAGCGGGCACTTGGACTATCTAGGTTACCTAGCGGGCACTTGGACTATGTAGGTTCCCTATTGGGCACTTGGACTAGGAAGGTTCCCTAGCCGGCACTTCGTCTATCTAGGGTAACTAGCGGGCACTTGGATTATTAGGGTCCCTAGCGGGCATTTGGACTATATAGGTTACCTAGCGGGCACTTGGACTATGTAGGTAACCCAGCGGGAACTTGCACAGTGTAGGTTACCTAGCGGGCACTTGGACTATCTAGGTTAACGAACAGGCACTTGGACTATCTAGGTTCCCTAGCGGGCACATGTACTATCTAGGTTACCTAGCTCGCACTTGGACTATGTAGGTCAACTAGCGGGCCCTTGGACTATCTAGGTTAGTTAACGGGCACTTAGATTATGCAGTTTAACTAGCGGGCACTTGGAATATGTAGGTTAACTAGCGGACACTTGCACTATGTAGGTTAACTAGCGGGCCCATGGACTATGTAGGTTTACTAGCTGCCCTTGGACTATCTAGGTTCCCTAAAGGGCACTTGGACTATCTAGGTTACCGAACGGGCACTTGGATTATCTAGGTTACCTAGCGGGCACTTGGACTATGTAGGCTAACTAGGGGCCCTTGGACGATCTAGTTTACCTAGCGGGTACTTGAACTATCTAGGTTAACGAACGGGCACTTGGACTATGTAGGTAACCTAGCGGGCACTTGGACTCTCTAGGTTAGCTAACGGGCACTTGGACTATCTAAGTTACCTAGCGGGCACTTGGATTATGTAGGTTACCTAGCGGGCCCTTGGACTATGTAGGTCAACTAGCGGGCACTTGGACTATCTAGGTTAACGAACGGGCAATTGGACGATGTAGGTTAGCTAACAGGAACTTGGACTATCTAGGTTAACTAGCGGGCACTTGGACTATCTAGGTTACCTAGCGGGCACTTGGACTATGTAGGTTCCCTATTGGGCACTTGGACTAGGAAGGTTCCCTAGCCGGCACTTCGTCTATCTAGGGTAACTAGCGGGCACTTGGATTATTAGGGTCCCTAGCGGGCATTTGGACTATATAGGTTACCTAGCGGGCACTTGGACTATGAGGTTAATGAACAGGCACTTGGACTATGTAGGTAACCTAGTGGTCATTTGAACTGCCTAGGTTACCAGCGGGCAAATGGACTATGTAGGTTAACTAGCGGGCACTTAGACTATCTAGGTTATCTAGCGGGCCCTTGGACGATGTAGGTTAACTAGCTGGCCCATGGACTATGTAGGTTCCCTAGCGGGCACTTGGACTATGTAGGTTAACTAGCGGGCACTTGGACTGTCTAGGTTACCTAGCGGGCACTTGGATTATCTAGGTTAACGAACGGGCACTTGTACTATCTAGGTTACCTAGCTGTCACTTGGATTATGTAGGTCAACTAGCGGGCCCTTGGACTATCTAAGTTTGCTAACGGGCACTTAGATTATGTAGGTTAACTAGCGGGCACTTGGAATATGTTGGTTAACTAGCGGACACTTGCACTATGTAGGTTAATAGCGGGCCCATGGACTATGTAGGTTTACTAGCGGGCCCTTTTACTATCTAGGTTCCCTAAAGATCACTTGGACTATATAGGTTACATAGCGGGCACTTGGACTATGTAGGTTAGGTAACGGAAACTTGGACTATCTAGGTTACCTAGAGGGAACCTGGACAATGTAAGTTACCTAGCAGGCACTTGGACTATCTAGGTTACCTAACGGGGACTTTCACCAACTAGGTTACATAGCAGGCACTTGGACTATGTAGGTTAACTAGCGAGCACTTGGACTCCAGGATACCTAGCGGGCACTTGGACTATCTAGGTTACCTAGCGGGCCCTTGGACTATGTAGGTTTCCTAGCGGGCACTGGGACTATCTAGGTTAACGAACGGGCACTTGGACTATGTAGGTAACCTAGCGGACACTTGGACAGTCTAGGTTACATAGTGGGCACTTGGACTATCTATTTTCCCTAGCGGGCACTTGTACTATCTAGGTTACCTAGCTGTCACTTGGATTATGTAGGTCAACTAGCGGGCCCTTGGACTATCTAGGTTTGCTAACGGGCACTTAGATTATGTAGGTTAACTACCGGGCACTTGGAATATGTAGGTTAACTAGCGGACACTTGCACTATGTAGGTTAACTAGCGGGCCCATGGACTATGTAGGTTTACTAGCGGGCCCTTGTACTATCTAGGTTCCCTAAAGGTCACTTGGACTATATAGGTTTCATAGCGGGCACTTGGACTATGTAGGTAACCTAGTGGGCACTTGGACTATCTAGGTTAACTACCGGGCCCTTGGAATATGTAGGTAACCTAGCGGGCACTTGGACTGTCTAGGTTACCTAGCGGGCACTTGGACTTCTAGGTTAACGATCGGGCTCTTGGACTATGTAGGTTGCCTAGAGGGCACTTGGACTATCTAGGTTAGGTAACGGAAACTTGGACTTTCTAGGTTACCTAGCGGGAACCTGGACAATGTAAGTTACCTAGCGGGCACTTGGACTATCTAGGTTACCTAACGGGGACTTTCACCAACTAGGTTACATAGCGGGCACTTGGACTATGTAGGTTAACTAGCGAGCACTTGGACTCCAGGATACCTAGCGGGCACTTGGACTATCTAGGTTACCTAGCGGGCCCTTGGACTATGTAGGTTTCCTAGCGGGCACTGGGACTATCTAGGTTAACGAACGGGCACTTGGACTATGTAGGTAACCTAGCGGGCACTTGGACAGTCTAGGTTACATAGCGGGCACTTGGACTATCTAGGTTATCGAGCAGGCACTTTGACTATCTAGGTTCACTAGCGGGCACTTTTACTTTCTAGGTTACCTAGCTCGCACTTGGACTATGTAGGTCAACTAGCGGGCCCATGGACTATCTAGGTTAACGAACGGGCACTTGGACTATGTAGGTAACCCAGCGGGAACTTGCACAGTGTAGGTTACCTAGCGGGCACTTGGACTATCTAGGTTAACGAACAGGCACTTGGACTATCTAGGTTCCCTAGCGGGCACATGTACTATCTAGGTTACCTAGCTCGCACTTGGACTATGTAGGTCAACTAGCGGGCCCTTGGACTATCTAGGTTAGTTAACGGGCACTTAGATTATGCAGTTTAACTAGCGGGCACTTGGAATATGTAGGTTAACTAGCGGACACTTGCACTATGTAGGTTAACTAGCGGGCCCATGGACTATGTAGGTTTACTAGCTGCCCTTGGACTATCTAGGTTCCCTAAAGGGCACTTGGACTATCTAGGTTACCGAACGGGCACTTGGATTATCTAGGTTACCTAGCGGGCACTTGGACTATGTAGGCTAACTAGGGGCCCTTGGACGATCTAGTTTACCTAGCGGGTACTTGAACTATCTAGGTTAACGAACGGGCACTTGGACTATGTAGGTAACCTAGCGGGCACTTGGACTCTCTAGGTTAGCTAACGGGCACTTGGACTATCTAAGTTACCTAGCGGGCACTTGGATTATGTAGGTTACCTAGCGGGCCCTTGGACTATGTAGGTCAACTAGCGGGCACTTGGACTATCTAGGTTAACGAACGGGCAATTGGACGATGTAGGTTAGCTAACAGGAACTTGGACTATCTAGGTTAACTAGCGGGCACTTGTACGATGCAGGTACCGTAGCGGGCACTTGGACTATGTGGGTACCCTAGCGGGCATTTGGTCTATCTAGGTTACCTAACAGGCATTTGGACTATGTAGGTTCCCTAGTGGGCACTTGGATTATGTAGGTTCCCTTCTTGCACGTGGACTATGTAGGTTACTAGCGGGCATTTGGACTATGTAGGTTACCTAGCGGGCACTTGGATTATGTAGGTTCCCTATCGGGCACTTGGACAATGTAGGTTAACTAGCGGGCACTTGGACTATGTAGGTGCCCTAGAGGGCATTTGGACTATATAGATTACCAAGCGCGCACTTGGACTTTGTAGGTTACCTAGCGGGCACTTGGACTATCTAGGTTACCTAGCGGGTACTTGGACTATCTAGGTTCCCTATCGGGCACTTGGACTATATAGGTTCCCCAAAGGGCACTTGGACTATGTAGGTTCCCTAGCAGGCACTCGGACTATGAAGGTTCCCTAGCGGGCAATTGGACTATGTAGGTTCCCTAGCAGGCCCTTTGACTATGTAAGTTCTCTAACGGGCACTTGGACTATGTGGGTTCCCTAGCGGGCATATAGACTATCTAGGTTACCTAACGGGCACTTGGACTATGTACGTTACTAGCGGGCATTTGGACTATGTAAGTTACCTAGCAGATACTTGAACTATGTAGGTTCCCGATCAGGGACTTGGACAATGTAGGTTAACTAGCGGGCACTTGGACTATCTAGGTTAATAGCGGCCATTGGACTATGAAGGTTAATTAGCTGGCACTTTGTCGATCTAGATTAGCAAACGGGCACTGGGACTATGTAGGTTACCTAGCAGGCACTTGGACTGTCTAGGGTACCTAGCGGGCACTTGGACTATCTAGGATAACGAACGGGCACTTGGACTATGTAGGCTACCTAGCAGGCACTTGGACTATCTATGTTAGCTAACGGGCACTTGGACTATGTAGGTTAGCTAACAGGAAATTGGACTATCTAGGTTAACTAGCGGGCACTTGGACTATGCAGGTTCCCTAGCGGGCACCTGGACGATGCAGGTTCCCTAGCGGGCACTTGGACTATGTAGGTTACCTAGCGGGCACTTGGACTATCTAGGTTAACGAACAGGCACTTGGACTATGTAGGTTAGCTAACAGGAACTTGGACTATCTGGGTTACCTAACGGGCATTTGGACTATGTAGGTTCCCTAGCGGGCACTTGGATTATGTAGGTTCCCTTCTTGCACTTGGACTATGTAGGTTACTAGAGGGCATTTGGACTATGTAAGTTACCTAGCGGCCACTTGGACTATGTAGGTTAACTAGCGGGCACTTGGACTATCTAGGTTAACGAACGGGCACTTGGACAATGTAGGTTACCTAGCAGGCACTTGGACTGTCTAGGTTACCTAGCGGGCACTTGGACTATCTAGGTTAACGAACGGGCACTTGGACTATGTAGGTTACCTAGCGGGCCCTTGGACTATGTAGGTTACCTAGCGGGCACTTGGACTATCTAGGTTAACGAATGGGCACTTGGACTATGTAGGTTAGCTAACAGGAACTTGGACTATCTAGGTTAACTAGCGGGCACTTGAACGATGCAGGTTCCCTAGCGGGCACTTGGACTATGAAGGTTCCCTAGTGGGCACTAGGACTATGTGGGTACCATAGCGGGCATTTGGACTATCTAGGTTAACTAACGGGCATTTGGACTATGTAGGTTCCCTAGCGGGCACATGGATTATGTAGGTTCCCTTCTTGCACTTGGACTATGTAGGTTACTAGCGGGCATTTGGACTATGTAGGTAACCTAGCGGGCACTTGGACTATGTAGGTTAACTAGTGGGCGCTAGAACTATGTAGGTTACCTAGCGGGCACTTGGACTATCTAGGTTAAATAGCGGTCACTTTGACTATCTAGGTTAACTAGCGGACACTTGGACGAACAAGGTTAACGAGCGTGCCTTTGGACTATGTAGGTTACATAGCGGGCACTTGGACTATCTAGGTTAGCTAACAGGAACTTGGACTATCTAGGTTACCTAGCGGGCACTTAGACTCTGTAGGTTAACTAGCGGGCCCTTGGACTATGTAGGTTAACTAGCGGGTACTTGGACGATCTAGGTTAACTAGCGGGCACTTGGAGTATCTAGGTTTACTAGCGGGCACTTGGACTATGTACATATCTTAGCAGGCACTGGACTATCTAGGTTACCTAGCGGCCACTTGGACTATGTGCGTCCCCTAGTGGGCACTTGGACTATCTAGGTTAACTAACGTGCAATAGGACTATCTAGGTTAACTAGCGGGCCCTGGGCTATGTAGGTTAACTAGTTGACCCTTGGACTATCTAGGTTAGCTAACGGATACATGGACTGTATAGGTAAATTAGCGGGCACTTGAACTATGTGGGTGCCCTAGCGGGCATTTGGACTATATAGATTACCTAGCAGGCACTTGGACTTTGTAGGTTACCTAGCGGGCACTTGGACTATCTAGGTTACCTAGCGGGCACTTGGACTATCTAGGTTTTCTAGCGGGCAATTGGACTATGTAGGTTCCCTATCGGGCACTTGGACAATGTAGGTTAACTAGCGGGCACTTGGACTATGTAGGTGCCCTAGAGGGCATTTGGACTATATAGATTACCAAGCGCGCACTTGGACTTTGTAGGTTACCTAGCGGGCACTTGGACTATCTAGGTTACCTAGCGGGTACTTGGACTATCTAGGTTCCCTATCGGGCACTTGGACTATATAGGTTCCCCAAAGGGCACTTGGACTATGTAGGTTCCCTAGCAGGCACTCGGACTATGAAGGTTCCCTAGCGGGCAATTGGACTATGTAGGTTCCCTAGCAGGCCCTTTGACTATGTAAGTTCTCTAACGGGCACTTGGACTATGTGGGTTCCCTAGCGGGCATATAGACTATCTAGGTTACCTAACGGGCACTTGGACTATGTACGTTACTAGCGGGCATTTGGACTATGTAAGTTACCTAGCAGATACTTGAACTATGTAGGTTCCCGATCAGGGACTTGGACAATGTAGGTTAACTAGCGGGCACTTGGACTATCTAGGTTAATAGCGGCCATTGGACTATGAAGGTTAATTAGCTGGCACTTTGTCGATCTAGATTAGCAAACGGGCACTGGGACTATGTAGGTTACCTAGCAGGCACTTGGACTGTCTAGGGTACCTAGCGGGCACTTGGACTATCTAGGATAACGAACGGGCACTTGGACTATGTAGGCTACCTAGCAGGCACTTGGACTATCTATGTTAGCTAACGGGCACTTGGACTATGTAGGTTAGCTAACAGGAAATTGGACTATCTAGGTTAACTAGCGGGCACTTGGACTATGCAGGTTCCCTAGCGGGCACCTGGACGATGCAGGTTCCCTAGCGGGCACTTGGACTATGTAGGTTACCTAGCGGGCACTTGGACTATCTAGGTTAACGAACAGGCACTTGGACTATGTAGGTTAGCTAACAGGAACTTGGACTATCTGGGTTACCTAACGGGCATTTGGACTATGTAGGTTCCCTAGCGGGCACTTGGATTATGTAGGTTCCCTTCTTGCACTTGGACTATGTAGGTTACTAGAGGGCATTTGGACTATGTAAGTTACCTAGCGGCCACTTGGACTATGTAGGTTAACTAGCGGGCACTTGGACTATCTAGGTTAACGAACGGGCACTTGGACAATGTAGGTTACCTAGCAGGCACTTGGACTGTCTAGGTTACCTAGCGGGCACTTGGACTATCTAGGTTAACGAACGGGCACTTGGACTATGTAGGTTACCTAGCGGGCCCTTGGACTATGTAGGTTACCTAGCGGGCACTTGGACTATCTAGGTTAACGAATGGGCACTTGGACTATGTAGGTTAGCTAACAGGAACTTGGACTATCTAGGTTAACTAGCGGGCACTTGAACGATGCAGGTTCCCTAGCGGGCACTTGGACTATGAAGGTTCCCTAGTGGGCACTAGGACTATGTGGGTACCATAGCGGGCATTTGGACTATCTAGGTTAACTAACGGGCATTTGGACTATGTAGGTTCCCTAGCGGGCACATGGATTATGTAGGTTCCCTTCTTGCACTTGGACTATGTAGGTTACTAGCGGGCATTTGGACTATGTAGGTAACCTAGCGGGCACTTGGACTATGTAGGTTAACTAGTGGGCGCTAGAACTATGTAGGTTACCTAGCGGGCACTTGGACTATCTAGGTTAAATAGCGGTCACTTTGACTATCTAGGTTAACTAGCGGACACTTGGACGAACAAGGTTAACGAGCGTGCCTTTGGACTATGTAGGTTACATAGCGGGCACTTGGACTATCTAGGTTAGCTAACAGGAACTTGGACTATCTAGGTTACCTAGCGGGCACTTAGACTCTGTAGGTTAACTAGCGGGCCCTTGGACTATGTAGGTTAACTAGCGGGTACTTGGACGATCTAGGTTAACTAGCGGGCACTTGGAGTATCTAGGTTTACTAGCGGGCACTTGGACTATGTACATATCTTAGCAGGCACTGGACTATCTAGGTTACCTAGCGGCCACTTGGACTATGTGCGTCCCCTAGTGGGCACTTGGACTATCTAGGTTAACTAACGTGCAATAGGACTATCTAGGTTAACTAGCGGGCCCTGGGCTATGTAGGTTAACTAGTTGACCCTTGGACTATCTAGGTTAGCTAACGGATACATGGACTGTATAGGTAAATTAGCGGGCACTTGAACTATGTGGGTGCCCTAGCGGGCATTTGGACTATATAGATTACCTAGCAGGCACTTGGACTTAGTAGGTTACCTAGCGGGCACTTGGACTATCTAGGTTACCTAGCGGGCACTTGGACTATCTAGGTTTTCTAGCGGGCAATTGGACTATGTAGGTTACCTAGCGGGCATTTGGACTATCTAGGTTACCTAAGGGGCACTTGGACTATCTAGGTTACCTAGCGTGCGCTGGGACTATGTAGGTTACCTAGCGGGCAATTGGATTATCTAGGTTAACGAACGGGTACTTGGACTATGTAGGTAACCTAGCGGGCACTTGGACAGTCTAGGTTATCTAGCGGGCACTTGGACTATCTAGGTTAACGAATGGGCAGTTGGACTATGTAGGTTACCTAGCGGGCACTTGGACTATCTAGGTTAGCTAAAAGGAACTTGGAATATCTAGGTTACCTAGTGAGTACTTGGACTATGTAAGTTACCTAGCGGGCACTTGGACTATCTAGGTTACCTAACGGGAACTTGGACTATGTAGGTCAACTAGCGGGCACTTGTACTATCTAGGTTAACGAACGGGCACTTGGACTATGTAGGTAACCAAGCGGGCACTTGCACAGTCTTGGTTACATAGCGGGCACTTGGACAATCTAGGTTAATGAATGGGCACGTGGACTATGTAGGTTACCTCGCGGACACTTGGACTATGTGGGTATCCTAGCGGGCATTTGGACTATCTAGGTTACCTAACGGGCATTTGGACTATGTAGGTTCCTAGCGGGCACTTGGATTATGTAGGTTCCCTTCTTGCACTTGGACTATGTAGGTTTCTAGCGGGCATTTGGACTATGTAGGTTACCTAGCGGGCACTTGGAATATGTAGGTTCCCTAGCGGGCATTTGGACTATCTAGGTTACCTAACGGGCACTTGGACTATGTACGTTACTAGCGGGCATTTGGACAATGTAGGTTACCTAGCGGATACTTGGACTATGTAGGTTCCCCAACATGGACTTGGACAATGTAGGTTAACTAGCGGGCACTTGGACTATCTAGGTTAACTAGCGGGCCCTTGGACTATGTAGGTTAACTAGCGGGCCCTTTGACGATCTAGGTTAGCAAACGGGCACTTGGACTATGTAGGTTACCTAGCGGGCACTTGAAATATCTAGGTTAACGAATGTGCACTTGGACTATGTAGGTTAGCTAACAGGAATTTGGACTATCTAGTTTAACGAACGGGCACGTGGACTATGGAGGTTACCTAGCGGGCACTTGGACTATGGAGGTTACCTAGCGGGCACTTGGACTATCTAGGTTAGCTAACGATTACTTGGACTATCTAGGTTACCTAGCGGGCACTTGGACTATGTAGGTTACCTAACGGGCACTTGGAATATGCAGGTAACCTAGCGGACACTTGAACTGTCTAAGTTACCTAGCGGGCACTTGGACTATGTAGGTTAACTAGCGGGCACTTGGACTATCTAGGTTACCTAACGGGCACTTGGACTATCTAGATTACCTAGCGGGCACTTGGATTCTAAAGGTTACCTAGCCGGCTCTTGGACTATGTAGGTTACCTAGCGGGCAATTGGACTATCTAGGTTAACGAACGGGCACGTGGACTATAGGTAACCTAACGGGCACTTGGACTATCTAGGATAGGTAACGGGCACTTGGACTATCTAGGTTACCTAGCGGGAACTTGGAATATGTAGGGTACCTAGAGGGCACTTGGACTATAGGTTACCTAGTGGCCCTTGGACTATGTAGGTTACCTAGCGCGACTTGGACTATCTAAGTTAACGAACGTGCACTTGGACTATGTAGGTAACCTAGCGGGCACTTGGACAGTATAGGTTACCTAGCGGACACTTGGACTATCTAGGTTAACGAATGGGCACTTGGACTATGTAGGTTAACAAGCGGGCACTTGGACTATCTAGGGTAGCAAACCAGAACTTGGAATATCTAGGTTACCGAGCGGGCACTTGGACTATGTAGGATCCTTATCGGACATTTGTACTACTTAGGTTAACTAGCGGGCACTTTGACTATCTAGGTTAACTAGCGGGAACTTGGACAATGCAGGTTCCCTAGCGGGCACTATGAATATGTAGCTTCCCTGGAGGGCACTTGGACTATATAGGTTCCCTATGGGCACTTGGACTATCTGGGTTTCCTAACGGGCACTTGGAATATGAAGATTCCCTATCGGGCACTTGGACTATGTAGGTTCCTCATTGGGCACTTGGACTATGGAGGTTCCCTATCGGGCACTTGGACTATGTAGGTTAACTAGCGGGCCCTTGGACTATCTAGGTTACCTAGCGGGCACTTGGACTATCTAGGTTAACTAGAGGGCACTTGTACAATGCAGGTTCCCTAGCGGGCACTTTGACTATGTAGGTTCCCTAGAGGGCACTTGGACGATATAGGTTCCCTATGGGCACTTGGACTATCTAGGTGCCCTAATGGGCACTTGGAATACGTAGGTTCCCTTTCGGACACTTGGTCTATGTAGTTTCCTCAGCGGGCACTTGGATTATATAGGTTAACTAGCGGGCACTTGGACTATCTAGGTTACCTAGCGGGCACTTGGACTATCTAGGTTCCCTAGCAGGCACTTGGACTATGTAGGTTCCCTAGCAGGGCTTTGACTATGTTAGTTCTCCAACGGGCACTTGGACTATGTGGGTTCCCTAGCGGGCATTTGGACTATCTAGGTTACCTAACGGGCACTTGGATTATGTACGTTACTAGCGGGCATTTGGACTATGTAGGTTACCTAGCGGATACTTGGACTATGTAGGTTCCTCATCAGGGACTTGGACAATGTAGGTTAACTAGCGGGCCCTTGGACTATCTAGGTTACCTAGAGGGCACTTGGACTATGCAGATTCCCTAGCGGGCACTTGGACTATGTTCGTCCCTTAGCGGGCACTTGGACTATGTAGGTTCCCTATCGGGCAGTTGGACTATGTAGGTTAACTAGACGGCCCTTAGACTATCTAGGTTACCTAGCGGGCACTTGGACTATGTACGTCCTCTAGCGGGCACATGGACTATCTAGGTTAACTAGAGGGCCCTTGGACTATGTAGGTTAACTAGCGGGCACTTGGAATATCTAGGTTAACTAGCGGGCACTTGGACTATGTAGGTTAACTAGCGGGCACTTGGACGATGCAGGTTCCCTAGCGGGCACTTGGACTATATAGGTAAATTAGTGGGCACTTGGACTATGGAGGTTACCTAGGGGGCACTTGGACTATGGAGGTTACCTAGCGGGCACTTGGACTATCTAGGTTACCTAGCTGGCACTTGAACTATCTATGTTACCTAGCGGGTACTTGGAGTATGTAGGTTACCTACCGGGCTGTTTGACTATCTAGGTTACCTAGCGGGCACTTGGAATATCTAGGCTAACTAACGGGCACTTGGACTATGTAGGTTCCCTAACGGGCCCTTGGACTATGTAAGTTCCCTAGCGGGCCCTTGGACTATGCAGGTTTCCTAGCGGGCACTTGGACTATGTGTGTTCCCTAGTGGGCATTTCGGCTATCTAGGTTACCTAACGGGCACTTGGACTATGTAGGTTAACTAGCGGGCACTTGGACTATCTAGGTTAGGTAACGGGCACCTGGACTATCTAGGTTACCCAGCGGGAACTTGGACATTGTAAGTTAACTAGCGGGCACTTGGACTATGTAGGTTACCTAACGGGCACTTTGACTATCTAGGTTACATAGCGGGCACTTGGACTATGTAGGATAACTAGCGAACACTTGGACTCTAGGTTACCTAGCGGGCACTTGGACTATCTAGTTTAACGAACGGGCACTTGGACTGTGTAGGTTAACTAGCAGTCAATTGGACTATGTAGGATCCCTATCGGACATTTGGACTACTTAGGTTACCTAGCGGGCACTTGGACTATCTAGGTTAACTAGCGGGCACTTGGACTATCTAGGTCAACTAGCGGGCCCTTGTTCTATGTAGGTTAACTAGCGAGCACTTGGACTGTCTAGGTTAACTAGCGGACCTTGGATTATGTAGGTTAACTAGTGGACCCTTGGACTATGTAGGTTAACTAGAGGGCACTTGGACTATCTAGGTTACCTAGCAGGCACTTGGACTATGTAGGTTCCCTAGCGGGCATTTGGACTATATAGATAACCTAGCGGGCACTTAGATTTTGTAGGTTACCTAGCGGGCACTTGGACTATCTAGGTTACCTAGCTGGCCCTTGGATTTTGTAAGTTCCCTACCTGGCACTTGGACTATGTGGGTTAACTAGAGGGCATTTGGACTATGTAGGTTACCTAGCTGGCACTTGGACTATGTAGGTTCCCTATCGGGCACATGGAGAATGTAGGTTAACTAGGGGGCACTAGGACTATGTAGGTTACCTAGCGGGCCCTTGACTATCTAGGTTACCTAGCGGGCATTTGGATTATATAGGCTCCCTAGCGGGCATTTGGACTATATAGATAACCTAGCGGGCACTTAGACTTTGTAGGTTACCTAGCGGGCACTTGGACTATCTAGGTTACCTAGCTGGCACTTGAACTATCTACATTGCCTAGCGGGTTCTTGGAGTATGTAGGTTACCAAGCGGGCTGTTGGACTATCTAGGTTACCTAGCGGGCACTTGAACTATCTAGGTTAACTAACGGGCACATGGACTATGTAGGTTCCCTAGCGGGCCCTTGGACTATGTAAGTTCCCTAGCGGGCACTTGGACTATGTGGGTTATCTAGAGGACATTTGGACTATGTAGGTTACCTAGCTGGGACTTGGACTATGTAGGTTCCCTATCGGGCACTTGGAGAATGTAGGTTAACTAGGGGGCACTAGGACTATGTAGGTTACCTAGCGGGCTCTTGACTATCTAGGTTACCTAGCGGGCATTTGGGTTATGTAGGCTCCCTAGCGGGCATTTGGACTATATAGATTACCTAGCCGGCACTTAGACTTTGTAGGTTACCTAGCGGGCACTTGGACTATCTAGGTTACCTAGCTGGCACTTGAACTATCTATGTTACCTAGCGGGTACTTGGAGTATGTAGGTTACCTACCGGGCTGTTGGACTATCTTGGTTACCTAGCGGGCACTTGGACTATCTAGGTTAACTAACGGGCACTTGGACTATGTAGGTTCCCTAACGGGCCCTTGGACTATATAAGTTCCCTAGCGGGCACTGCGACTATGTGGGTTCCCTAGCGGGCATTTGGGCTATCTAGGTTACCTAACGGGCACTTGGACTATGTAGGTTAACTAGCGGGCATTTTGACTATGTAGGTTACCTAGGGGGACCTTGGACTATGTAGGTTAACTAGTGGGCACTTGGACTATATAGGTTACCTAGCAGGCACTTGGACTATGTAGGTTAACTAGCGGGCACTTGGACTATCTAGGTTACCTAGCGGGCACTTGGACTATGTAGGTTCCCTATTGGGCACTTGGACTAGGAAGGTTCCCTAGCCGGCACTTCGTCTATCTAGGTTAACTAGCGGGCACTTGGATTATTAGGGTCCCTAGCGGGCATTTGGACTATATAGGTTACCTAGCGGGCACTTGGACTATGAGGTTAACGAACAGGCACTTGGACTATGTAGGTAACCTAGTGGTCATTTGAACTGCCTAGTTTACCTAGCGGGCAAATGGACTATGTAGGTTAACTAGCGGGCACTTAGACTATCTAGGTTAACTAGCGGGCCCTTGGACGATGTAGGTTAACTAGCTGGCCCATGGACTATGTAGGTTCCCTAGCGGGCACTTGGACTATGTAGGTTAACTAACGGGCACTTGGACTGTCTAGGTTACCTAGCGGGCACTTGGATTATCTAGGTTAACGAAGGGGCACTTGTACTATCTAGGTTACCTAGCTGTCACTTGGATTATGTAGGTCAACTAGCGGGCCCTTGGACTATCTAGGTTACCTAGCGGGCCCTTGGACTATGTAGGTTTCCTAGCGGGCACTGGGACTATCTAGGTTAACGAACGGGCACTTGGACTATGTAGGTAACCTAGCGGACACTTGGACAGTCTAGGTTACATAGTGGGCACTTGGACTATCTATTTTCCCTAGCGGGCACTTGTACTATCTAGGTTACCTAGCTGTCACTTGGATTATGTAGGTCAACTAGCGGGCCCTTGGACTATCTAGGTTTGCTAACGGGCACTTAGATTATGTAGGTTAACTAGCGGGCACTTGGAATATGTAGGTTAACTAGCGGACACTTGCACTATGTAGGTTAACTAGCGGGCCCATGGACTATGTAGGTTTACTAGCGGGCCCTTGTACTATCTAGGTTCCCTAAAGGTCACTTGGACTATATAGGTTTCATAGCGGGCACTTGGACTATGTAGGTAACCTAGTGGGCACTTGGACTATCTAGGTTAACTACCGGGCCCTTGGAGTATGTAGGTAACCTAGCGGGCACTTGGACTGTCTAGGTTACCTAGCGGGCATTTGGATTATGTAGGCTCCCTAGCGGGCATTTGGACTATATAGATAACCTAGCGGGCACTTAGACTTTGTAGGTTACCTAGCGGGCACTTGGACTATCTAGGTTACCTAGCTGGCACTTGAACTATCTACATTGCCTAGCGGGTTCTTGGAGTATGTAGGTTACCAAGCGGGCTGTTGGACTATCTAGGTTACCTAGCGGGCACTTGAACTATCTAGGTTAACTAATGGGCACATGGACTATGTAGGTTCCCTAGCGGGCCCTTGGACTATGTAAGTTCCCTAGCGGGCACTTGGACTATGTGGGTTATCTAGAGGACATTTGGACTATGTAGGTTACCTAGCTGGGACTTGGACTATGTAGGTTCCCTATCGGGCACTTGGAGAATGTAGGTTAACTAGGGGGCACTAGGACTATGTAGGTTACCTAGCGGGCTCTTGACTATCTAGGTTACCTAGCGGGCATTTGGGTTATGTAGGCTCCCTAGCGGGCATTTGGACTATATAGATTACCTAGCCGGCACTTAGACTTTGTAGGTTACCTAGCGGGCACTTGGACTATCTAGGTTACCTAGCTGGCACTTGAACTATCTATGTTACCTAGCGGGTACTTGGAGTATGTAGGTTACCTACCGGGCTGTTGGACTATCTTGGTTACCTAGCGGGCACTTGGACTATCTAGGTTAACTAACGGGCACTTGGACTATGTAGGTTCCCTAACGGGCCCTTGGACTATGTAAGTTCCCTAGCGGGCACTGCGACTATGTGGGTTCCCTAGCGGACATTTGGGCTATCTAGGTTACCTAACGGGCACTTGGACTATGTAGGTTAACTAGTGGGCACTTGGACTATATAGGTTACCTAGCAGGCACTTGGACTATGTAGGTTAACTAGCGGGCACTTGGACTATCTAGGTTACCTAGCGGGCACTTGGACTATGTAGGTTCCCTATTGGGCACTTGGACTAGGAAGGTTCCCTAGCCGGCACTTCGTCTATCTAGGGTAACTAGCGGGCACTTGGATTATTAGGGTCCCTAGCGGGCATTTGGACTATATAGGTTACCTAGCGGGCACTTGGACTATGAGGTTAACGAACAGGCACTTGGACTATGTAGGTAACCTAGTGGTCATTTGAACTGCCTAGGTTACCTAGCGGGCAAATGGACTATGTAGGTTAACTAGCGGGCACTTAGACTATCTAGGTTAACTAGCGGGCCCTTGGACGATGTAGGTTAACTAGCTGGCCCATGGACTATGTAGGTTCCCTAGCGGGCACTTGGACTATGTAGGTTAACTAACGGGCACTTGGACTGTCTAGGTTACCTAGCGGGCACTTGGATTATCTAGGTTAACGAACGGGCACTTGTACTATCTAGGTTACCTAGCTGTCACTTGGATTATGTAGGTCAACTAGCGGGCCCTTGGACTATCTAAGTTTGCTAACGGGCACTTAGATTATGTAGGTTAACTAGCGGGCACTTGGAATATGTTGGTTAACTAGCGGACACTTGCACTATGTAGGTTAACTAGCGGGCCCATGGACTATGTAGGTTTACTAGCGGGCCCTTTTACTATCTAGGTTCCCTAAAGGTCACTTGGACTATATAGGTTACATAGCGGGCACTTGGACTATGTAGGTTAGGTAACGGAAACTTGGACTATCTAGGTTACCTAGAGGGAACCTGGACAATGTAAGTTACCTAGCGGGCACTTGGACTATCTAGGTTACCTAACGGGGACTTTCACCAACTAGGTTACATAGCGGGCACTTGGACTATGTAGGTTAACTAGCGAGCACTTGGACTCCAGGATACCTAGCGGGCACTTGGACTATCTAGGTTACCTAGCGGGCCCTTGGACTATGTAGGTTTCCTAGCGGGCACTGGGACTATCTAGGTTAACGAACGGGCACTTGGACTATGTAGGTAACCTAGCGGACACTTGGACAGTCTAGGTTACATAGTGGGCACTTGGACTATCTATTTTCCCTAGCGGGCACTTGTACTATCTAGGTTACCTAGCTGTCACTTGGATTATGTAGGTCAACTAGCGGGCCCTTGGACTATCTAGGTTTGCTAACGGGCACTTAGATTATGTAGGTTAACTAGCGGACACTTGCACTATGTAGGTTAACTAGCGGGCCCATGGACTATGTAGGTTTACTAGCGGGCCCTTGTACTATCTAGGTTCCCTAAAGGTCACTTGCACTATATAGGTTTCATAGCGGGCACTTGGACTATGTAGGTAACCTAGTGGGCACTTGGACTATCTAGGTTAACTACCGGGCCCTTGGAGTATGTAGGTAACCTAGCGGGCACTTGGACTGTCTAGGTTACCTAGCGGGCACTTGGACTTCTAGGTTAACGATCGGGCTCTTGGACTATGTAGGTTGCCTAGAGGGCACTTGGACTATCTAGGTTAGGTAACGGAAACTTGGACTATCTAGGTTACCTAGCGGGAACCTGGACAATGTAAGTTACCTAGCGGGCACTTGGACTATCTAGGTTACCTAACGGGGACTTTCACCAACTAGGTTACATAGCGGGCACTTGGACTATGTAGGTTAACTAGCGAGCACTTGGACTCCAGGATACCTAGCGGGCACTTGGACTATCTAGGTTACCTAGCGGGCCCTTGGACTATGTAGGTTTCCTAGCGGGCACTGGGACTATCTAGGTTAACGAACGGGCACTTGGACTATGTAGGTAACCTAGCGGGCACTTGGACAGTCTAGGTTACATAGCGGGCACTTGGACTATCTAGGTTATCGAGCAGGCACTTTGACTATCTAGGTTCACTAGCGGGCACTTTTACTTTCTAGGTTACCTAGCTCGCACTTGGACTATGTAGGTCAACTAGCGGGCCCATGGACTATCTAGGTTAACGAACGGGCACTTGGACTATGTAGGTAACCCAGCGGGAACTTGCACAGTGTAGGTTACCTAGCGGGCACTTGGACTATCTAGGTTAACGAACAGGCACTTGGACTATCTAGGTTCCCTAGCGGGCACATGTACTATCTAGGTTACCTAGCTCGCACTTGGACTATGTAGGTCAACTAGCGGGCCCTTGGACTATCTAGGTTAGCTAACGGGCACCTAGATTATGCAGTTTAACTAGCGGGCACTTGGAATATGTAGGTAAACTAGCGGACACTTGCACTATGTAGGTTAACTAGCGGGCCCATGGACTATGTAGGTTTACTAGCTGCCCTTGGACTATCTAGGTTCCCTAAAGGGCACTTCGACTATCTAGGTTACCGAACGGGCACTTGGATTATCTAGGTTACCTAGCGGGCACTTGGACTATGTAGGCTAACTAGGGGCCCTAGGATGATCTAGGTTACCTAGCGGGTACTTGAACTATCTAGGTTAACGGACGGGCACTTGGACTATGTAGGTAACCTAGCGGGCACTTGGACTCTCTAGGTTAGCTAACGGGCACTTGGACTATCTAAGTTACCTAGCGGGCACTTGGATTATGTAGGTTACCTAGCGGGCCCTTGGACTATGTAGGTTACCTAGCGGGCACTTGGGCTATCTAGGTTAACGAATGGGCAATTGGACTATGTAGGTTAGCTAACAGGAACTTGGACTATCTAGGTTAACTAGCGGGCACTTGTACGATGCAGGTACCGTAGCGGGCACTTGGACTATGTGGGTACCCTAGCGGGCATTTGGTCTATCTAGGTTACCTAACGGGCATTTGGACTATGTAGGTTCCCTAGTGGGCACTTGGATTATGTAGGTTCCCTTCTTGCACGTGGACTATGTAGGTTACTAGCGGGCATTTGGACTATGTAGGTTACCTAGCGGGCACTTGGACCATGTAAGATCCCTATCGGACATTTGTACTACTTAGGTTAATTAGCGGGCACTTTGACTATCTAGGTTAACTAGCGGGCACTTGGACAATGCAGGTTCCCTAGCGGGCACTATGAATATGTAGCTTCCCTAGAGGGCACTTGGACTATGTAGGTTCCCTATGGGCACTTGGACTATCTGGGTTCCCTAACGGGCACTTGGAATATGAAGATTCCCTATCGGGCACTTGGACTATGTAGGTTCCTCATTGGGCACTTGGACTATGTAGGTTCCCTATCGGGCACTTGAACTATGTAAGTTAACTAGCGGGCCCTTGGACTATCTAGGTTACCGAGCGGGCACTTGAACTGTCTAGGTTAACGAACGGGTACTTGGACTATGTAGGTTAGCTAACAGGAACTTGGACTATCTAGGTTAACTAGCGGGCACTTGTACGATGCAGGTACCGTAGCGGGCACTTGGACTATGTGGGTACCCTAGCGGGCATTTGGTCTATCTAGGTTACCTAACGGGCATTTGGACTATGTAGGTTCCCTAGTGGGCACTTGGATTATGTAGGTTCCCTTCTTGCACGTGGACTATGTAGGTTACTAGTGGGCATTTGGACTATGTAGGTTACCTAGCGGGCACTTGGACCATGTAGGATCCCTATCGGACATTTGTACTACTTAGGTTAATTAGCGGGCACTTTGACTATCTAGGTTAACTAGCGGGCACTTGGACAATGCAGGTTCCCTAGCGGGCACTATGAATATGTAGCTTCCCTAGAGGGCACTTGGACTATGTAGGTTCCCTATGGGCACTTGGACTATCTGGGTTCCCTAACGGGCACTTGGAATATGAAGATTCCCTATCGGGCACTTGGACTATGTAGGTTCCTCATTGGGCACTTGGACTATGTAGGTTCCCTATCGGGCACTTGAACTATGTAAGTTAACTAGCGGGCCCTTGGACTATCTAGGTTACCGAGCGGGCACTTGAACTCTCTAGGTTAACGAACGGGTACTTGGACTATGTAGGTTAGCTAACAGGAACTTGGACTATCTAGGTTAACGAACGGGCACTTGGACTATGGAGGTTACCTAGAGGGCACTTGGACTATGGAGGTTACCTAGCGGGCACTTGGACTATCTAGGTTAGCTAACGGGTACTTGGACTATCTAGGTTACCTAGCGGGTATTTGGACTATGTAGGTTACCTAGCGGGCACATGGACTATCTAGGTTACCTAACGGGCACTTGGACTATGCAGGTAACCTAGCGGGTACTTGGACTGTTTAAGTTAACCAGCGGGCACTTGGACTATGTAGGTTACCTAGCAGGCACTTGGACTATCTAGGTTAACGAACAGGCACTTGGACTATGTAGGTTAGCTAACAGGAACTTGGACTATCTGGGTTACCTAACGGGCATTTGGACTATGTAGGTTCCCTAGCGGGCACTTGGATTATGTAGGTTCCCTTCTTGCACTTGGACTATGTAGGTTACTAGAGGGCATTTGGACTATGTAAGTTACGTAGCGGCCACTTGGACTATGTAGGTTAACTAGCGGGCACTTGGACTATCTAGGTTAACGAACGGGCACTTGGACTATGTAGGTTACCTAGCAGGCACTTGGACTGTCTAGGTTACCTATCGGGCACTTGGACTATCTAGGTTAACGAACGGGCACTTGGACTATGTAAGTTAACTAGCGGGCCCTTGGACTATCTAGGTTACCTAGCGGGCACTTGAACTCTCTAGGTTAACGAACGGGTACTTGGACTATGTAGGTTAGCTAACAGGAACTTGGACTATCTAGGTTAACTAGCGGGCACTTGAACGATGCAGGTTCCCTAGCGTGCACTTGGACTATGTAGGTTCCCTAGTGGGCACTAGGACTATGTGGGTACCATAGCGGGCATTTGGACTATCTAGGTTAACTAACGGGCATTTGGACTATGTAGGTTCCCTAGTGGGCACATGGATTTTGTAGGTTCCCTTCTTGCACTTGGACTATGTAAGTTACTAGCGGGCATTTGGACTATGTAGGTTACCTAGCAGGCACTTGGACTATGTAGGTTAACTAGTGGGCGCTAGAACTATGTAGGTTACCTAGCGGGCACTTGGACTATCTAGGTAAATAGCGGGCACTTTGACTATCTAGGTTAACTAGCTGACACTTGGACGAACAAGGTTAACGAGCGTGCCCTTGGACTATGTAGGTTACATAGCGGGCACTTGGACTATCTAGGTTAGCTAACAGGAACTTGGACTATCTAGGTTACCTAGCGGGCACTTAGATTATGTAGGTTAACTAGCGGGCCCTTGGACTATGTAGGTTAACTAGCGGGCACTTGGACGATCTAGGTTAACTAGCGGGCACTTGGAGTATCTAGGTTTACTAGCGGGCACGTGGACTATCTAGGTTAACTAGCGGGCACTTAGACTATCTAGGTTACCTAGCGGGCACTTGGACTATGTACATATCTTAGCAGGCACTGGACTATCTAGGTTACCTAGCGGCCACTTGGACTATGTGCGTCCCCTAGTGGGCACTTGGACTATCTAGGTTAACTAACGTGCAATAGGACTATCTAGGTTAACTTGCGGGCCCTGGGCTATGTAGGTTAACTAGTTGACCCTTGGACTATCTAGGTGGGCTAACGGATACTTGGACTGTATAGGTAAATTAGCGGGCACTTGAACTATGTGGGTGCCCTAGCGGGCATTTGGACTATATAGATTACCTAGCAGGCACTTGGACTTTGTAGGTTACCTAGCGGGCACTTGGACTATCTAGGTTACCTAGCGGGCACTTGGACTATCTAGGTTTTCTAGCGGGCAATTGGACTATGTAGGTTACCTAGCGGGCATTTGGACTATCTAGGTTACCTAAGGGGCACTTGGACTATCTAGGTTACCTAGCGGGCGCTGGGACTATGTAGGTTACCTAGCGGGCAATTGGATTATCTAGGTTAACGAACGGGTACTTGGACTATGTAGGTAACCTAGCGAGCACTTGGACAGTCTAGGTTATCTAGCGGGCACTTGGACTATCTAGGTTAACGAATGGGCAGTTGGACTATGTAGGTTACCTAGCGGGCACTTGGAATATCTAGGTTAGCTAAAAGGAACTTGGAATATCTAGGTTACCTAGTGGGTACTTGGACTATGTAAGTTACCTAGCGAGCACTTGGACTATCTAGATTACCTAACGGGAACTTGGTCTATGTAGGTCAACTAGCGGGCGCTTGTACTATCTAGGTTAACGAACGGGCACTTGGACTATGTAGGTAACCAAGCGGGCACTTGCACCGTCTAGGTTACCTAGCGGGCACTTGGACAATCTAGGTGAATGAATGGGCACTTGGACTATGTAGGTTACCTCGCGGACACTTGGACTATGTGGGTATCCTAGCGGGCATTTGGACTATCTAGGTTACCTAACGGGCATTTGGACTATGTAGGTTCCCTAGCGGGCACTTGGATTATGTAGGTTAACTAGCGGGCACTTGGACGATCTAGGTTAACTAGCGGGCACTTGGAGTATCTAGGTTTACTAGCGGGCACGTGGACTATCTAGGTTAACTAGCGGGCACTTAGACTATCTAGGTTACCTAGCGGGCACTTGGACTATGTACATATCTTAGCAGGCACTGGACTATCTAGGTTACCTAGCGGCCACTTGGACTATGTGCGTCCCCTAGTGGGCACTTGGACTATCTAGGTTAACTAACGTGCAATAGGACTATCTAGGTTAACTTGCGGGCCCTGGGCTATGTAGGTTAACTAGTTGACCCTTGGACTATCTAGGTGGGCTAACGGATACTTGGACTGTATAGGTAAATTAGCGGGCAATTGAACTATGTGGGTGCCCTAGCGGGCATTTGGACTATATAGATTACCTAGCAGGCACTTGGACTTTGTAGGTTACTTAGCGGGCACTTGGACTATCTAGGTTACCTAGCGGGCACTTGGACTATCTAGGTTTTCTAGCGGGCAATTGGACTATGTAGGTTACCTAGCGGGCATTTGGACTATCTAGGTTACCTAAGGGGCACTTGGACTATCTAGGTTACCTAGCGGGTGATGGGACTATGTAGGTTACCTAGCGGGCAATTGGATTATCTAGGTTAACGAACGGGTACTTGGACTATGTAGGTAACCTAGCGGGCACTTGGACAGTCTAGGTTATCTAGCGGGCACTTGGACTATCTAGGTTAACGAATGGGCAGTTGGACTATGTAGGTTACCTAGCGGGCACTTGGACTATCTAGGTTAGCTAAAAGGAACTTGGAATATCTAGGTTACCTATTGAGTACTTGGACTATGTAAGTTACCTAGCGAGCACTTGGACTATCTAGGTTACCTAACGGGAAATTGGACTATGTAGGTCAACTAGCGGGCACTTGTACTATCTAGGTTAACGAACGGGCACTTGGACTATGTAGGTAACCAAGCGGGCACTTGCACAGTCTAGGTTACCTAGTGGGCACTTGGACAATCTAGGTGAATGAATGGGCACTTGGACTATGTAGGTTACCTCGCGGACACTTGGACTATGTGGGTATCCTAGCGGGCATTTGGACTATCTAGGTTACCTAAAGGGCATTTGGACTATGTAGGTTCCCTAGCGGGCACTTGGATTATGTAGGTTCCCTTCTTGCACTTGGACTATGTAGGTTTCTAGCGGGCATTTGGACTATGTAGTTTCCCTAGCGGGCATTTGGATTATCTAGGTTACCTAACGGGCACTTGGACTATGTACGTTACTAGCGGGCATTTGGACAATGTAGGTTAACTAGCGGGCACTTGGACTATCTAGGTTAACTAGCGGGCCCTTGGACTATGTAGGTTAACTAGCGGGCCCTTTGACGATCTAGGTTAGCAAACGGGCACTTGGACTATGTAGGTTACCTAGCGGGCACTTGAACTATCTAGGTTAACGAATGTGCACTTGGACTATGTAGGTTAGCTAACAGGAACTTGGACTATCTAGGTTAATGAACGGGCACTTGGACTATGGAGGTTACCTAGCGGGCTCTTGGACTATGGAGGTTACCTAGCGGGCACTTGGACTATCTAGGTTAGCTAACGATTACTTGGACTATCTAGGTTACCTAGCGGGCTCTTGGACTATGTAGGTTACTTAGCGGGCACTTGGATTATGTAGGTTACCTAACGGGCACTTGGAACATGCAGGTAACCTAGCGGGCACTTGAACTGTCTAAGTTACCTAGTGGGCACTTGGACTATGTAGGTTAACTAGCGGGCACTTGGACTATCTAGGTTAGCAAACCGGAACATGGAATATCTAGGTTACCTAGCGGGCACTTGGACTATGTAGGATCCCTATCAGACATTTGTACTACTTAGGTTAACTAGCGGGCACTTTGACTATCTAGGTTAACTAGCTGGCACTTGGACTATCTAGGTCAACTAGAGGGCCATTTTACTATGTAGGTTAACTAGCGGGCACTTGGCCTATCTAGGTTACCTAACGGGAACTTGGACTATGTAGGTTTACTAGCGGACACTTGGACGATCTAGGTTAACTAGCGGGCACTTGGACAATGCAGGTTCCCTAGCGGGCACTATGAATATGTAGCTTCCCTAGAGGGCACTTGGACTATGTAGGTTCCCTATCGGGCACTTGGACTATGTAGGTTAACTAGCGGGCCCTTGGACTATCTAGGTTACCTAGCGGGCACTTGGACTATCTAGGTTAACTAGAGGGCACTTGTACAATGCAGGTTCCCTAGCGGGCACTTTGACTATGTAGGTTCCCTAGAGGGCACTTGGACGATATAGGTTCCTTATGGGCACCTGGACTATCTAGGTGCCCTAATGGGCACTTGGAATACGTAGGTTCCATTTCGGACACTTGGACTATGTAGGTTAACAAGCGGGCACTTGGACTATCTAGGTTAGCTAACGGGTACATGGACTATCTAGGTTCCCTAGCGGACACTTGGACTATCTAGGTTAACTAGCGGGCCCTTGGACTATGTAGGTTAACTAGCGGGCCCTTTGACGGTCAAGGTTAGCAAACGGGCACTTGGACTATGTAGGTTACCTAGCAGGCACTTGGACTGTCTAGGTTACCTAGCGGGCACTTGAACTATCTAGGTTAACGAACGGGCACTCTGACTATGTAGGTTAGCAAACAGGAACTTGGACTATCTAGGTTAACGAACGGGCACTTGGACTATGGAGGTTACCTAGCGGGCACTTGGACAATGGAGGTTACCTAGAGGGCACTTGGACTATCTAGGTTAGCTAACGTGTACTTGGACTATCTAGATTACCTAGCGGGCACTTGGACTATCTAGGTTATCTCACGGGCACTTGGACTATGCAGGTAACCTAGCGGGCAGTTGAACTGTCTAAGTTACCTAGCGGGCACTTGGATTATGTAGGTTAACTAGCGGGTACTTGGACTATCTAGGTTACCTAACGGGCACTTAGACTATCTAGATTACCTAGCGGGCACTTGGATTCTAAAAGTTACCTAGCCGGCTCTTGCACTATGTAGGTTACCTAGCGGGCAATTGGACTATCTAGGTTAACGAACGGGCACTTGGACTATGGAGGTTACCTAGCGGGCACTTGGACTATGGAGGTTACCTAGCGGGCACTTGGACTATCTAGGTTAGCTAACGTGTACTTGGACTATCTACGTACCTAGCGGGCACTTGGACTATCTAGGTTATCTAACGGGCACTTGGACTATGCAGGTAACCTAGCGGGCACTTGAACTGTCTAAGTTACCTAGCGGGCACTTGGATTATGTAGGTTAACTAGCGGGCACTTGGACTCTCTAGGTTACCTAACGGGCACTTAGACTATCTAGATTACCTAGCGGGCACTTGGATTCTAAAGGTTACCTAGCCGGCTCTTGGACTATGTAGGTTACCTAGCGGGCAATTGGACTATCTAGGTTAACGAACGGGCACGTGGACTATGTAGGTAACCTCACGGGCACTTGGACTATCTAGGTTAGGTAACGGGCACTTTGACTATCTAGGTTACCTAGCGGGAACTTGGAATATGTAGGTTACCTAGAGGGCACTTGGACTATAGGTTACCTAGTGGCCCTTGGACTATGTAGGTTACCTAGCGCCACTTGGACTATCTAAGTTAACGAACGTGCACTAGGACTATGTAGGTAACCTAGCGGGCACTTGGACAGTATAGGTTACCTAGCGGGCACTTGGACTATCTAGGTTAACGAATGGGCACTTGGACTATGTAGGTTACCTAGCGGGCACTAGGACTATCTAGGTTAGCAAACCGGAACTTGGAATATCTAGGTTACCTAGCGGGCACTTGGACTATGTAGGATCCCTATCGGACATTTGTACTACTTAGGTTAACTAGCGGGCACTTTGACTATCTAGGTTAACTAGCGGGCACTTGGACAATGCAGGTTCCCTAGCGGGCACTATGAATATGTAGCTTCCCTAGAGGGCACTTGGACTATGTAGGTTCCCTATGTGCACTTGGACTATCTGGGTTCCCTAACGGGCACTTGGAATATGAAGATTCCCTATCGGGCACTTGGACTATGTAGGTTCCTCATTGGGCACTTGGACTATGTAGGTTCCCTATCGGGCACTTGGACTATGTAAGTTAACTAGCGGGCCCTTGGACTATCTAGGTTACCTAGCGGGCACTTGGACTATCTAGGTTATCTAGAGGGCACTTGTACAATGCAGGTTCCCTAGCGGGCACTTTGACTATGTAGGTTCCCTAGAGGGCACTAGGACGATATAGGTTCCCTATGGGCACTTGGACTATCTAGGTGCCCTAATGGGCACTTGGAATACATAGGTTCCCTTTCGGACACTTGGTCTATGTAGGTTCCTCAGCGGGCCCTTGGACTATATAGGTTAACTAGCGGGCACTTGGACTATCTAGGTTACCTAGCGGGCACTTGGACTATCTAGGTTCCCTAGCGGGCACTTGGACTATGTAGGTTCCCTAGCAGGCCTTTGACTATGTAAGTCCTCTAACGGGCACTTGGACTATGTGGGTTCCCTAGCGGGCATTTGGACTATCTAGGTTACCTAACGGGCACTTGGACTATGTACGTTACTAGCGGGCATTTGGACTATGTAGGTTACCTAGCGGATACTTGGACTATGTAGGTTCCCCATCATGGACTTGGACAATGTAGGTTAACTAGCGGGCACTTGGACTATCTAGGTTAACTAGCGGGCCCTTGGACTATGTAGGTTAACTAGCGGGCCCTTTGACGATCTAGGTTAGCAAACGGGCACTTGGACTATGTAGGTTACCTAACAGGCACTTGGACTGTCTAGGTTACCTAGCGGGCACTTGAACTCTCTAGGTTAACGAACGGGCACTTGGACTATGTAGGTTAGCTAACAGGAACTTGGACTATCTAGGATAACGAACGGGCACTTGGACTATGGAGGTTACCTAGAGGGCACTTGGACTATGGAGGTTACCTAGCGGGCACTTGGACTATCTAGGTTAGCTAACGGGTACTTGGACTATATAGGTTACCTAGCGGGCACTTGGACTATGTAGGTTACCTAGCGGGCACTTGGACTATCTAGGTTAACGAATGGGCAGTTGGACTATGTAGGTTTCCTAGCGGGCACTTGGACTATCTAGGTTAGGTAAAAGGAACTTGGAATATCTAGGTTACCTAGTGAGTACTTGGACTATGTAAGTTACCTAGCGAGCACTTGGACTATCTAGGTTACCTAACGGGAAATTGGACTATGTAGGTCAACTAGCGGGCACTTGTACTATCTAGGTTAACGAACGGGCACTTGGACTATGTAGGTAACCAAGCGGGCACTTGCACAGTCTAGGTTACCTAGTGGGCACTTGGACAATCTAGGTGAATGAATGGGCACTTGGACTATGTAGGTTACCTCGCGGACACTTGGACTATGTGGGTATCCTAGCGGGCATTTGGACTATCTAGGTTACCTAAAGGGCATTTGGACTATGTAGGTTCCCTAGCGGGCACTTGGATTATATAGGTTCCCTTCTTGCACTTGGACTATGTAGGTTTCTAGCGGGCATTTGGACTATGTAGTTTCCCTAGCGGGCATTTGGACTATCTAGGTTACCTAACGGGCACTTGGACTATGTACGTTACTAGCGGGCATTTGGACAATGTAGGTTACCTAGCGGATACTTGGACTATGTAGGTTCCCCATCATGGACTTGGACAATGTAGGTTAACTAGCGGGCACTTGGACTATCTAGGTTAACTAGCGGGCCCTTGGACTATGTAGGTTAACTAGCGGGCCCTTTGACGATCTAGGTTAGCAAACGGGCACTTGGACTATGTAGGTTACCTAGCGGGCACTTGAACTATCTAGGTTAACGAATGTGCACTTGGACTATGTAGGTTAGCTAACAGGAACTTGGACTATCTAGGTTAACGAACGGGCACTTGGAATATGGAGGTTACCTAGCGGGCTCTTGGACTATGGAGGTTACCTAGCGGGCACTTGGACTATCTAGGTTAGCTAACGATTACTTGGACTATCTAGGTTACCTAGCGGGCTCTTGGACTATGTAGGTTACCTAGCGGGCACTTGGATTATGTAGGTTACCTAATGGGCACTTGGAACATGCAGGTAACCTAGCGGGCACTTGAACTGTCTAAGTTACCTAGTGGGCACTTGGACTATGTAGGTTAACTAGCGGGCACTTGGACTATCTAGGTTAGCAAACCGGAACATGGAATATCTAGGTTACCTAGCGGGCACTTGGACTATCTAGGTCAACTAGAGGGCCATTGTACTATGTAGGTTAACTAGCGGGCACTTGGCCTATCTAGGTTACCTAAGGGGAACTTGGACTATGTAGGTTTACTAGCGGACACTTGGACGATCTAGGTTAACTAGCGGGCACTTGGACAATGCAGGTTCCCTAGCGGGCACTATGAATATGTAGCTTCCCTAGAGGGCACTTGGACTATGTAGGTTCCCTATGGGCACTTGGACTATCTGGGTTCCCTAAAGGGCACTTGGAATATGAAGATTCCCTATCGGGCACTTGGACTATGTAGGTTCCTCATTGGGCACTTGGACTATGTAGGTTCCCTATCGGGCACTTGGACTATGTAGGTTAACTAGCGGGCCCTTGGACTATCTAGGTTACCTAGCGGGCACTTGGACTATCTAGGTTAACTAGAGGGCACTTGTACAATGCAGGTTCCCTAGCGGGCACTTTGACTATGTAGGTTCCCTAGAGGGCACTTGGACGATATAGGTTCCTTATGGGCACCTGGACTATCTAGGTGCCCAAATGGGCACTTGGAATACGTAGGTTCCCTTTCGGACACTTGGACTATGTAGGTTTACAAGCGGGCACTTGGACTATCTAGGTTAGCTAACGGGTACATGGACTATCTAGGTTCCCTAGCGGACACTTGGACTATCTAGGTTAACTAGCGGGCCCTTGGACTATGTAGGTTAACTAGCGGGCACTTTGACGGTCAAGGTTAGCAAACGGGCACTTGGACTATGTAGGTTACCTAGCAGGCACTTGGACTGTCTAGGTTACCTAGCGGGCACTTGAACTATCTAGGTTAACGAACGGGCACTCTGAATATGTAGGTTAGCAAACAGGAACTTGGACTATCTAGGTTAACGAACGGGCACTTGGACTATGGAGGTTACCTAGCGGGCACTTGGACAATGGAGGTTACCTAGCGGGCACTTGGACTATCTAGGTTAGCTAACGTGTACTTGGACTATCTAGATTACCTAGCGGGCACTTGGACTATCTAGGTTATCTCACGGGCACTTGGACTATGCAGGTAACCTAGCGGGCAGTTGAACTGTCTAAGTTACCTAGCGGGCACTTGGACTATCTAGGTTAGCAAACCGGAACATGGAATATCTAGGTTATCTAGCGGGCACTTGGACTATGTAGGATCCCTATCAGACATTTGTACTACTTAGGTTAACTAGCGGGCACTTTGACTATCTAGGTTAACTAGCTGGCACTTGGACTATCAAGGTCAACTAGAGGGCCATTGTACTATGTAGGTTAACTAGCGGGCACTTGGCCTATCTAGGTTACCTAACGGGAACTTGGACTATGTAGGTTTACTAGCGGACACTTGGACGATCTAGGTTAACTAGCGGGCACTTGGACAATGCAGGTTCCCTAGCGGGCACTATGAATATGTAGCTTCCCTAGAGGGCACTTGGACTATGTAGGTTCCCTATCGGGCACTTGGACTATGTAGGTTAACTAGCGGGCCCTTGGACTATCTAGGTTACCTAGCGGGCACTTGGACTATCTAGGTTAACTAGAGGGCACTTGTACAATGCAAGTTCCCTAGCGGGCACTTTGACTATGTAGGTTCCCTAGAGGGCACTTGGACGATATAGGTTCCTTATGGGCACCTGGACTATCTAGGTGCCCTAATGGGCACTTGGAATACATAGGTTCCATTTCGGACACTTGGACTATGTAGGTTAACAAGCGGGCACTTGGACTATCTAGGTTAGCTAACGGGTACATGGACTATCTAGGTTCCCTAGCGGACACTTGGACTATCTAGGTTAACTAGCGGGCCCTTGGACTATGTAGGTTAACTAGCGGGCCCTTTGACGGTCAAGGTTAGCAAACGGGCACTTGGACTATGTAGGTTACCTAGCAGGCACTTGGACTGTCTAGGTTAACTAGCGGGCACTTGAACTATCTAGGTTAACGAACGGGCACTCTGACTATGTAGGTTAGCAAACAGGAACTTGGACTATCTAGGTTAACGAACGGGCACTTGGACTATGGAGGTTACCTAGCGGGCACTTGGACAATGGAGGTTACCTAGCGGGCACTTGGACTATCTAGGTTAGCTAACGTGTACTTGGACTATCTAGATTACCTAGCGGGCACTTGGACTATCTAGGTTATCTCACGGGCACTTGGACTATGCAGGTAACCTAGCGGGCAGTTGAACTGTCTATGTTACCTAGTGGGCACTTGGATTATGTAGGTTAACTAGCGGGTACTTGGACTATCTAGGTTACCTAACGGGCACTTAGACTATCTAGATTACCTAGCGGGCACTTGGATTCTAAAAGTTACCTAGCCGGCTCTTGGACTATGTAGGTTACCTAGCGGGCAATTGGACTATCTAGGTTAACGAACGGGCACTTGGACTATGGAGGTTACCTAGCGGGCACTTGGACTATGGAGGTTACCTAGCGGGCACTTGGACTATCTAGGTTAGCTAACGTGTACTTGGACTATCTACGTACCTAGCGGGCACTTGGACTATCTAGGTTATCTAACGGGCACTTGGACTATGCAGGTAACCTAGCGGGCACTTGAACTGTCTAAGTTACCTAGCGGGCACTTGGATTATGTAGGTTAACTAGCGGGCACTTGGACTCTCTAGGTTACCTAACGGGCACTTAGACTATCTAGATTACCTAGCGGGCACTTGGATTCTAAAGGTTACCTAGCCGGCTCTTGGACTATGTAGGTTACCTAGCGGGCAATTGGACTATCTAGGTTAACGAACGGGCACGTGGACTATGTAGGTAACCTCACGGGCACTTGGACTATCTAGGTTAGGTAACGGGCACTTTGACTATCTAGGTTACCTAGCGGGAACTTGGAATATGTAGGTTACCTAGAGGGCACTTGGACTATAGGTTACCTAGTGGCCCTTGGACTATGTAGGTTACCTAGCGCCACTTGGACTATCTAAGTTAACGAACGTGCACTTGGACTATGTAGGTAACCTAGCGGGCACTTGGACAGTATAGGTTACCTAGCGGGCACTTGGACTATCTAGGTTAACGAATGGGCACTTGGACTATGTAGGTTACCTAGCGGGCACTAGGACTATCTAGGTTAGCAAACCGGAACTTGGAATATCTAGGTTACCTAGCGGGCACTTGGACTATGTAGGATCCCTATCGGACATTTGTACTACTTAGGTTAACTAGCGGGCACTTTGACTATCTAGGTTAACTAGCGGGCACTTGGACAATGCAGGTTCCCTAGCGGGCACTATGAATATGTAGCTTCCCTAGAGGGCACTTGGACTATGTAGGTTCCCTATGTGCACTTGGACTATCTGGGTTCCCTAACGGGCACTTGGAATATGAAGATTCCCTATCGGGCACTTGGACTATGTAGGTTCCTCATTGGGCACTTGGACTATGTAGGTTCCCTATCGGGCACTTGGACTATGTAAGTTAACTAGCGGGCCCTTGGACTATCTAGGTTACCTAGCGGGCACTTGGACTATCTAGGTTATCTAGAGGGCACTTGTACAATGCAGGTTCCCTAGCGGGCACTTTGACTATGTAGGTTCCCTAGAGGGCACTAGGACGATATAGGTTCCCTATGGGCACTTGGACTATCTAGGTGCCCTAATGGGCACTTGGAATACATAGGTTCCCTTTCGGACACTTGGTCTATGTAGGTTCCTCAGCGGGCCCTTGGACTATATAGGTTAACTAGCGGGCACTTGGACTATCTAGGTTACCTAGCGGGCACTTGGACTATCTAGGTTCCCTAGCGGGCACTTGGACTATGTAGGTTCCCTAGCAGGGCTTTGACTATGTAAGTCCTCTAACGGGCACTTGGACTATGTGGGTTCCCTAGCGGGCATTTGGACTATCTAGGTTACCTAACGGGCACTTGGACTATGTACGTTACTAGCGGGCATTTGGACTATGTAGGTTACCTAGCGGATACTTGGACTATGTAGGTTCCCCATCATGGACTTGGACAATGTAGGTTAACTAGCGGGCACTTGGACTATCTAGGTTAACTAACGGGCCCTTGGACTATGTAGGTTAACTAGCGGGCCCTTTGACGATCTAGGTTAGCAAACGGGCACTTGGACTATGTAGGTTACCTAACAGGCACTTGGACTGTCTAGGTTACCTAGCGGGCACTTGAACTCTCTAGGTTAACGAACGGGCACTTGGACTATGTAGGTTAGCTAACAGGAACTTGGACTATCTAGGATAACGAACGGGCACTTGGACTATGGAGGTTACCTAGAGGGCACTTGGACTATGGAGGTTACCTAGCGGGCACTTGGACTATCTAGGTTAGCTAACGGGTACTTGGACTATATAGGTTACCTAGCGGGCACTTGGACTATGTAGGTTACCTAGCGGGCACTTGGACTATCTAGGTTAACGAATGGGCAGTTGGACTATGTAGGTTTCCTAGCGGGCACTTGGACTATCTAGGTTAGCTAAAAGGAACTTGGAATATCTAGGTTACCTAGTGAGTACTTGGACTATGTAAGTTACCTAGCGAGCACTTGGACTATCTAGGTTACCTAACGGGAAATTGGACTATGTAGGTCAACTAGCGGGCACTTGTACTATCTAGGTTAACGAACGGGCACTTGGACTATGTAGGTAACCAAGCGGGCACTTGCACAGTCTAGGTTACCTAGTGGGCACTTGGACAATCTAGGTGAATGAATGGGCACTTGGACTATGTAGGTTACCTCGCGGACACTTGGACTATGTGGGTATCCTAGCGGGCATTTGGACTATCTAGGTTACCTAAAGGGCATTTGGACTATGTAGGTTCCCTAGCGGGCACTTGGATTATATAGGTTCCCTTCTTGCACTTGGACTATGTAGGTTTCTAGCGGGCATTTGGACTATGTAGTTTCCCTAGCGGGCATTTGTACTATCTAGGTTACCTAACGGGCACTTGGACTATGTACGTTACTAGCGGGCATTTGGACAATGTAGGTTACCTAGCGGATACTTGGACTATGTAGGTTCCCCATCATGGACTTGGACAATGTAGGTTAACTAGCGGGCACTTGGACTATCTAGGTTAACTAGCGGGCCCTTGGACTATGTAGGTTAACTAGCGGGCCCTTTGACGATCTAGGTTAGCAAACGGGCACTTGGACTATGTAGGTTACCTAGCGGGCACTTGAACTATCTAGGTTAACGAATGTGCACTTGGACTATGTAGGTTAGCTAACAGGAACTTGGACTATCTAGGTTAACGAACGGGCACTTGGAATATGGAGGTTACCTAGCGGGCTCTTGGACTATGGAGGTTACCTAGCGGGCACTTGGACTATCTAGGTTAGCTAACGATTACTTGGACTATCTAGGTTACCTAGCGGGCTCTTGGACTATGTAGGTTACCTAGCGGGCACTTGGATTATGTAGGTTACCTAACGGGCACTTGGAACATGCAGGTAACCTAGCGGGCACTTGAACTGTCTAAGTTACCTAGTGGGCACTTGGACTATGTAGGTTAACTAGCGGGCACTTGGACTATCTAGGTTACCTAACGGCAACTTGGACTATGTAGGTTTACTAGCGGACACTTGGACGATCTAGGTTAACTAGCGGGCACTTGGACAATGCAGGTTCCCTAGCGGGCACTATGAATATGTAGCTTCCCTAGAGGGCACTTGGACTATGTAGGTTCCCTATGGGCACTTGGACTATCTGGGTTCCCTAAAGGGCACTTGGAATATGAAGATTCCCTATCGGGCACTTGGACTATGTAGGTTCCTCATTGGGCACTTGGATTATGTAGGTTCCCTATCGGGCACTTGGACTATGTAGGTTAACTAGCGTGCCCTTGGACTATCTAGGTTACCTAGCGGGCACTTGGACTATCTAGGTTAACTAGAGGGCACTTGTACAATGCAGGTTCCCTAGCGGGCACTTTGACTATGTAGGTTCCCTAGAGGGCACTTGGACGATATAGGTTCCTTATGGGCACCTGGACCATCTAGGTGCCCTAATGGGCACTTGGAATACGTAGGTTCCCTTTCGGACACTTGGACTATGTAGGTTAACAAGCGGGCACTTGGACTATCTAGGTTAGCTAACGGGTACATGGACTATCTAGGTTCCCTAGCGGACACTTGGACTATCTAGGTTAACTAGCGGGCCCTTGGACTATGTAGGTTAACTAGCGGGCCCTTTGACGGTCAAGGTTAGCAAACGGGCACTTGGACTATGTAGGTTACCTAGCAGGCACTTGGACTGTCTAGGTTACCTAGCGGGCACTTGAACTATCTAGGTTAACGAACGGGCACTCTGACTATGTAGGTTAGCAAACAGGAACTTGGACTATCTAGGTTAACGAACGGGCACTTGGACTATGGAGGTTACTTAGCGGGCACTTGGACAATGGAGGTTACCTAGCGGGCACTTGGACTATCTAGGTTAGCTAACGTGTACTTGGACTATCTAGATTACCTAGCGGGCACTTGGACTATCTAGGTTATCTCACGGGCACTTGGACTATGCAGGTAACCTAGCGGGCAGTTGAACTGTCTAAGTTACCTAGCGGGCACTTGGATTATGTAGGTTAACTAGCGGGTACTTGGACTATCTAGGTTACCTAACGGGCACTTAGACTATCTAGATTACCTAGCGGGCACTTGGATTCTAAAAGTTACCAAGCCGGCTCTTGGACTATGTAGGTTACCTAGCGGGCAATTGGACTATCTAGGTTACCTAGCGGGAACTTGGAATATGTAGGTTACCTAGCGGGCACTTGGACTATGTACGTTACTAGCGGGCATTTGGACTATGTAGGTTACCTAGCGGATACTTGGACTATGTAGGTTCCCCATCAGGGACTTGGACAATGTAGGTTAACTAGCGGGCACTTGGACTATCTAGGTTAACTAGCGGGCCCTTGGACTATGTAGGTTAACTAGCGGGCCCTTTGACGATCTAGGTTAGCAAACGGGCACTTGGACTATGTAGGTTACCTAGCAGGCACTTGGACTGTCTAGGTTACCAGGCGGGCACTTGAACTATCTAGGTTAACGAACGGGTACTTGGACTATGTAGGTTAGCTAACAGGAACTTGGACTATCTAGGTTAACGAACGGGCACTTGGACTATGGAGGTTACCTAGCGGACACTTGGACTATGGAGGTTACCTAGCGGGCACTTGGACTATCTAGGTTAGCTAACGGGTACTTGGACTATCTAGGTTACCTAGCGGGCACTTGGGCTATGTAGGTTACCTAGCGGGCACTTGGACTATCTAGGTTACCTAACGGGCACTTGGACTATGCAGGTAACCTAGCGGGCACTTGGACTGTTTAAGTTAACCCGCGGGCACTTGGACTATGCAGGTTAACTAGCGGGCACTTGGACTATCTAGGTTACCTAACGGGCACCTGGACTATCTAGATTACCTAGTGGGCACTTGGATTCTAAAGGTTACCTCGCCGGCCCTTGGACTATGTAGGTTACCTAGCGGGCAATTGGACTATCTAGGTTAACGAACCGGCACGTAGACTATGTAGGTAACCTAACGGGCACTTGGACTATCTAGGTTAGGTAACGGGCACTTGGACTATCTAGGTTACCTAGCAGAAACTTGGAATATGTAGGTTACCTAGAGGACACTTGGACTATAGGCTAACTAGCGGGCACTTGGACTATATAGGTTACCCAGCGGCCCTTGGACTATGTTGGTTACCTACCGCGACTTGGACTATCTAAGTTAACAAAAGTGCACTTGGACTATGTAAGTAACCTAGCGGGCACTTGGACAGTATAGGTTACCTAGCAGGCACTTGGACTATCTAGGTTAACGAATGGGCACTTGTACTACGTAGGTTACCTAGCGGGCACTTGGACTATCTAGGTTAGCAAACCGGAACTTGGAATATCTAGGTTACCTAGCGGGCACTTGGACTATGTAGGATCCCTATCGGACATTTGTACTACTTAGGTTAACTAGCGGGCACTTTGACTATCTAGGTTAACTAGCGGGCACTTGGACTATCTAGGTCAACTAGCGGGCCATTGTACTATGTAGGTTAACTAGCGGGCACTTGGCCTATCTAGGTTACCTAACGGGAACTTGGACTATGTAGGTTTACTAGCGGACCCTTGGACGATCTAGGTTAACTAGCGGGCACTTGGACAATGCAGGTTCCCTAGCGGGCACTATGAATATGTAGCTTCCCTAGAGGGAACTTGGACTATATAGGTTCCCTATGGGCACTTGGACAATCTGGGTTCCCTAACGGGCACTTGGAATATGAAGATTCCCTATCGGGCACTTGGACTATTTAGGTTCCTCATTGGGCACTTGGACTATGTAGGTTAACTAGCGGGCCCTTGGACTATCTAGGTTACCTAGCGGGCACTTGGACTATCTAGGTTAACTAGAGGGCACTTGTACAATGCAGGTTCCCTAGCGGGCACTTTGACTATGTAGGTTCCCTAGAGGGCACTTGGACTATATAGGTTCCCTATGGTTACATGGACTATCTAGGTGCCCTAACGGGCACTTGGAATACGTAGGTTCCCTTTCGGACACTTGGACTATGTAGGTTCCTCAGCGGGCACTTGGATTTTGTAGGTTAACTAGCGGACACTTGGACTATCTAGGTTGTCCAGCGGGCACTTGGACTATGTACGTCCCCTAGCGGGCACTTGGACTATCGAGGTTAACTAGAAGGCCCTTGGACTATGTAGGTTAACTAGCGGGCACTTGGACGATCTAGGTTAACTAGCGGGCACTTGGACTATCTAGGTTAACTAGCGGGAACTTGGACTCTCTATGTTAACTGGCGGGCACTTGGACGATGCAGGTTCCCTAGAGGGCACTTGGACTATGTAGGTTCCCTAACGGGCACTTGGACTATGTAGGTCCCTTAGTGGGCACTTGGACTATGTAGGTTACCTAGCGGGCACTTGGACTATGTAGGTCCCTAGCGGGCACTTAGACTATGTAGGTTACCTAGCAGGCACTTGGACTGTCTAGGTTACCTAGCGGGCACTTGAACTATCTAGGTTAACGAACGGACACTTGGACTATGTAGGTTAGCTAACAGGAACTTGGACTATCTAGGTTAACGAACGGGCACTTGGACTATGGAGGTTACCTAGCGGGCACTTGGACTATGGAGGTTACCTAGCGGGCACTTGGACTATCTAGGTTAGCTAACGGGCACTTGGACTATGTAGGTTCCCTAGCAGGGCTTTGATTATGTAAGTTCTCTAATGGGCACTTGGGCTATGTGGGATCCCTAGCGGGCATTTGGACTATCTAGGTTACCTAACGGGCACTTGGACTATGTACGTTACTAGCGGGCATTTGGACTATGTAGGTTACCTAGCGGATACTTGGACTATGTAGGTTCCCCATCAGGGACTTGGACAATGTAGGTTAACTAGCGGGCACTTGGACTATCTAGGTTAACTAGCGGGCCCTTGGACTATGTAGGGTAACTAGCGGGCCCTTTGACGATCTAGGTTAGCAAACGGTCACTTGGACTATGTAGGTTACCTAGCAGGCACTTGGACTGTCTAGGTTACCTAGCGGGCACTTGAACTATCTAGGTTAACGAACGGGCACTTGGACTATGTAGGTTAGCTAACAGGAACTTGGACTATCTAGGTTAACGAACGGGAACTTGGACTATGGAGGTTACCTAGCGGGCACTTGGACTATGGAGGTTACCTAGCGGGCACTTGGAATATCTGGGTTCCCTAACGGGCACTTGGAATATGAAGATTCCCTATCGGGCACTTTTACTATGTAGGTTCCTCATTGGGCACTTGGACTATGTAGGTTCCCTATCGGGCACTTGGACTATGTAGGTTAACTAGCGGGCCCTTGGACTATCTAGGTTACCTAGCGGGCACTTGGACTATCTAGGTTAACTAGAGGGCACTTGTACAATGCAGGTTACCTAGCGGGCACTTTGACTATGTAGCTTCCCTAGAGGGCACTTGGACGATATAGGTTCCCTATGGGCACTTGGACTATCTAGGTGCCCTAATGGGCACTTGGAATACGTAGGTTCCCTTTCGGACACTTGGACTTTGTAGGTTCCTCATCGGGCACTTGGACTATGTAGGTTAACTAGCGGGCACTTGGACTATCTAGGTTACCTAGCGGGCACTTGGACTATGCAGGTTCCCTAGCGGGCACTTGGACTATGTTCGTCCCTTAGCGGGCACTTGGACTATGTAGGTACCCTATCGGGCAGTTGGACTATGTAGGTTAACTAGCGGGCCCTTAGACTATCTAGGTTACCTAGCGGGCACTTGGACTATGTACGTCTTCTAGCGGTCACTTGGACTATCTAGGTTAACTAGAGGGCCCTTGGACTATGTAGGTTAACTAGCGGGCACTTGGAATATCTAGGTTAACTAGCGGACTTGGACTATGTAGGTTAACTAGCGGGCACTTGGACAATATAGGTAACCTAACGGGCACTTGGACTATCTAGGTTAGGTAACGGGCACTTGGACTATAGGTTACCTAGCGGGAACTTGGAATATGTAGGTTACCTAGAGGGCACTTGGACTATAGGTTAACTAGCGGGCACTTGGACTATATAGGTTACCTAGCGGCCCTTGGACTATGTTGGTTACCTACCGCGACTTGGACTATCTAAGTTAACGAACGTGCACTTGGACTATGTAAGTAACCTAGCGGGCACTTGGACAGTATAGGTTACCTAGCGGGCACTTGGACTATCTAGGTTAACGAATGGGCACTTGGACTATGTAGGTTACCTAGCGGGCACTTGGACTATCTAGGTTAGCAAACCGGAACTTGGAATATCTAGGTTACCTAGCGGGCACTTGGACTATGTAGGATCCCTATCGGACATTTGTACTACTTAGGTTAACTAGCGGGCACTTTGACTATCTAGGTTGACTAGCGGGCACTTGGACTATCTATGTCAACTAGCGGGCACTTGGACTTTGTAGGTTAACTAGCGGGCCCTTGGACTATCTAGGTTACCTAGCGGGCACTTGGACTATCTAGGTTAACTAGAGGGCACTTGTACAATGCAGGTTCCCTTGCGGGCACTTTGACTATGTAGGTTCCCTAGAGGGCACTTGGACGATATATGTTCCCTATGGGCACATGGACTATCTAGGTGCCCTAATGGGCACTTGGAATACGTAGGTTCCCTTTCGGACACTTGCACTATGTAGGTTCCTCAGCGGGCACTTGGACTATGTAAGTTAACTAGCGGGCACTTGGACTATCTAGGTTACCTAGCGGGCACTTGGATTTTGTCGGTTCCCTAGCGGGCACTTGGACTATGTTCGTCCCTTAGCGGGCACTTGGACTATGTAGGTTTCCTATCGGGCAGTTGTACTATGTAGGTTATCTAGCGGGCCCTTAGACTATCTAGGTTACATAGCGGGCACTTGGACTATGTATGTCTCTTAGCGGGCACTTGGACTATCTAGGTTAACTAGAGGGCCCTTTGACTATGTAGGTTAACTAAGGGGCACTTGGAATATCTAGGTTAACTAGCGGACCTTGGACTATGTAGGTTAACTAGCGGGCACTTGGACGATCTAGGTTAAGTAGCGGGCACTTGGACTATCTAGGTTAACTAGCGGGCATTTGGACTATCTAGATTAACTAGCGGGCACTTGAACGATGCAGTTTCCCTAGCGGGCACTTGGACTATATAGGTAAATTAGTGGGCACTTGGACTATGGAGGTTACCTAGAAGGCAATTGGACTATGGAGGTTACCTAGCGGGCACTTGGACTATCTACGTTAGCTAACGGGTACTTGGACTATCTAGGTTACCTAGCGGGCACTTGGACTATGTAGGTTACCTAGCGGGCACTTGGACTATCTAGGTTACCTAACGGGCACTTGGACTATGCAGGTAACCTAGCGGGCACTTGAACTGTCTAAGTTACCTGCCGGCTCTTGGACTATGTAGGTTACCTAGCGGGCAATTATACTATCTAGGTTAACGAACGGGCACGTGGACTATGTAGGTAACCTAACGGGCACTTGGACTATCTAGGTTAGGTAACGGGCACTTTGACTATCTAGGTTACCTAGCGGGAACTTGGAATATGTAGGTTCCCTAGAGGGCACTTGGACTATAGGTTACCTAGTGGCTCTTGGACTATGTAGGTTACCTAGCGCGACTTGGACTATCTAAGTTAACGAACGTGCACTTGGACTATGTAGGTAACCTAGCAGGCACTTGGACAGTATAGGTTAACGAATGGGCACTTGGACTATGTAGGTTACCTAGCGGGCACTTGGACTATCTAGGTTAGCAAACCGGAACTTGGAATATCTAGGTTACCTAGCGGGCACTTGGACTATGTAGGATCCCTATCGGACATTTGTACTACTTAGGTTAACTAGCGGGCACTTTGACTATCTAGGTTAACTAGCGGGCACTTGAACTATCTAGGTCAACTAGCGGGCCATTGTACTATGTAGGTTAACTAGCGGGCACTTGGCCTATCTAGTTTACCTAACGGGAACTTGGAGTATGTAGGTTTACTAGCGGACACTTGGACGATCTAGGTTAACTAGCGGGCACTTGGACAATGCAGGTTCCCTAGCGGGCACTATGAATATGTAGCTTCCCTAGATGGCACTTGGATTATGTAGGTTCCCTATGGGCACTTGGACTATCTGGGTTCACTAACGGGGACTTGGAATATGAAGATTCCCTTCGGGCACTTGGACTATGTAGGTTCCTCATTGGGCACTTGGACTATGTAGGTTCCCTATCGGGCACTTGGACTTTGTAGGTTAACTAGCGGGCCCTTGGACTATCTAGGTTACCTAGCGGGCACTTGGACTATGTAGGTTAACTAGAGGGCACTTGTACAATGCAGGTTCCCTAGCGGGCACTTTGACTATGTAGGTTCCCTAGAGGGCACTTGGACGATATAGGTTCCCTATGGGCACTTGGACTATCTAGGTGCCCTAATGGGCACTTGGAATACATAGGTTCCCTTTCGGACACTTGGACTATGCAGGTTCCTCAGTGGGCACTTGGACTATGTAGGTTTACTAGCGGGCACTTGGACTATCTAGGTTACCTATCGGGCACTTGGACTATGCAGGTTCCCTAGCGGGCACTTGGACTATGTTCGTCCCTTAGCGGGCACTTGCACTATGTAGGTTCCCTACCGGGGAGTTGGACTATGTAGGTTAACTAGCGGGCCCGTAGACTATCTAGGTTACCTAGAGGGCACTTGGACTCTGTACGTCCTCCAGCGGGCACTTGGACTATCTAGGTTAACTAGAGGGCCGTTGGACTATGTAGGTTAACTAGCAGGCCCTTGGACTATCTGGGTTACCTAGCGGGCACTTGGACTATCTAGGTTAACTAGAGGGCACTTGTACAATGCAGGTACCCTAGCGGGCACTTTGACTATGTAAGTTCCCTAGAGGGCACTTGGAGTATATAGGTTCCCTATGGGCACTTGGACTATCTAGGTGCCCTAATGGGCACTTGGAATACGTAGGTTCCCTTTCGGACACTTGGACTATGTAGGTTCCTCAGCGGGCACTTGGACTATGTAGGTTAACTAGCGGGCACTTGGACTATCTAGGTTACCTAGCGGGCACTTGGACTATGTAGGTTCCCTAGCGGGCACTTGGACTATGTTCGTCCCTTAGCGAGGGCTTGGACTATGTAGGTTCCCTATCGGGCAGTTGGACTATGTAGGTTAACTAGCGGGCCCTTAGACTATCTAGGTTACCTAGCGGGCACTTGGACTATGTACTTCCCCTAGTGGGCACTTGGACTATCTAGGTTAACTAGAGGGCCCTTGGACTATGTAGGTTAACTAGCGGGCACTTGGAATATCTAGGTTAACTAGCGGACCTTGGACTATGTAGGTTAACTAGCGGGCACTTGGGCGATCTAGGTTAACTAGCGGGCACTTGGACGATCTAGGTTAACTAGCGGCCACTTGGACTATCTAGCTTAACTAGCGGGCACTTGGACTATCTAGATTAACTAGCGGGCACTTGGATGATGCAGGTTCCCTAGCGGGCACTTGGACTATATAGGTTAATTAGCGGGCACTTGGACTATGGAGGTTAACTATCGGGCACTTGGACTGTCTAGGTTACCTAACGGGCACTTGGACTATGTAGGTTAATTAGCGGGCACTTGGACTATGTAGGTAACCTAACGGGCACTTGGACTATCTAGGTTAGGTAACGGGCACTTGGACATTCTTGGTTACCTAGCGGGAACTTGGAATATGTAGGTTACCTAGCGGGCACTTGGACTATAGTTTAACTAGCGGGCACTTGGACTACTATATAGGTTACTTAGCGCGACATGGACTATCTAAGTTAAAGAACGTGCACATGGACTATATAGGTAACCTAGCGGGCACTTGGACAGTATAGGTTACCTAGCGGGCACTTGGACTATCTAGGTTAACGAATGGGCACTTGGACTATGTAGGTTACCTAGAGGGCACTTGGACTATCTAGATTAGTAAACCGGAACTTGGAATATCTAGGTTACCTAGCGGGCACTTGGACTATGTAGGTTACCTTGCGGGCACTTGGCCTATCTAGGTTACCTAACGGGAACTTGGACTATGTAGGTTTACTAGCGGACACTTGGACGATCTTGGTTAACTAGCGGGCACTTGGACAATGCAGGTTCCCTAGCGGGCACTATGAATATGTAGCTTCCCTAGAGGGCACTTGGACCATATAGGTTCCCTATGGGCACTTGGACTATCTGGGTTCCCTAACGGGCACTTGGAATATGAAGATTCCCTCTCGGGCACTTGGACTATGTAGGTTCCTCATTGGGCACTTGGACTATGTAGGTTCCCTATCGGGCACTTGGACTATGTAGGTTAACTAGCGGGCCCTTCGACTATCTAGGTTACCTAGCGGGCACTTGGACTATCTAGGTTAACTAGCGGGCACTTGTACAATGCAGGTTCCCTAGCGGGCACTTTGACTATGTAGCTTCCCTAGAGGGCACTTGGACTATATAGGTTCCCTATGGGCACTTGGACTATCTAGGTGCCCTAACGGGCACTTGGAATACGTAGGTTCCCTTGCGGACACTTGGACTATGTAGGTTCCTCAGCGGGCACTTGGACTATGTAGGTTAACTAGCGGGCACTTGGACTATCTAGGTTACCTAGCGGGCACTTGGATTTTGTAGGTTCCCTAGCGGGCACTTGGACTATGTTCGTCCCTTAGCGGGCACTTGGACTATGTAGGTTCCCTATCTGGCAGTTGTACTATGTAGGTTATCTAGCGGGCCCTTAGACTATCTAGGTTACATAGCGGGCACTTGGACTATGTATGTCCCCTAGCGGGCACTTGGACTATCTAGGTTAACTAGAGGGCCCTTTGACTATGTAGGTTAACTAAGGGGCACTTGGAATATCTAGGTTAACTAGCGGACCTTGGACTATGTAGGTTAACTAGCGGGCACTTGGACGATCTAGGTTAAGTAGCGGGCACTTGGACTATCTAGGTTAACTAGCGGGCACTTGGACTATCTAGATTAACTAGCGGGCACTTGAACGATGCAGTTTCCCTAGCGGGCACTTGGACTATATAGGTAAATTAGTGGGCACTTGGACTATGGAGGTTACCTAGAAGGCAATTGGACTATGGAGGTTACCTAGCGGGCACTTGGACTATCTAGGTTAGCTAACGGGTACTTGGACTATCTAGGTTACCTAGCGGGCACTTGGACTATGTAGGTTACCTAGCGGGCACTTGGACTATCTAGGTTACCTAACAGGCTCTTGGACTATGCAGGTAACCTAGCGGGCACTTGAACTGTCTAAGTTACCTGCCGGCTCTTGGACTATGTAGGTTACCTAGCGGGCAATTGTACTATCTAGGTTAACGAACGGGCACGTGGACTATGTAGGTAACCTCACGGGCACTTGGACTATCTAGGTTAGGTAACGGGCACGTTGACTATCTAGGTTACCTAGCGGGAACTTGGAATATGTAGGTTACCTAGAGGGCACTTGGACTATAGGTTACCTAGTGGCCCTTGGACTATGTAGGTTACCTAGCGCGACTTGGACTATCTAAGTTAACGAACGTGCACTTGGACTATGTAGGTAACCTAGCAGGCACTTGGACAGTATAGGTTACCTAGCGGGAACTTGGACTATCTAGGTTAACGAATGGGCACTTGGACTATGTAGGTTACCTAGCGGGCACTTGGACTATCTAGGTTAGCAAACCGGAACTTGGAATATCTAGGTTACCTAGCGGGCACTTGGACTATGTAGGATCCCTATCGGACATTTGTACTACTTAGGTTAACTAGCGGGCACTTTGACTATCTAGGTTAACTAGCGGGCACTTGAACTATCTAGGTCAACTAGCGGGCCATTGTACTATGTAGGTTAACTAGCGGGCACTTGGCCTATCTAGGTTACCTAACGGGAACTTGGACTATGTAGGTTTACTAGCGGACACTTGGACGATCTAGGTTAACTAGCGGGCACTTGGACAATGCAGGTTCCCTAGCGGGCACTATGAATATGTAGCTTCCCTAGAGGGCACTTGGACTATGTAGGTTCCCTATGGGCACTTGGACTATCTGGGTTCCCTAACGGGCACTTGGAATATGAAGATTCCCTATCGGGCACTTGGACTATGTAGGTTCCTCATTGGGCACTTGGACTATGTAGGTTCCCTATCGGGCACTTGGACTTTGTAGGTTAACTAGCGGGCCCTTGGACTATCTAGGTTACCTAGCGGGCACTTGGACTATGTAGGTTAACTAGAGGGCACATGTACAATGCAGGTTCCCTAGCGGGCACTTTGACTATGTAGGTTCCCTAGAGGGCACTTGGACGATATAGGTTCCCTATGGGCACTTGGACTATCTAGGTGCCCTAATGGGCACTTGGAATACGTAGGTTCCCTTTCGGACACTTGGACTATGCAGGTTCCTCAGTGGGCACTTGGACTATGTAGGTTTACTAGCAGGCACTTGGACTATCTAGGTTACCTATCGGGCACTTGGACTATGCAGGTTCCCTAGCGGGCACTTGGACTATGTTCATCCCTTAGCGGGCACTTGCACTATGTAGGTTCCCTACCGGGGAGTTGGACTATGTAGGTTAACTAGCGGGCCCGTAGACTATCTAGGTTACCTAGCGGGCACTTGGACTATGTACGTCCTCCAGCGGGCACTTGGACTATCTAGGTTAACTAGAGGGCCGTTGGACTATGTAGGTTAACTAGCGGGCACTTGGAATATCTAGGTTAACTAGCGGACCTTGGACTATGTAGGTTAACTAGCGGGCACTTGGACTATCTAGGTTAACTAGAGGGCACTTGTACAATGCAGGAACCCTAGCGGGCACTTTGACTATGTAAGTTCCCTAGAGGGCACTTGGACTATATAGGTTCCCTATGGGCACTTGGACTATCTAGGTGCCCTAATGGGCACTTGGAAAACGTAGGTTCCCTTTCGGACACTTGGACTATGTAGGTTCCTCAGCGGGCACTTGGACTATGTAGGTTAACTAGCGGGCACTTGGACTATCTAGGTTACCTAGCGGGCACTTGGACTATGTAGGTTCCCTAGCGGGCACTTGGACTATGTTCGTCCCTTAGCGAGCGCTTGGACTATGTAGGTTCCCTATCGGGCAGTTGGACTATGTAGGTTAACTAGCGGGCCCTTAGACTATCTAGGTTACCTAGCGGGCACTTGGACTATGTACTTCCCCTAGTGGGCACTTGGACTATCTAGGTTAACTAGAGGGCCCTTGGACTATGTAGGTTAACTAGCGGGCACTTGGAATATCTAGGTTAACTAGCGGACCTTGGACTATGTAGGTTAACTAGCGGGCACTTGGGCGATCTAGGTTAACTAGCGGGCACTTGGACGATCTAGGTTAACTAGCGGCCACTTGGACTATCTAGCTTAACTAGCGGGCACTTGGACTATCTAGATTAACTAGCGGGTACTTGGATGATGCAGGTTCCCTAGCGGGCACTTGGACTATATAGGTTATTAGCGGGCACTTGGACTATGGAGGTTAACTATCGGGCACTTGGACTGTCTAGGTTACCTAACAGGCACTTGGACTACGTAGGTTAATTAGCGGGCACTTGGACTATATAGGTAACCTAACGGGCACTTGGACTATCTAGGTTAGGTAACGGGCACTTGGACAATCTTGGTTACCTAGCGGGAACTTGGAATATGTAGGTTACCTAGCGGGCACTTGGACTATAGTTTAACTAGCGGGCACTTGGGCTATATAGGTTACCTAGCGCGACTTGGACTATCTAAGTTAAAGAACGTGCACATCGACTATATAGGTAACCTAGCGGGCACTTGGACAGTATAGGTTACCTAGCGGGCACTTGGACTATCTAGGTTAACGAATGGGCACTTGGACTATGTAGGTTACCTAGCGGGCACTTGGACTATCTAGATTAGTAAACCGGAACTTGGAATATCTAGGTTACCTAGCGGGCACTTGGACTATGTAGGTTACCTTGCGGGCACTTGGCCTATCTAGGTTACCTAACGGGAACTTGGACTATGTAGGTTTACTAGCAGACACTTGGACGATCTTGGTTAACTAGCGGGCACTTGGACAATGCAGGTTCCCTAGCGGGCACTATGAATATGTAGCTTCCCTAGAGGGCACTTGGACCATATAGGTTGCCTATGGGCACTTGGACTATCTGGGTTCCCTAACGGGCACTTGGAATATGAAGATTCCCTCTCGGGCACTTGGACTATGTAGGTTCCTCATTGGGCACTTGGACTATGTAGGTTCCCTATCGGGCACTTGGACTATGTAGGTTAACTAGCGGGCCCTTCGACTATCTAGGTTACCTAGCGGGCACTTGGACTATCTAGGTTAACTAGCGGGCACTTGTACAATGCAGGTTCCCTAGCGGGCACTTTGACTATGTAGCTTCCCTAGAGGGCACTTGGACTATATAGGTTCCCTATGGGCACTTGGACTATCTAGGTGCCCTAACGGGCACTTGGAATACGTAGGTTCCCTTTCGGACACTTGGACTATGTAGGTTCCTCAGCGGGCACTTGGACTATGTAGGTTAACTAGCGGGCACTTGGACTATCTAGGTTACCTAGCGGGCACTTGGATTTTGTAGGTTCCCTAGCGGGCACTTGGACTATGTTCGTCCCTTAGCGGGCACTTGGACTATGTAGGTTCCCTATCGGGCAGTTGTACTATGTAGGTTATCTAGCGGGCCCTTAGACTATCTAGGTTACATAGCGGGCACTTGGACTATGTATGTCCCCTAGCGGGCACTTGGACTATCTAGGTTAACTAGAGGGCCCTTTGACTATGTAGGTTAACTAAGGGGCACTTGGAATATCTAGGTTAACTAGCGGACCTTGGACTATGTAGGTTAACTAGCGGGCACTTGGACGATCTAGGTTAAGTAGCGGGCACTTGGACTATCTAGGTTAACTAGCGGGCACTTGGACTATCTAGATTAACTAGCGGGCACTTGAACGATGCAGTTTCCCTAGCGGGCACTTGGACTATATAGGTAAATTAGTGGGCACTTGGACTATGGAGGTTACCTAGAAGGCAATTGGACTATGGAGGTTACCTAGCGGGCACTTGGACTATCTAGGTTAGCTAACGGGTACTTGGACTATCTAGGTTACCTAGCGGGCACTTGGACTATGTAGGTTACCTAGCGGGCACTTGGACTATCTAGGTTACTTAACAGGCTCTTGGACTATGCAGGTAACCTAGCGGGCACTTGAACTGTCTAAGTTACCTGCCGGCTCTTGGACTATGTAGGTTACCTAGCGGGCAATTGTACTATCTAGGTTAACGAACGGGCACGTGGACTATGTAGGTAACCTCACGGGCACTTGGACTATCTAGGTTAGGTAACGGGCACGTTGACTATCTAGGTTACCTAGCGGGAACTTGGAATATGTAGGTTACCTAGAGGGCACTTGGACTATAGGTTACCTAGTGGCCCTTGGACTATGTAGGTTACCTAGCGCGACTTGGACTATCTAAGTTAACGAACGTGCACTTGGACTATGTAGGTAACCTAGCAGGCACTTGGACAGTATAGGTTACCTAGCGGGCACTTGGACTATCTAGGTTAACGAATGGGCACTTGGACTATGTAGGTTACCTAGCGGGCACTTGGACTATCTAGGTTAGCAAACCGGAACTTGGAATATCTAGGTTACCTAGCGGGCACTTGGACTATGTAGGATCCCTATCGGACATTTGTACTACTTAGGTTAACTAGCGGGCACTTTGACTATCTAGGTTAACTAGCGGGCACTTGAACTATCTAGGTCAACTAGCGGGCCATTGTACTATGTAGGTTAACTAGCGGGCACTTGGCCTATCTAGGTTACCTAACGGGAACTTGGACTATGTAGGTTTACTAGCGGACACTTGGACGATCTAGGTTAACTAGCGGGCACTTGGACAATGCAGGTTCCCTAGCGGGCACTATGAATATGTAGCTTCCCTAGAGGGCACTTGGACTATGTAGGTTCCCTATGGGCACTTGGACTATCTGGGTTCCCTAACGGGCACTTGGAATATGAAGATTCCCTATCGGGCACTTGGACTATGTAGGTTCCTCATTGGGCACTTGGACTATGTAGGTTCCCTATCGGGCACTTGGACTTTGTAGGTTAACTAGCGGGCCCTTGGACTATCTAGGTTACCTAGCGGGCACTTGGACTATGTAGGTTAACTAGAGGGCACATGTACAATGCAGGTTCCCTAGCGGGCACTTTGACTATGTAGGTTCCCTAGAGGGCACTTGGACGATATAGGTTCCCTATGGGCACTTGGACTATCTAGGTGCCCTAATGGGCACTTGGAATACGTAGGTTCCCTTTCGGACACTTGGACTATGCAGGTTCCTCAGTTGGCACTTGGACTATGTAGGTTTACTAGCAGGCACTTGGACTATCTAGGTTACCTATCGGGCACTTGGACTATGCAGGTTCCCTAGCGGGCACTTGGACTATGTTCGTCCCTTAGCGGGCACTTGCACTATGTAGGTTCCCTACCGGGCAGTTGGACTATGTAGGTTAACTAGCGGGCCCGTAGACTATCTAGGTTACCTAGCGGGCACTTGGACTATGTACGTCCTCCAGCGGGCACTTGGACTATCTAGGTTAACTAGAGGGCCGTTGGACTATGTAGGTTAACTAGCGGGCACTTGGAATATCTAGGTTAACTAGCGGACCTTGGACTATGTAGGTTAACTAGCGGGCACTTGGACTATCTAGGTTAACTAGAGGGCACTTGTACAATGCAGGTACCCTAGCGGGCACTTTGACTATGTAAGTTCCCTAGAGGGCACTTGGACTATATAGGTTCCCTATGGGCACTTGGACTATCTAGGTGCCCTAATGGGCACTTGGAAAACGTAGGTTCCCTTTCGGACACTTGGACTATGTAGGTTCCTCAGCGGGCACTTGGACTATGTAGGTTAACTAGCGGGCACTTGGACTATCTAGGTTACCTAGCGGGCACTTGGACTATGTAGGTTCCCTAGCGGGCACTTGGACTATGTTCGTCCCTTAGCGAGCGCTTGGACTATGTAGGTTCCCTATCGGGCAGTTGGACTATGTAGGTTAACTAGCGGGCCCTTAGACTATCTAGGTTACCTAGCGGGCACTTGGACTATGTACTTCCCCTAGTGGGCACTTGGACTATCTAGGTTAACTAGAGGGCCCTTGGACTATGTAGGTTAACTAGCGGGCACTTGGAATATCTAGGTTAACTAGCGGACCTTGGACTATGTAGGTTAACTAGCGGGCACTTGGGCGATCTAGGTTAACTAGCGGGCACTTGGACGATCTAGGTTAACTAGCGGCCACTTGGACTATCTAGCTTAACTAGCGGGCACTTGGACTATCTAGATTAACTAGCGGGCACTTGGATGATGCAGGTTCCCTAGCGGGCACTTGGACTATATAGGTTATTAGCGGGCACTTGGACTATGGAGGTTAACTATCGGGCACTTGGACTGTCTAGGTTACCTAACGGGCACTTGGACTACGTAGGTTAATTAGCGGGCACTTGGACTATATAGGTAACCTAACGGGCACTTGGACTATCTAGGTTAGGTAACGGGCACTTGGACAATCTTGGTTACCTAGCGGGAACTTGGAATATGTAGGTTACCTAGCGGGCACTTGGACTATAGTTTAACTAGCGGGCACTTGGACTATATAGGTTACCTAGCGCGACTTGGACTATCTCAGTTAAAGAACGTGCACATGGACTATATAGGTAACCTAGCGGGCACTTGGACAGTATAGGTTACCTAGCGGGCACTTGGACTATCTAGGTTAACGAATGGGCACTTGGACTATGTAGGTTACCTAGCGGGCACTTGGACTATCTAGATTAGTAAACCGGAACTTGGAATATCTAGGTTACCTAGCGGGCACTTGGACTATGTAGGTTACCTTGCGGGCACTTGGCCTATCTAGGTTACCTAACGGGAACTTGGACTATGTAGGTTTACTAGCAGACACTTGGACGATCTTGGTTAACTAGCGGGCACTTGGACAATGCAGGTTCCCTAGCGGGCACTATGAATATGTAGCTTCCCTAGAGGGCACTTGGACCATATAGGTTGCCTATGGGCACTTGGACTATCTGGGTTCCCTAACGGGCACTTGGAATATGAAGATTCCCTCTCGGGCACTTGGACTATGTAGGTTCCTCATTGGGCACTTGGACTATGTAGGTTCCCTATCGGGCACTTGGACTATGTAGGTTAACTAGCGGGCCCTTCGACTATCTAGGTTACCTAGCGGGCACTTGGACTATCTAGGTTAACTAGCGGGCACTTGTACAATGCAGGTTCCCTAGCGGGCACTTTGACTATGTAGCTTCCCTAGAGGGCACTTGGACTATATAGGTTCCCTATGGGCACTTGGACTATCTAGGTGCCCTAAAGGGCACTTGGAATACGTAGGTTCCCTTTCGGACACTTGGACTATGTAGGTTCCTCAGCGGGCACTTGGACTATGTAGGTTAACTAGCGGGCACTTGGACTATCTAGGTTACCTAGCGGGCACTTGGATTTTGTAGGTTCCCTAGCGGGCACTTGGACTATGTTCGTCCCTTAGCGGGCACTTGGACTATGTAGGTTCCCTATCGGGCAGTTGGACTATTTAGGTTATCTAGCGGGCCCTTAGACTATCTAGGTTACATAGCGGGCACTTGGACTATGTATGTCCCCTAGCGGGCACTTGGACTATCTAGGTTAACTAGAGGGCCCTTTGACTATGTAGGTTAACTAAGGGGCACTTGGAATATCTAGGTTAACTAGCGGACCTTGGACTATGTAGGTTAACTAGCGGGCACTTGGACGATCTAGGTTAAGTAGCGGGCACTTGGACTATCTAGGTTAACTAGCGGGCACTTGGACTATCTAGATTAACTAGCGGGCACTTGAACGATGCAGTTTCCCTAGCGGGCACTTGGACTATATAGGTAAATTAGTGGGCACTTGGACTACGGAGGTTACCTAGAAGGCAATTGGACTATGGAGGTTACCTAGCGGGCACTTGGACTATCTAGGTTAGCTAACGGGTACTTGGAGTATCTAGGTTACCTAGCGGGCACTTGGACTATGTAGGTTACCTAGCGGGCACTTGGACTATCTAGGTTACCTAACGGGCACTTGGACTATGCAGGTAACCTAGCGGGCACTTGAACTGTCTAAGTTACCTGCCGGCTCTTGGACTATGTAGGTTACCTAGCGGGCAATTGTACTATCTAGGTTAACGAACGAGCACGTGGACTATGTAGGTAACCTCACGGGCACTTGGACTATCTAGGTTAGGTAACGGGCACTTTGACTATCTAGGTTACCTAGCGGGAACTTGGAATATGTAGGTTACCTAGAGGGCACTTGGACTATAGGTTACCTAGTGGCCCTTGGACTATGTAGGTTACCTAGCGTGACTTGGACTATCTAAGTTAACGAACGTGCACTTGGACTATATAGGTAACCTAGCGGGCACTTGGACTATCTAGGTTAACGAATGGGCACTTGGACTATGTAGGTTACCTAGCGGGCACTTGAACTATCTAGGTTAGCAAACCGGAACTTGGAATATCTAGTTTACCTAGCGGGCACATGGACTATGTAGGATCCCTATCAGACATTTGTACTACTTAGGTTAACTAGCGGGCACTTTGACTATCTAGGTTAACTAGCGGGCACTTGAACTATCTAGGTCAACTAGCGGGCCATTGTACTATGTAGGTTAACTAGCGGGCACTTGGCCTATCTAGGTTACCTAACGGAAACTTGGACTATGTAGGTTTACTAGCGGACACTTGGACGATCTAGGTTATCTAGCGGGCACTTGGACAATGCAGGTTCCCTAGCGGGCACTATGAATATGTAGCTTCCCTAGAGGGCACTTGGACTATGTAGGTTCCCTATGGGCACTTGGACTATCTGGGTTCCCTAACGGGCACTTGGAATATGAAGATTCCCTATCGGGCACTTGGACTATGTAGGTTTCTCATTGGGCACTTGGACTATGTAGGTTCCCTATCGGGCACTTGGACTTTGTAGGTTAACTAGCGGGCCCTTGGACTATCTCGGTTACCTAGCGGGCACTTGGACTATCTAAGTTAACTAGAGGGCACTTGTAAAATGCAGGTTCCCTAGCGGGCACTTTGACTATGTAGGTTCCCTAGAGGGCACTTGGACGATATAGGTTCCCTATGGGCACTTGGACTATCTAGGTGCCCTAATGGGCCCTTGGAATACGTAGGTTCCCTTTCGGACACTTGGACTATGCAGGTTCCTCAGCGGGCACTTGGACTATCTAGGTTACCTATCGGGCACTTTGACTATGCAGGTTCCCTAGCGGGCACTTGGACTATGTTCGTCCCTTAGCGGGCACTTGGACTATGTAGGTTCCCTATCGGGCAGTTGGACTATGTAGGTTAACTAGCGGGCCCTTAGACTATCTAGGTTACCTAGCTGGCACTTGGACTATGTACTTCCCCTAGTGGGCACTTGGACTATCTAGGTTAACTAGAGGGCCCTTGGACTATGTAGGTTAACTAGCGGGCACTTGGAATATCTAGGTTAACTAGCGGAACATGGACTATGTAGGTTAACTAGCGGGCACTTGGGCGATCTAGGTTAACTAGCGGGCACTTGGACGATCTAGGTTAACTATCGGCCACTTGGACTATCTAGCTTAACTAGCGGGCACTTGGACTATCTAGATTAACTAGCGGGCACATGGATGATGCAGGTTCCCTAGCGGGCACTTGGACTATATAGGTTAATTAGCGGGCACTTGGACTGTGGAGGTTAACTATAGGGCACTTGGACTATGTAGGTTACCTAACGGGCACTTGGACTATGTAGGTTAATTAGCGGGCACTTGGACTATGTAGGTAACCTAACGGGCACTTGGACTATCTAGGTTAGGTAACGGGCACTTGGACTATCTTGGTTACATAGCGGGAACTTGGAATATGTAGGTTACCTAGCGGGCACTTGGACTATAGTTTAACTAGCGGGCACTTGGACTATATAGGTTACCTAGCGGGCCTTTGGACTATGTAGGTTACCTAGCGCGACTTGGACTATCTAAGTTAACGAACGTGCACATGGACTATGTAGGTAACCTAGCGGGCACTTGGACAATGTAGGTTACCTAGCGGGCACTTGGACTATCTAGGTTAACGAATGGGCACTTGGACTATGTAGGTTACCTAGCGGGCACTTGGACTATCTAGATTAGTAAACCGGAACTTGGAATATCTAGGTTACCTAGCGGGCACTTGGACTATGTAGGTTACCTTGCGGGCACTTGGCCTATCTAGGTTACCTAACGGGAACTTGGACTATGTAGGTTTACTAGCGGACACTTGGACGATCTTGGTTAACTAGCGGGCACTTGGACAGTGCAGGTTCCCTAGCGGGCACTATGAATATGTAGCTTCCCTAGAGGGCACTTGGACCATATAGGTTCCCTATGGGCACTTGGACTATCTGGGTTCCCTAACGGGCACTTGGAATATGAAGATTCCCTCTCGGGCACTTGGACTATGTAGGTTCCTCATTGGGCACTTGGACTATGTAGGTTCCCTATCGGGCACTTGGACTATGTAGGTTAACTAGCGGGCCCTTCGACTATCTAGGTTACCTAGCGGGCACTTGGACTATCTAGGTTAACTAGCGGGCACTTGTACAATGCAGGTTCCCTAGCGGGCACTTTGACTATGTAGCTTCCCTAGAGGGCACTTGGATTATATAGGCTCCCTATGGTTACTTGGATTATCTAGGTGCCCTAACGGGCACTTGGAATACGTAGGTTCCCTTTCGGACACTTGGACTATGTAGGTTCCTCAGCGGGCACTTGGAATATGTAGGTTATCTAGCGGGCACTTGGACTATCTAGGTTGCCCAGCGGGCACTTGGACTATGTACGTCCCCTAGCGGGCACTTGGAATATCGAGGTTAACTAGAGGGCCCTTGGACTATGTAGGTTAACTAGAGGGCACTTGGACTATCTAGGTTAACTAACGGACCTTGGACTATGTAGGTTAACTAGCGGGCACTTGGACGATCTATGTTAACTAGCGGGCACTTGGACTATCTAGGTTAACTAGCGGGAACTTAGACTATCTATGTTAACTGGCGGGCACATGGACGATGCAGGTTCCCTAGAGGGCACTTGGACTATATAGGTTCCCTAACGGGCACTTGGACTATGTAGGTCCCTTAGCGGGCACTTGGACTATGTTGGTTCCCTAACGGGCAGTTGGACTATGTGGGTATCCTAGCGGGCATTTGGACTATCTAGGTTACCTAGAAGGCACTTTGACTATCTAGGTTAACTAACGGGCACTTGGACTATGTAGGTTCCCTAGCGGGCACTTGGACTATGTAGGTTACCTAGCAGGCACTTGGACTGTCTAGGTTACCTAGCGGGCACTTGAACTATCTAGGTTAACGAACGGGCACTTGGACTATGTAAGTTAGCTAACAGGAACTTGGACTATCTAGGTTAACGAACGGGCACTTGGACTATGTAGGTTACCTAGCGGGCACTTGGACTATCTAGGTTAACTAGCGGGCACTTGTACAATGCAGGTTCCCTAGCGGGCACTTTGACTATGTAGCTTCCCTAGAGGGCACTTGGATTATATAGGTTCCCTATGGTTACTTGGACTATCTAGGTGCCCTAACGGGCACTTGGAATACGTAGGTTCCCTTTCGGACACTTGGACTATGTAGGTTCCTCAGCGGGCACTTGGAATATGTAGGTTATCTAGCGGGCACTTGGACTATCTAGGTTGCCCAGCGGGCACTTGGACTATGTACGTCCCCTAGCGGGCACTTGGAATATCGAGGTTAACTAGAGGGCCCTTGGACTATGTAGGTTAACTAGAGGGCACTTGGACTATCTAGGTTAACTAACGGACCTTGGACTATGTAGGTTAACTAGCGGGCACTTGGACGATCTATGTTAACTAGCGGGAACTTGGACTATCTAGGTTAACTAGCGGGAACTTAGACTATCTATGTTAACTGGCGGGCACATGGACGATGCAGGTTCCCTAGAGGGCACTTGGACTATATAGGTTCCCTAACGGGCACTTGGACTATGTAGGTCCCTTAGCGGGCACTTGGACTATGTTGGTTCCCTAACGGGCAGTTGGACTATGTGGGTATCCTAGCGGGCATTTGGACTATCTAGGTTACCTAGAAGGCACTTTGACTATCTAGGTTAACTAACGGGCACTTGGACTATGTAGGTTCCCTAGCGGGCACTTGGACTATGTAGGTTACCTAGCAGGCACTTGGACTGTCTAGGTTACCTAGCGGGCACTTGAACTATCTAGGTTAACGAACGGGCACTTGGACTATGTAAGTTAGCTAACAGGAACTTGGACTATCTAGGTTAACGAACGGGCACTTGGACTATGTAGGTTACCTAGCGGGCACTTGGACTATCTAGGTTAGCTAACGGGTACTTGGACTATCTAGGTTCCCTAGCGGGCACTTGGACTATGTAGGTTCCCTAGCAGGGCTTTGACTATGTAAGTTCTCCAACGGGCACTTGGACTATGTGGGTTCCCTAGCGGGCATTTGGACACTCTAGGTTACCTAACGGGCACTTGGACTATGTACGTTACTAGCGGGCATTTGGACTATGTAGGTTACCTAGCGGATACTTGGACTATGTAGGTTCCCCATCAGGGACATGGACAATGTAGGTTAACTAGCGGGCACTTGGACTATCTAGGTTAACTAGCGGGCCCTTGGACTATGTAGGTTAACTAGCGGGCTCTTGTACTTTCTAGGTTAACGAACGGGCAAGTGGACTATGTAGGTAACCAAGCGGGCACTTGGACAGTCTAGGTTACCTAGAGGGCACTTGGAAAATCTAGTTTAATGAATGGGCACTTGGACTATGTAGGTTACCTCGCGGGCACTTAGACTATGTGTGTACCCTAGCGGGCATTTGGACTATCTAGGGTACCTAACGGGCTTTTGGACTATGTAGGTTCCCTAGCGGGCACTTGGATTATGTAGTTTCCCTACTTGCACTTGGACTATGTAGGTTTCTAGCGGGCATTTGGACTATGTAGGTTACCTAGCGGGCACTTGGGCTATGTAGGTTCCCTAGCGGGCATTTGGACTATCTAGGTTACCTAACGGGCATTTGGACTACGTACGTTACTAGTGGGCATTTGGACTATGTAGGTTACCTAGCGGATACTTGGACTATGTAGGCTCCCCATCAGGGACTTGGACAATGTAGGTTAACTAGCGGGCACTTGGACTATCTAGGTTAACTAGAGGGCCCTTGGACTATGTAGGTTAACTAGCGGGCTCTTGTACTTTCTAGGTTAACGAACGGGCAAGTGGACTATGTAGGTAACCAAGCGGGCACTTGGACAGTCTAGGTTACCTAGAGGGCACTTGGAAAATCTAGTTTAATGAATGGGCACTTGGACTATGTAGGTTACCTCGCGGGCACTTAGACTATGTGTGTACCCTAGCGGGCATTTGGACTATCTAGGGTACCTAACGGGCATTTGGACTATGTAGGTTCCCTAGCGGGCACTTGGATTATGTAGTTTCCCTTCTTGCACTTGGACTATGTAGGTTTCTAGCGGGCATTTGGACTATGTAGGTTACCTAGCGGGCACTTGGGCTATGTAGGTTCCCTAGCGGGCATTTGGACTATCTAGGTTACCTAACGGGCATTTGGACTACGTACGTTACTAGTGGGCATTTGGACTATGTAGGTTACCTAGCGGATACTTGGACTATGTAGGCTCCCCATCAGGGACTTGGACAATGTAGGTTAACTAGCGGGCACTTGGACTATCTAGGTTAACTAGAGGGCCCTTGGACTATGTAGGTTAACTAGCGGGCCCTTTGACGATCTAGGTTAGCAAACGGGCACTTGGACTATGTAGGTTACCTAGCAGGCACTTGGACTGTCTAGGTTACCTAGCGGGCACTTGGACTATGCAGGTAACCTAGCGGGCACTTGGACTGTTTAAGTTACCTAGAGGGCACATGGACTATAGGTTAACTAGCGGGCACTTGGACTATATAGGTTACCTAGCGGCCCTTAGACTATGTTGGTTACCTACTGCGACTTGGACTATCTAAGTTAACGAACGTGCACTTGGACTATGTAAGTAACCTAGCGGGCACTTGGACAGTATAGGTTACCTAGCGGGCACTTGGACTATCTAGGTTAGCAAACCGAAACTTGGAATATCTAGGTTACCTAGCGGGCACTTGGATTATGTAGGATCCCTATTGGACATTTGTACTACTTAGGTTAACTAGAGGGCACTTTGACTAGCTAGGTTAACTAGCGGGCACTTGGACTATCTAGGTCAACTAGCGGGCCATTGTACTATGTAGGTTATCTAGCGGGCACTTGGCCTATCTAGGTTACCTAACGGGAACTTGGACTATGTAGGTTTACTAGCAGACCCTTGGACGATCTAGGATAACTAGCGGGCACTTGGACAATGCAGGTTCCCTTGCGGGCACTATGAATATGTAGCTTCCCTAGAGGGCACTTGGACCATATAGGTTCCCTATGGGCACTTGGACTATCTAGGTGCCCTAATGGGCACTTGGAATACGTAGGTTCCCTTTCGGACACTTGGACTATGTAGGTTCCTCAGCGGGCACTTGGACTATGTAGGTTAACTAGCGGGCACTTGGACTATCTAGGTTACCTAGCGGGCACTTGGACTATGTAGGTTCCCTAGCGGGCACTTGGACTATGTTCGTCCCTTAGCGGGATCTTGGACTATGTAGGTTCCCTATCGGGCAGTTGGACTATGTAGGTTAACTAGCGGGCCCTTAGAATATCTAGGTTACCTAGCGGGCACTTGGACTATGTACGTCCCCTAGCGGGCACTTGGACTATCTAGGTTAAATAGAGGGCCCTTGGACTATGTAGGTTAACTAGCGGGCACTTGGACTATCTAGATTAACTAGCGGGCACTTGGACGATGCAGGTTCCCTAGCGGGCACTTGGACTATATAGGTTAATTAGCGGGCACTTGGACTATGGAGGTTACCTAGCGGGCACTTGGATTGTCTAGGTTACCTAACGGGCACTTGGACTATGTAGGTTAATTAACGGGCACTTGGACTATGTAGGTTAATTAGCGGGCACTTGGACTATCAAGGTTAACGAACCGGCACGTGGACTATGTAGGTAACCTAATGGGCACTTGGACTATCTAGGTTAGGTAACGGGCACTTGGACTATCTTGGTTACATAGCGGGAACTTGGAATATGTAGGTTACCTAGCGGGCACTTGGACTATAGTTTAACTAGCGGGCACTTGGACTAGATAGGTTACCTAGCGGGCCCTTGGTCTATGTATGTTACCTAGCGCAACCTGGACTATCTAAGTTAACGAACGTGCACATGGACTATGTAGGTAACCTAGCGGGCACTTGGACAGATTAGGTTACCTAGCGGGCACTTGGACTATCTAGGTTAACGAATGGGCACTTGGACTATGTAGGTTACCTACCGGGCACTTGGACTATCTAGGTTAGTAAACCGGAACTTGGAATATCTAGGTTACCTAGCGGGCACTTGGACTATGTAGGTTACCTTGCGGGCACTTGGCCTATCTAGGTTACCTAACGGGAACTTGGACTATGTAGGTTTACTAGCGGACACTTGGACAATCTTGGTTAACTAGCGGGCACTTGGACAATGCAGGTTCCCTAGCGGGCACTATGAATATGTAGCTTCCCTAGAGGGCACTTGGACCATATAGGTTCCCTATGGGCACTTGGACTATCTGGGTTCCCTAAGGGGCACTTGGAATATGAAGATTCCCTATCGGGCACTTGGACTATGTAGGTTCCTCATTGGGCACTTGGACTATGTAGGTTCCCTATCGGGCACTTGGACTATGTAGGTTAACTAGCGGGCCCTTCGACTATCTAGGTTACCTAGCGGGCACTTGGACTATCTAGGTTAACTAGCAGGCACTTGTACAATGCAGGTTCCCTAGCGGGCACTTTGACTATGTAGCTTCCCTAGAGGGCACTTGGACTATATAGGTTCCCTATGGTTACTTGGACTATCTAGGTGCCCTAACGGGCACTTGGAATACGTAGGTTCCCTTTCGGACACTTCGTCTATGTAGGTTCCTCAGCGGGCACTTGGACTATGTAGGTTAACTAGCGGGCACTTGGACTATCTAGGTTGTCCAGCGGGCACTTGGACTATGTACGTCCCCTAGCGGGCACTTGGACTATCGAGGTTAACTAGAGGGCCCTTGGACTATGTAGGTTATCTAGAGGGCACTTGGACTATCTAGGTTAACTAACGGACCTTGGACTATGTAGGTTAACTAGCGGGCACTTGGACTATTTGGTTACCTAGCAGGCACTTGGACTGTCTAGGTTACCTAGCGGGCACTTGAACTATCTAGGTTAACGAACGGGCACTTGGACTATGTAGGTTAGCTAACAGGACCTTGGACTATCTAGGTTAACGAACGGGCACTTGGACTATGTAGGTTACCTAGCGGGCACTTGGACTATCTAGGTTAGATAACGGGTACTTGGACTATCTAGGTTCCCTAGCGGGCACTTGGACTATGTAGGTTCCCTAGCAGGGCTTTGACTATGTAAGTTCTCTAACGGGCACTTGGACTATGTGGGTTCCCTAGCGGGCATTTGGACTATCTAGGTTACCTAACGGGCACTTGGACTATGTACGTTACTAGCGGGCATTTGGACTATGTAGGTTACCTAGCGGATACTTGGACTATGTAGGTTCCCCATCAGGGACATGGACAATGTAGGTTAACTAGCGGGCACATGGACTATCTAGGTTAACTATCGGGCCCTTGGACTATGTAGGTTAACTAGCGGGCTCTTATACTTTCTAGGTTAACGAACGGGCACGTGGACTATGTAGGTAACCAAGCGGGCACTTGGACAGTCTAGGTTACCTAGAGGGCACTTGGAAAATCTAGTTTAATGAATGGGCACTTGGACTATGTAGGTTACCTCGCGGGCACTTAGACTATGTGTGTACCCTAGCGGGCATTTGGACTATCTAGGGTACCTAACGGGCATTTGGACTATGTAGGTTCCCTAGCGGGCACTTGGATTATGTAGTTTCCCTTCTTGCACTTGGACTATGTAGGTTTCTAGCGGGCATTTGGACTATGTAGGTTACCTAGCGGGCACTTGGGCTATGTAGGTTCCCTAGCGGGCATTTGGACTATCTAGGTTACCTAACGGGCATTTGGACTACGTACGTTACTAGTGGGCATTTGGACTATGTAGGTTACCTAGCGGATACTTGGACTATGTAGGCTCCCCATCAGGGACTTGGACAATGTAGGTTAACTAGCGGGCACTTGGACTATCTAGGTTAACTAGAGGGCCCTTGGACTATGTAGGTTAACTAGCGGGCCCTTTGACGATCTAGGTTAGCAAACGGGCACTTGGACTATGTAGGTTACCTAGCAGGCACTTGGACTGTCTAGGTTACCTAGCGGGCACTTGGACTATGCAGGTAACCTAGCAGGCACTTGGACTGTTTAAGTTACCTAGAGGGCACTTGGACTATAGGTTAACTAGCGGGCACTTGGACTATATAGGTTACCTAGCGGCCCTTAGATTATGTTGGTTACCTAACGCGACTTGGACTATCTAAGTTAACGAACGTGCACTTGGACTATGTAAGTAACCTAGCGGGCACTTGGACAGTATAGGTTACCTAGCGGGCACTTGGACTATCTAGGTTAGCAAACCGAAACTTGGAATATCTAGGTTACCTAGCGGGCACTTGGATTATGTAGGATCCCTATTGGACATTTGTACTACTTAGGTTAACTAGAGGGCACTTTGACTAGCTAGGTTAACTAGCGGGCACTTGGACTATCTAGGTCAACTAGCGGGCCATTGTACTATGTAGGTTATCTAGCGGGCACTTGGCCTATCTAGGTTACCTAACGGGAACTTGGACTATGTAGGTTTACTAGCGGACCCTTGGACGATCTAGGATAACTAGCGGGCACTTGGACAATGCAGGTTCCCTTGCGGGCACTATGAATATGTAGCTTCCCTAGAGGGCACTTGGACCATATAGGTTCCCTATGGGCACTTGGACTATCTAGGTGCCCTAATGGGCACTTGGAATACGTAGGTTCCCTTTCGGACACTTGGACTATGTAGGTTCCTCAGCGGGCACTTGGACTATGTAGGTTAACTAGCGGGCACTTGGACTATCTAGGTTACCTAGCGGGCACTTGGACTATGTAGGTTCCCTAGCGGGCACTTGGACTATGTTCGTCCCTTAGCGGGATCTTGGACTATGTAGGTTCCCTATCGGGCAGTTTGACTATGTAGGTTAACTATCGGGCCCTTAGAATATCTAGGTTACCTAGCGGGCACTTGGACTATGTACGTCCCCTAGCGGGCACTTGGACTATCTAGGTTAACTAGAGGGCCCTTGGACTATGTAGGTTAACTAGCGGGCACTTGGACTATCTAGATTAACTAGCGGGCACTTGGACGATGCAGGTTCCCTAGCGGGCACTTGGACTATATAGGTTAATTAGCGGGCACTTGGACTATGGAGGTTACCTAGCGGGCACTTGGATTGTCTAGGTTACCTAACGGGCACTTGGACTATGTAGGTTAATTAACGGGCACTTGGACTATGTAGGTTAATTAGCGGGCACTTGGACTATCTAGGTTAACGAACCGGCACGTGGACTATGTAGGTAACCTAATGGGCACTTGGACTATCTAGGTTAGGTAACGGGCACTTGGACTATCTAGATTACCTAGCGGGAACTTGGAATATGTAGGTTACCTAGCGGGCACTTGGACTAGATAGGTTACCTAGCGGACCCTTGGTCTATGTATGTTACCTAGCGCAACCTGGACTATCTAAGTTAACGAACGTGCACATGGACTATGTAGGTAACCTAGCGGGCACTTGGACAGATTAGGTTACCTAGCGGGCACTTGGACTATCTAGGTTAACGAATGGGCACTTGGACTATGTAGGTTACCTAGCGGGCACTTGGACTATCTAGGTTAGTAAACCGGAACTTGGAATATCTAGGTTACCTAGCGGGCACTTGGACTATGTAGGTTACCTTGCGGGCACTTGGCCTATCTAGGTTACCTAACGGGAACTTGGACTATGTAAGTTTACTAGCGGACACTTGGACAATCTTGGTTAACTAGCGGGCACTTGGACAATGCAGGTTCCCTAGCGGGCACTATGAATATGTAGCTTCCCTAGAGGGCACTTGGACCATATAGGTTCCCTATGGGCACTTGGACTATCTGGGTTCCCTAACGGGCACTTGGAATATGAAGATTCCCTATCGGGCACTTGGACTATGTAGGTTCCTCATTGGGCACTTGGACTATATAGGTTCCCTATCGGGCACTTGGACTATGTAGGTTAACTAGCGGGCCCTTCGACTATCTAGGTTACCTAGCAGGCACTTGGACTATCTAGGTTAACTAGCAGGCACTTGTACAATGCAGGTTCCCTAGCGGGCACTTTGACTATGTAGCTTCCCTAGAGGGCACTTGGACTATATAGGTTCCCTATGGTTACTTGGACTATCTAGGTGCCCTAACGGGCACTTGGAATACGTAGGTTCCCTTTCGGACACTTCGTCTATGTAGGTTCCTCAGCGGGCACTTGGACTATGTAGGTTAACTAGCGGGCACTTGGACTATCTAGGTTGTCCAGCGGGCACTTGGACTATGTACGTCCCCTAGCGGGCACTTGGACTATCGAGGTTAACTAGAGGGCCCTTGGACAATGTAGGTTATCTAGAGGGCACTTGGACTATCTAGGTTAACTAACGGACCTTGGACTATGTAGGTTAACTAGCGGGCACTTGGACTATGTAGGTTACCTAGCAGGCACTTGGACTGTCTAGGTTACCTAGCGGGCACTTGAACTATCTAGGTTAACGAACGGGCACTTGGACTATGTAGGTTAGCTAACAGGAACTTGGACTATCTAGGTTAACGAACGGGCACTTGGACTATGTAGGTTACCTAGCGGGCACTTGGACTATCTAGGTTAGATAACGGGTACTTGGACTATCTAGGTTCCCTAGCGGGCACTTGGACTATGTAGGTTCCCTAGCAGGGCTTTGACTATGTAAGTTCTCTAACGGGCACTTGGACTATGTGGGTTCCCTAGCGGGCATTTGGACTATCTAGGTTACCTAACGGGCACTTGGACTATGTACGTTACTAGCGGGCATTTGGACTATGTAGGTTACCTAGCGGATACTTGGACTATGTAGGTTCCCCATCAGGGACATGGACAATGTAGGTTAACTAGCGGGCACTTGGACTATCTAGGTTAACTATCGGGCCCTTGGACTATGTAGGTTAACTAGCGGGCTCTTATACTTTCTAGGTTAACGAACGGGCACGTGGACTATGTAGGTAACCAAGCGGGCACTTGGACAGTCTAGGTTACCTAGAGGGCACTTGGAAAATCTAGGTTAATGAATGGGCACTTGGACTATGTAGGTTACCTCGCGGGCACTTAGACTATGTGGGTACCCTAGCGGGCATTTGCACTATCTAGGTTACCTAACGGGCATTTGGACTATGTAGGTTCCCTAGCGGGCACTTGGATTATGTAGGTTCCCTTCTTGCACTTGGACTATGTAGGTTTCTAGCAGGCATTTGGACTATGTAGGTTCCCTAGCGGGCATTTGGACTATCTAGGTTACCTAACGGGCATTTGGACTACGTACGTTACTAGTGGGCATTTGGACTATGTAGGTTACCTAGCGGATACTTGGACTATGTAGGCTCCCCATCAGGGACTTGGACAATGTAGGTTAACTAGCGGACACTTGGACTATCTAGGTTAACTAGAGGGCCCTTGGACTATGTAGGTTAACTAGCGGGCCCTTTGACGATCTAGGTTAGCAAACGGGCACTTGGACTATGTTGGTTAACTAGCGGGCCCTTCGACTATCTAGGTTACCTAGCGGGCACTTGGACTATCTAGGTTAACTAGCAGGCACTTGTACAATGCAGGTTCCCTAGCGGGCACTTTGACTATGTAGCTTCCCTAGAGGGCACTTGGACTATATAGGTTCCCTATGGTTACTTGGACTATCTAGGTGCCCTAACGGGCACTTGGAATACGTAGGTTCCCTTTCGGACACTTCGTCTATGTAGGTTCCTCAGCGGGCACTTGGACTATGTAGGTTAACTAGCGGGCACTTGGACTATCTAGGTTGTCCAGCGGGCACTTGGACTATGTACGTCCCCTAGCGGGCACTTGGACTATCGAGGTTAACTAGAGGGCCCTTGGACTATGTAGGTTATCTAGAGGGCACTTGGACTATCTAGGTTAACTAACGGACCTTGGAATATGTAGGTTAACTAGCGGGCACTTGGACTATGTAGGTTACCTAGCAGGCACTTGGACTGTCTAAGTTACCTAGCGGGCACTTGAACTATCTAGGTTAACGAACGTCACTTGGACTATGTAGGTTAGCTAACAGGAACTTGGACTATCTAGGTTAACGAACGGGCACTTGGACTATGTAGGTTACCTAGCGGGCACTTGGACTATCTAGGTTAGCTAACGGGTACTTGGACTATGTAGGTTCCTCATTGGGCACTTGGACTATGTAGGTTCCCTATCGGGCAGTTGGACTATGTAGGTTAACTAGCGGGCCCTTCGACTATCTAGGTTACCTAGCGGGCACTTGGACTATCTAGGTTAACTAGCGGGCACTTTTACAATGCAGGTTCCCTAGCGGGCACTTTGACTATGTAGCTTCCCTAGAGGGCACTTGGACTATATAGGTTCCCTATGGTTACTTGGACTATCTAGGTGCCCTAACGGGCACTTGGAATACGTAGGTTCCCTTTCGGACACTTCGTCTATGTAGGTTCCACAGCGGGCACTTGGACTATGTAGGTTAACTAGCGGGCACTTGGACTATCTAGGTTGTCCAGCGGGCACTTGGACTATGTACGTCCCCTAGCGGGCACTTGGACTATCGAGGTTAACTAGAGGGCCCTTGGACTATGTAGGTTATCTAGAGAGCACTTGGACTATCTAGGTTAACTAACGGACCTTGGACTATGTAGGTTAACTAGCGGGCACTTGGACGATCTATGTTAACTAGCGGGCACTTGGACTATCTAGGTTAACTAGCGGGAACTTAGACTCTCTATGTTAACTGGCGGGCACTTGGACGATGCAGATTCCCTAGAGGGCACTTGGACTATGTAGGTTCCCTAAAAGGCACTTGGACTATGTAGGTCCGTTAGCGGGCACTTGGACTATGTTGGTTCCCTATCGGGCAGTTGGACTCTGTGGGTACCCTAACGGGCATTTGGACTATGTAGGTTCCCTAGCGGTCACTTGAACTATGTCGGTCCCTTAGCGGGCACTTGGACTATGTTGGTTCCCTATCGGGCAGTTGGACTATGTGGGTACCCTAGCGGGCATTTGGACTATCTAGGTTACCTAGCAGGCACTTTGACTATCTAGGTTAACTAACGGGCACTTGGACTATGTAGGTTACCTAGCGGGCACTTGGACTATGTAGGTCCCTAGCGGGCACTGAGACTATGTAGGTTACCTAGCAGGCACTTGGACTGTCTAGGTTACCTAGCGGGCACTTGAACTATCTAGGTTAACGAACGGACACTTGGACTATGTAGGTTAGCTAACAGGAACTTGGACTATCTAGGTTAACGAACGGGCACTTGGACTATGGAGGTTACCTAGCGGGCACTTGGACTATGGAGGTTACCTAGCGGGCACTTGGACTATCTAGGTTAGCTAACGGGTACTTAGACTATCTAGGTTCCCTAGCGGGCACTTGGACTATGTAGGATCCCTAGAAGGGCTTTGATTATGTAAGTTCTCTAATGGGCACTTGGGCTATGTGGGTTCCCTAGCGGGCATTTGGACTATCTAGGTTAACTAACGGGCACTTGGACTATGTACGTTACTAGCGGGCATTTGGACTATGTAGGTTACCTAGCGGATACTTGGACTATGTAGGTTCCCCATCAGGGACATGGACAATGTAGGTTAACTAGCGGGCACTTGGACTATCTAGGTTAACTAGCGGGCCCTTGGACTATGTAGGTTAACTAGCGGGCCCTTTGACTATCTAGGTTAGCAAACGGGCACTTGGACTATTTAGGTTACCTTGCAGGCACTTGGACTGTCTAGGTTACCTAGCGGGCACTTGAACTATCTAGGTTAACGAACGGGCACTTGGACTATGTAAGTTAGCTAACAGGAACTTGGACTATCTAGGTTAACGAACGGGCACTTGGACTATGGAGGTTACCTAGCGGGCACTTGAACTATGGAGGTTACCTAGCGGGCACTTGGACTATCTAGGTTAGCTAACGGGTACTTGGACTATCTAGGTTACCTAGTGGGCACTTGGACTATGTAGGTTACCTAGCGGGCACTTGGACTATCTAGGTTACCTAACGGGCACTTGGACTATGCAGGTAACCTAGCGGGCACTTGGACTGTTTAAGTTAACCAGCGGGCACTTGGACTGTGTAGGTTAACTAGCGGGCATTGGACTATCTAGGTTACCTAACGGGCACCTGGACTATCTAGATTATCTAGTGGGCACTTGGATTCTAAAGGTTACCTAGCCGGCCCTTGGACTATGTAGGTTACCTAGCGGGCAATTGGACTATCTAGGTTAACGAACGGGCACGTGGACTATGTAGGTAACCTAATGGGCACTTGGACAATGTAGGTTAGGTAACGGGCACTTGGACTATCTAGGTTACCTAGCGGAAACATGGAATATGTAGGTTACCTAGAGGGCACTTGGACTATAGGCTAACTAGCGGGCACTTGGACTATATAGATTACCTAGCGGCCCTTGGACTATGTTGGTTACCTACCGCGACTTGGACTATCTAAGTTAACGAAAGTGCACTAGGACTATGTAAGTAACCTAGCGGGCACTTGGACAGTATAGGTTAACTAGCAGGCACTTGGACTATCTAGGTTAACGAATGGGCACTTGTACTACTTAGGTTACCTAGCGGGCACTAGGACTATCTAGGTTAGCAAACCAGAACTTGGAATATCTAGGTTACCTAGCGGGCACTTGGACAATGTAGGATCCCTATCGGACATTTGTACTACTTAGGTTAACTAGCGGGCACTTTGACTATCTAGGTTAACTAGTGGGCACTTGGACTATCTAGGTCAACTAGCGGGCCATTGTACTATGTAGTTTAACTAGCGGGCACTTGGCCTATCTAGGTTACCTAACGGGAACTTGGACTATGTAGGTTTACTAGCGGACCCTTGGACGATCTAGGTTAACTAGCGGGCACTTGGACAATGCAGGTTCCCTAGCGGGCACTATGAATATGTAGCTTCCCTAGAGGGAACTTGGACTATGTAGGTTCCCTATGGGTATTTGGACTATCTGGGTTCCCTAACGGGCACTTGGTATATGAAGATTCCCTATCGGGCACTTGGACTATGTAGGTTCCTCATTGGGCACTTGGACTACGTAGGTTCCCTATCGGGCACTTGGACTTTGTAGGTTAACTAGCGGGCCCTTGGACTATCTAGGTTACCTAGCGGGCACTTGGACTATCTAGGTTAACTAGAGGGCACTTGTACAATGCAGGTTCCCTAGCGGGCACTTTGACTATGTAGGTTCCCTAGAGGGCACTTGGACGATATAGGTTCCCTATGGGCACTTGGACTATCTAGGTGCCCTAATGGGCACTTGGAATACGTAGGTTCCCTTTCGGACACTTGGACTATGTAGGTTCCTCAGCGGGCACTTGGACTATGTAGGTTAACTAGCGGGCACTTGGACTATCTAGGTTACCTAGCGGGCACTTGGACTATGTAGGTTCCCTAGCGGGCACTTGGACTATGTTCGTCCCTTAGCGTGCACTTGGACTATGTAGGTTCCCTATCGGGCAGTTGGACTATGTAGGTTATCTAGCGGGCCCTTAGACTCTCTAGGTTACATAGCGGGCACTTGGACTATGTATGTCCCCAGCGGGCACTTGGACTATCTAGTTTAACTAGAGGGCCCTTTGACTATGTAGGTTAACTAAGGGGCACTTGGAATATCTAGGTTAACTAGCGGACCTTGGACTATGTAGGTTAACTAGCGGGCACTTGGACGATCTAGGTTAAGTAGCGGGCACTTGGACTATCTAGGTTAACTAGCGGGCACTTGGACTATCTAGATTAACTAGCGGGCACTTGAACGATGCAGTTTCCCTAGCGGGCACTTGGACTATATAGGTAAATTAGTGGGCACTTGGACTATGGAGGTTACCCAGAAGGCAATTGGACTATGGAGTTTACCTAGCGGGCACTTGGACTATCTAGGTTAGCTAACGGGTACTTGGACTATCTAGGTTACCTAGCGGGCACTTGGACTATGTAGGTTACCTAGCGGGCACTTGAACTGTCTAAGGTACCTGCCGGCTCTTGGACTATGTAGGTTACCTAGCGGGCAATTGTACTATCTAGGTTAAAGAACGGGCACGTGGACTATGTAGGTAACCTCACGGGCACTTGGACTATCTAGGTTAGGTAACGGGCACTTTGACTATCTAGGTTACCTAGCGGGAACTTGGAATATGTAGGTTACCTAGAGGACACTTGGACTATAGGTTACCTAGTGGCCCTTGGACTATGTAGGTTACCTAGCGCGACTTGGACTATCTAAGTTAACGAACGTGCACTTGGACTATGTAGGTAACCTAGCAGGCACTTGGACAGTATAGGTTACCTAGCGGGCACATGGACTATCTAGGTTAACGAATGGGCACTTGGACTATGTAGGTTACCTAGCGGGCACTTGGACTATCTAGGTTAGCAAACCGGAACTTGGAATATCTAGGTTACCTAGCGGGCACTTGGACTATGTAGGATCCCTATCGGACATTTGTACTACTTAGGTTAACTAGCGGGCACTTTGACTATCTAGGTTAACTAGCGGGCACTTGAACTATCTAGGTCAACTAGCGGGCCATTGTACTAAGTAGGTTAACTAGCGGGCACTTGGCCTATCTAGGTTACCTAACGGGAACTTGGACTATGTAAGTTTACTAGCGGACACTTGGACGATCTAGGTTAACTAGCGGGCACTTGGACAATGCAGGTTCCCTAGCGGGCACTATGAATATGTAGCTTCCCTAGAGGGCACTTGGACTATGTAGGTTCCCTATGGGCACTTGGACTATCTGGGTTCCCTAATGGGCACTTGGAATATGAAGATTCCCTATCGGGCACTTGGACTATGTAGGTTCCTCATTGGGCACTTGGACTATGTAGGTTCCCTATCGGGCACTTGGACTATGTAGGTTAACTAGCGGGCCCTTGGACTATCTAGGTTACCTAGCGGGTACTTGGACTATCTAGGTTAACTAGAGGGCACTTGTACAATGCAGGTTCCCTAGCGGGCACTTTGACTATGTAGCTTCCCTAGAGGGCACTTGGACGATATAGGTTCCCTATGGGCACTTGGACTATCTAGGTGCCCTAATGGGCCCTTGGAATACGTAGGTTCCCTTTCGGACACTTGGACTATGCAGGTTCCTCAGTGGGCACTTGGACTATGTAGGTTTACTAGCGGGCACTTGGACTATCTAGGTTACCTATCGGGCACTTTGACTATGCAGGTTCCCTAGCGGGCACTTGGACTATGTTCGTCCCTTAGCGGGCACTTGGACTATGTAGGTTCCCTATCGGGCAGTTGGACTATGTAGGTTAACTAGCGGGCCCGTAGACTATCTAGGTTACCTAGCGGGCACTTGGACTATGTACGTCCTCCAGCGGGCACTTGGACTATCTAGGTTAACTAGAGGGCCGTTGGACTATGTAGGTTAACTAGCAGGCCCTTGGACAATCTAGGTTACCTAGCGGGCACTTGGACTATCTAGGTTAACTAGAGGGCACTTGTACAATGCAGGTACCATAGCGGGCACTTTGACTATGTAAGTTCCCTAGAGGGCACTTGGACTATATAGGTTCCCTATGGGCACTTGGACTATCTAGGTGCCTTAATGGGCACTTGGAATACGTAGGTTCCCTTTCGGACACATGGACTATGTAGGTTCCTCAGCGGGCACTTGGACTATGTAGGTTAACTAGCGGGCACTTGGACTATCTAGGTTACCTAGCGGGCACTTAGACTATGTAGGTTCCCTAGCGGGCACTTGGACTATGTTCGTCCCTTAGCGATCGCTTGGACTATGTAGGTTCCCTATCGGGCAGTTGGACTATGTAGGTTAACTAGCGGGCCCTTAGACTATCTAGGTTACCTAGCGGGCACTTGGACTATGTACTTCCCCTAGTGGGCACTTGGACTATCTAGGTTAACTAGAGGACCCTTGGACTATGTAGGTTAACTAGCGGGCACTTGGAATATCTAGGTTAACTAGCGGACCTTGGACTATGTAGGTTAACTAGCGGGCACTTGGGCGATCTAGGTTAACTAGCGGGCACTTGGACGATCTAGGTTAACTAGCGGCCACTTGGACTATCTAGCTTAACTAGCGGGCACTTGGACTATCTAGATTAACTAGCGGGCACTTGGATGATGCAGGTTCCCTAGCGGGCACTTGGACTATATAGGTTAATTAGCGGGCACTTGGACTATGGAGGTTAACTATCGGGCACTTGGACTGTCTAGGTTACCTAAAAGCACATGGACTATGTAGCTTAATTAGCGGGCACTTGTACTATGTAGGTAACCTAACGGGCACTTGGACTATCTAGGTTAGGTAACGGGCACTTGGACTACCTTGGTTACCTAGCGGGAACTTGGAATATGTAGGTTACCTAGCGGGCACTTGGACTATAGTTTAAATAGCGGGCACTTGGACTATATAGGTTACCTAGCGGGCCTTTGGGCTATGTAGGTTACCTAGCGCGACTTGGACTATCTAAGTTAACGAACGTGCACTTGGACTATGTACGTAACCTAGCGGGCTCTTAGACAGTATAGGTTACCTAGCGGGCACTTGGACTATCTAGGTTAACGAATGGGCACTTGAACTATGTAGGTTACCTAGCGGGCACTAGGACTATCTAGGTTAGCAAACCGGAACTTGGAATATCTAGGTTACCTAGCGGGCACTTGGACTATGTACGTTACCTTGCGGGCACTTGGCCTATCTAGGTTACCTAACGGGAACTTGGACTATGTAGGTTTACTAGCGGACACTTGGACGATCTTGGTTAACTAGCGGGCACTTGGACGATGCAGGTTCCCTAGCGGGCACTATGAATATGTAGCTTCCCTAGAGGGCACTTGGACCATATAGGTTCCCTATGGGCACTTGGACTATCTGGGTTCCCTAACGGGCACATGGAATATGAAGATTCCCTATCGGGCACTTGGAATATGTAGGTTCCTCATTGGGCACTCGGACTATGTAGGTTCCCTATCGGGCACATGGACTATGTAGGTTAACTAGCGGGCCCTTCGACTATCTAGGTTACCTAGCGGGCACTTGGACTATCTAGGTTAACTAGCGGGCACTTGTACAATGCAGGTTCCCTAGCGGGCACTTTGACTATGTAGCTTCCCTAGAGGGCACTTGGACTATATAGGTTCCCTATGGTTACTTGGACTATCTAGGTGCCCTAACGGGCACTTGGAATACGTAGGTTCCCTTTCGGACACTTGGACTATGTAGGTTCCTCAGCGGGCACTTGGACTATGTAGGTAATCTAGCGGGCACTTGGACTATCAAGGTTGCCCAGCGGGCACTTGGACTATGTACGTCCCCTAGCGGGCACTTGGACTATCGAGGTTAACTAGAGGGCCCTTGGACTATGTAGGTTAACTAGAGGGCACTTGGACTATCTAGGTTAACTAACGGACCTTGGACTATGTAGGTTAACTAGCGGGCACTTGGATGATCTATGTTAACTAGCGAGCACTTGGACTATCTAGGTTAACTAGCGGGCACATAGACGATGCAGGTTCCCTAGAGGGCACTGGGACTATGTAGGTTCCCTAACGGGCACTTGGACTATGTAGGTCCCTTAGCGGGCACTTGGACTATGTTGGTTCCTTATCGGGCAGTTGGACTCTGTGGGTATCCTAGCGGGCATTTGGACTATCTAGGTTACCTAGAAGGCACTTTGACTATCTAGGTAAACTAACGGGCACTTGGAATACGTAGGTTCCCTAGCGGGCACTTGGACTATGTAGGTTAAATAGCAGGCACTTGGACTGTCTAGGTTACCTAGCGGGCACTTGAACTATCTAGGTTAATGAACAGGCACTTGGACTATGTAGGTTAGCTAACAGGAACTTGGACTATCTAGGTTAACGAACGGGCACTTGGACTATGGAGGTTACCTAGCGGGCACTTGGACTATCTAGGTTAGCTAACGGGTACTTGGACTATCTAGGTTCCCTAGCGGGCACTTGGACTATGTAGGTTCCCTAGCAGGGCTTTGACTATGTAAGTTCTCTAACGGGCACTTGGACTATGTACGTTACTAGCGGGCATTTGGACTATGTAGGTTACCTAGCGGATACTTGGACTATGTAGGTTCCCCATCAGGGACTTGGACAATGTAGGTTAACTAGCGGGCACTTGGACTATCTAGGTTAACTAGCGGGCACTTGGACTATGTAGGTTACCTAGCGGGCACTTGGACTATGTAGGTTACCTAGCAGGCACTTGGACTGTCTAGGTTACCTAGCGGGCACTTGAACTATCTAGGTTAACGAACGGGCACTTGGACTATGTAGGTTAGCTAACAGGAACTTGGACTATCTAGGTTAACGAACGGGCACTTGGATTATGTAGGTGGACTATGTAGGTTCCCTAGCAGGGCTTTGACTACGTAAGGTCTCTAACGGGCACTTGGATTATGTGGGTTCCCTAGCGGGCATTTGGACTATCTAGGTTACCTAACGGGCACTTGGACTATGTACGTTACTAGCGGGCATTTGGACTATGTAGGTTACCTAGCGGATACTTGGACTATGTAGGTTCCCCATCAGGGACTTGGACAATGTAGGTTAACTAGCGGGCACTTGGACTATCTAGGTTAACTAGCGGGCCCTTGCACTATGTAGGTTAACTAGCGGGCTCTTGTACTATCTAGGTTAACGAACGGGCACGTGGACTATGTAGGTAACCAAGCGGGCACTTGGACAGTCTAGGTTACCTAGAGGGCACTTGGAAAATCTAGGTTAATGAATCGGCTCTTGGACTATGTAGGTTACCTCGCGGGCACTTAGACTATGTGGGTACCCTAGCGGACATTTGGACTATCTAGGTTACCTAACGGGCATTTGGACTATGTAGGTTCCCTAGCGGACACTTGGATTATGTAGGTTCCCTTCTTGCACTTGGACTATGTAGGTTTCTAGCGGGCATTTGGACTATCTAGGTTACCTAACGGGCATTTGGACTACGTACGTTACTAGTGGGCATTTGAACTATGTATGTTAACTAGCGGATACTTGGACTATGTAGGTTCCCCATCAGGGACTTGGACAATGTAGGTTAACTAGCGGACACTTGGACTATCTAGGTTAACTAGAGGGCCCTTGGACTATGTAGGTTAACTAGCGGGCCCTTTGACGATCTAGGTTAGCAAACGGGCACTTGGACTATGTAGGTTACCTAGCAGGCACTTGGACTGTCTAGGTTACCTAGCGGGCACTTGAACTATCTAGGTTAACGAACGGACACTTGGACTATGTAGGTTAGCTAACAGGAACTTGGACTATCTAGGTTAACGAACGGGCACTTGGACTATGGAGGTTACCTAGCGGACACTTGGACTATCTAGGTTAGCTAACGGGTACTTGGACTATCTAGGTTACCTAGCGGGCACTTGGACTATGTAGGTTCCCTAGCAGGGCTTTGACTATGTAAGTTCTCTAACGGGCACTTGGACTATGTGGGTTCCCTAGCGGGCATTTGGACTATCTAGGTTACCTAACGGGCACTTGGACTATGTACGTTACTAGCGGGCATTTGGACTATGTAGGTTACCTAGTGGATACTTGGACTATGTAGGTTCCCCATCAGGGACTTGGACAATGTAGGTTAACTAGCGGACACTTGGACGATCTAGGTTAACTAGCGGTCACTTGGACAATGCAGGTTCCCTAGCGGGCACTATGAATATGTAGCTTCCCTAGAGGGAACTTGGACTATATAGGTTCCCTATGGGCACTTGGACAATCTGGGTTCCCTAACGGGCACTTGGAATATGAAGATTCCCTATCGGGCACTTGGACTATGTAGGTTCCTCATTGGGCACTTTTACTATGTAGGTTAACTAGCGGGCCCTTGGACTATCTAGGTTACCTAGCGGGCACTTGGACTATCTAGGTTAACTAGAGGGCACTTGTACAATGCAGGTTCCCTAGCGGGCACTTTGACTATGTAGGTTCCGTAGAGGGCACTTGGACTATATAGGTTCCCTATGGGCACTTGGACTATCTAGGTGCCCTAATGGGCACTTGGAATACGTAGGTTCCCTTTCGGACACTTGGACTATGTAGGTTCCTCAGCGGGCACATGGACTATGTAGGTTAACTAGCGGGCACTTGGACTATCTAGGTTACCTAGCGGGCACTTGGACTATGTAGGTTCCCTAGCGGGCACTTGGACTATGTTCGTACCTTAGCGGACACTTGGACTATGTAGGTTCCCTATCGGGCAGTTTGACTATGTAGGTTAACTAGCGGGCCCTTAGACTATCTAGGTTGCCTAGCGTGCACTTGGACTATGTACGTCCCCTAGCGGGCACTTGGACTATCTAGGTTAACTAGCGGGCACATAGATGATGCAGGTTCCCTCGAGGGCACTGGGACTATGTAGGTTCCCTAACGGGCACTTGGACTATGTTGGTTCCCTATCGGGCAGTTGGACTCTGTGGGTATCCTAGCGGGCATTTGGACTATCTAGGTTACCTAGAAGGCACTTTGACTATCTAGGTAAACTAACGGGCACTTGGAATACGTAGGTTCCCTAGCGGGCACTTGGACTATGTAGGTTACCTAGCAGGCACTTGGACTGTCTAGGTTACCTAGCGGGCACTTGAACGATCTAGGTTAACGAACAGGCACTTGGACTATGTAGGTTAGCTAACAGGAACTTGGACTATCTAGGTTAACGAACGGGCACTTGGACTATGTAGGTTACCTAGCGGGCACTTGGACTGTCTAGGTTACCTAGCGGGCACTTGAACTATCTAGGTTAACGAACGGGCACTTGTAGGTTAGCTAACAGGAACTTGGACTATCTAGGTTAACGAACGGGCACTTGGACTATGGAGGTTACCTAGCGGGCACTTGGTCTATGGATGTTACCTAGCGGGCACTTGGACTATCTAGGTTAGCTAACGGGTACTTGGACTATCTAGGTTACCTAGCGGGCACTTGGACTATGTAGGTTCCCTAGCAGGGCTTTGACTATGTAAGTTCTCTAACGGGCACTTGGACTATGTGGGTTCCCTAGCGGGCATTTGGACTATCTAGGTTACCTAACGGGCACTTGGACTATGTACGTTACTAGCGGGCATTTGGACTATGTAGGTTACCTAGCGGATACTTGGACTATGTAGGTTCCCCATCGGGGACTTGGACAATGTAGGTTAACTAGCGGGCACTTGGACTATCTAGGTTAACTAGCGGGCCCTTGGACTATGTAGGTTAACTAGCGGGCTCTTGTACTATCTAGGTTAACGAACGGGCACGTGGACTATGTAGGTAACCAAGCAGGCAATTGGACAGTCTAGGTTACCTAGAGGGCACTTGGAAAATCTAGGTTAATGAATGGGCACTTGGACAATGTAGGTTACCTCGCGGGCACTTAGACTATGTGGGTACCCTAGCGGGCATTTGGACTATCTAGGTTACCTAACGGGCATTTGGACTATGTAGGTTCCCTAGCGGGAACTTGTATTACGTAGGTTCCCTTCTTGCACTTGGACTATGTAGGTTTCTAGCGGGCATTTGGACTATGTAGGTTACCTAGCGGGCACTTGGGCTATGTAGGTTCCCTAGCGGGCATTTGGACTATCTAGGTTACCTAACGGGCATTTGGACTACGTACGTTACTAGTGGGCATTTGGACTATGTAGGTTACCTAGCGGATACTTGGACTATGTAGGTTCCCCATCAGGGACTTGGACAATGTAGGTTAACTAGCGGGCACTTGGACTATCTAGGTTTACTAGAGGGCCCTTGGACTATGTAGGTTAACTAGCGGGCCCTTTGACGATCTAGGTTAGCAAACGGGCACTTGGACTATGTAGGTTACCTAGCAGGCACTTGGACTGTCTAGGTTACCTAGCGGGCACTTGAACTATCTAGGTTAACGAACGGGCACTTGGACTATGTAGGTTAGCTAACAGGAACTTGGACTATCTAGGTTAACGAACGGGCACTTGGACTATGGATGTTACCTAGCGGGCACTTGGACTATGGAGGTTACCTAGCGGGCACTTGGACTATCTAGGGTACCTAACGGGCACTTGGACTATGCAGGTAACCTAGCGGGCACTTGGACTGTTTAAGTTACCTAGAGGGCACTTGGACTATAGGTTAACTAGCGGGCACTTGGACTATATAGGTTACCTAGCGGCCCTTAGACTATGTTGGTTACCTACCGCGACTTGGACTATCTAAGTTAACGAACGTGCACTTGGACTATGTAAGTAACCTAGCGGGCACTTGGACAGTATAGGTAACATAGCGGGCACTTGGACTATCTAGGTTAGCAAACCGGAACTTGGAATATCTAGGTTACCTAGCGGGCACTTGGATTATGTAGGATCCCTATTGGACATTTGTACTACTTAGGTTAACTAGCGGGCACTTTGACTATCTAGGTTAACTAGCGGGCACTTGGACTATCTAGGTCAACGAGCGGGCCATTGTACTATGTAGGTTAACTAGCGGGCACTTGGCCTATCTAGGTTACCTAACGGGAACTTGGACTATGTAGGTTTACTAGCGGACCCTTGGACGATCTAGGTTAACTAGCGGGCACTTGGACAATGCAGGTTCCCTAGCGGGCACTATGAATATGTAACTTCCCTAGAGGGAACTTGGACTATATAGGTTCCCTATGGGCACTTGGACAATCTGGGTTCCCTAACGGGCACTTGGAATATGAAGATTCCCTATCGGGCACTTGGACTATGTAGGTTCCTCATTGGGCACTTAGACTATGTAGGTTAACTAGCGGGCCCTTGGACTATCTAGGTTACCTAGCGGGCACTTGGACTATCTAGGTTAACTAGAGGGCACTTGTACAATGCAGGTTCCCTAGCGGGCACTTTGACAATGTAGGTTCCGTAGAGGGCACTTGGACTATATAGGTTCCCTATGGGCACTTGGACTATCTAGGTGCCCTAATGGGCACTTGGAATACGTAGGTTCCCTTTCGGACACTTGGACTATGTAGGTTCCTCAGCGGGCACTTGGACTATGTAGGTTAACTAGCGGGCACTTGGACTATGTTCGTACCTTAGCGGACACTTGGACTATGTAGGTTCCCTATCGGGCAGTTGGACTATGTAGGTTAACTAGCGGGCCCTTAGACTATCTAGGTTACCTAGCGGGCACTTGGACTATGTACGTCCCCTAGCGGGCACTTGGACTATCTAGGTTAAATAGAGGGCCCTTGGACCATGTAGGTTAACTAGCGGGCACTTGGAATATCTAGGTTAACTAGCGGACCTTGGACTATGTAGGTTAACTAGCGGGCACTTGGACGATCTAGGTTAACTAACGGCTACTTGGACTATCTAGCTTAACTAGCGGGCACTTGGACTATCTAGATTAACTAGCGGGCACTTGGACGATGCAGGTTCCCTGGCGGGCACTTGGACTATATAGGTTTATTAGCGGGTACTTGGACTATGGAGGTTACCTAGCGGGCACTTGGACTGTCTAGGTTACCTAATGGGCACTTGGACTATGTAGGTTAATTAGCGGGCACTTGGACTATGTAGGTTCCCTAACGGGCACTTGGACTATGTAGGTCCCTTAGCGGGCACTTGGACTATGTTGGTTCCCTATCGGGCAGTTGGACTATGTGGGTATCCTAGCGGGCATTTGGACTATCTAGGTTACCTAGAAGGCACTTTGACTATCTAGGTTAACTAACGGGCACTTGGACTATGTAGGTTCCCTAGCGGGCACTTGGACTATGTAGGTTACCTAGCAGGCACTTGGACTGTCTAGGTTACCTAGCGGGCACTTGAACTATCTAGGTTAACGAACGCGCACTTGGACTATGTAGGTTAGCTAACAGGAACTTGGACTATCTAGGTTAACGAACGGGCACTTGGACTATGGAGGTTACCTAGCGGGCACTTGGACTATCTAGGTTAGCTAACGGGTACTTGGACTATCTAGGTTCCCTAGCGGGCACTTGGACTATGTAAGTTCCCTAGCAGGGCTTTGACTATGTAAGTTCTCTAACGGGCACTTGGACTATGTGGGTTCCCTAGCGGGCATTTGGACTATCTAGGTTACCTAACGGGCACTTGGATTATGTACATTACTAGCGGGCATTTGGACTATGTAGGTTACCTAGCGGATACTTGGACTATGTAGGTTCCCCATCAGGGACTTGGACAATGTAGGTTAACTAGCGGGCACTTGGACTATCTAGGTTAACTAGCGGGCCCTTGGACTATGTAGGTTCCCTAGCGGGCACTTGGACTATGTAGGTTACCTAGCAGGCACTTGGACTGTCTAGGTTACCTAGCGGACACTTGAACTATCTAGGTTAACGAACGGGCACTTGGACTATGTAGGTTAGCTAACAGGAACTTGGACTATCTAGGTTAACGAACGGGCACTTGGACTATGTAGGTTACCTAGCGGGCACTTGGACTATCTAGGTTAGCTAAAGGGTACTTGGACTATCTAGGTTCCCTAGCGGGCACTTGGACTATGTAGGTTCCCTAGCAGGGCTTTGACTATCTAAGTTCTCTAACGGGCACTTGGACTATGTGAGTTCCCTAGCGGGCATTTGGACTATCTAGGTTACCTAACGGGCACTTGGACTATGTACGTTACTAGCGGGCATTTGCACTATGTAGGTTACCTAGCGGATACTTGGACTATGTAGGTTCCCCATCAGGGACATGGACAATGTAGGTTAACTAGCGGGCACTTGGACTATCTAGGTTAACTAGCGGGCCCTTGGACTATGTAGGTTAACTAGCGGGCTCTTGTACTTTCTAGGTTAACGAACGGGCACGTGGACTATGTAGGTAACCAAGCGGGCACTTGGACAGTCTAGGTTACCTAGAGGGCACTTGGAAAATCTAGGTTAATGAATGGGCACTTGGACTATGTAGGTTATCTCGCGGGCACTTAGACAATGTGGGTACCCTAGCGGGCATTTGGACTATCTAGGTTACCTAACGGGCATTTGGACTATGTAGGTTCCCTAGCGGGCACTTGGATTATGTAGGTTCCCTTCTTGCACTTGGACTATGTAGGTTTCTGGCGGGCATTTGGACTATGTAGGTTACCTAGCGGGCACTTGGGCTATGTAGGTTCCCTAGCGGGCATTTGGACTATCTAGGTTACCTAACGGGCATTTGGACTACGTACGTTACTAGTGGGCATTTGGACTATGTAGGTTACCTAGCGGATACTTGGACTATGTAGGCTCCCCATCAGGGACTTGGACAATGTAGGTTAACTAGCTGGCACTTGGACTATCTAGGTTAACTAGAGGGCCCTTGGACTATGTAGGTTAACTAGCGGGCCCTTTGACGATCTAGGTTAGCAAACGGGCACTTGGACTGTTTAAGTTACCTAGAGGGCACTTGGACTATAGGTTAACTAGCGGGCACTTGGCTATATAGGTTACCTAGCGGCCCTTAGATTATGTTGGTTACCTAACGCGACTTGGACTATCTAAGTTAACGAACGTGCACTTGGACTATGTAAGTAACCTAGCGGGCACTTGGACAGTATAGGTTACCTAGCGGGCACTTGGACAGTATAGGTTACCTAGCGGGCACTTGGACTATCTAGGTTAGCAAACCGGAACTTGGAATATCTAGGTTACCTAGCGGGCACTTGGATTATGTAGGATCCCTATTGGACATTTGTACTACTTAGGTTAACTAGAGGGCACTTTGACTAGCTAGGTTAACTAGCGGGCACTTGGACTATCTAGGTCAACTAGCGGGCCATTGTACTATGTTGGTTAACTAGCGGGCACTTGGCCTATCTAGGTTACCTAACGGGAACTTGGACTATGTAGGTTTACTAGCGGACCCTTGGACGATCTAGGATAACTAGCGGGCACTTGGACAATGCAGATTCCCTTGCGGGCACTATGAATATGTAGCTTCCCTAGAGGGCACTTGGACCATATAGGTTCCCTATGGGCACTTGGACTATCTGGGTTCCCTAACGGGCACTTGGAATATGAAGATTCCCTATCGGGCACTTGGATTATGTAGGTTCCTCATTGGGCACTTGGACAATGTAGGTTCCCTATCGGGCACTTGGACTATGTAGGTTAACTAGCGGGCCCTTCGACTATCTAGGTTACCTAGAGGGCACTTAGACTATCTAGGTTAACTAGCGGGCACTTGTACAATGCAGGTTCCCTAGCGGGCACTTTGACTATGTAGCTTCCCTAGAGGGCACTTGGACTATATAGGTTCCCTATGGTTACTTGGACTATCTAGGTGCCCTAACGGGCACTTGGAATACGTAGGTTCCCTTTCGGACACTTCGTCTATGTAGGTTCCTCAGCGGGCACTTGGACTATGTAGGTTAACTAGTGGGCACTTGGACTATCTAGGTTGTCCAGCGGGCACTTGGACTATGTACGTCCCCTAGCAGGCACTTGGACTATCGAGGTTAACTAGAGGGCCCTTGGACTATGTAGGTTATCTAGAGGGCACTTGGACTATCTAGGTTAACTAACGGACCTTGGACTATGTAGGATAACTAGCGGGCACTTGGACGATCTATGTTAACTAGCGGGCACTTGGACTATCTAGGTTAACTAGCGGAAACGTAGACTCTCTATGTTAACTGGCGGGCACTTGGACGATGCAGGTTCCCTAGAGGGCACTTGGACTATGTAGGTTCCCTAACGGGCACTTGGACTATGTAGGTCCCTTAGCGGGCACTTGGACTATGTTGGTTCCCTATCGGGCAGTTGGACTCTGTGGGTACCCTAACGGGCATTTGGACTATGTAGGTTCCCTAGCGGTCACTTGGACTATGTCGGTCCCTTAGCGGGCACTTGGACTATGTTGGTTCCCTATCGGGCAGTTGGACTATGTGGGTACCCTAGCGGGCATTTGGACTATCTAGGTTACCTAGCAGGCACTTTGACTATCTAGGTTAACTAACGGGCACTTGGACTATGTAGGTTACCTAGCGGGCACTTGGACTATGTAGGTCCCTAGCGGGCACTGAGACTATGTAGGTTACCTAGCAGGCACTTGGACTGTCTAGGTTACCTAGCGGGCACTTGAACTATCTAGGTTAACGAACGGGCACTTGGACTATGGAGGTTACCTAGCGGGCACTTGGACTATGGAGGTTACCTAGCGGGCACTTGGACTATCTAGGTTAGCTAACGGGTACTTAGACTATCTAGGTTCCCTAGCGGGCACTTGGACTATGTAGGTTCCCTAGCAGGGCTTTGATTATGTAAGTTCTTTAATGGGCACTTGGGCTATGTGGGTTCCCTAGCGGGCATTTGGACTATCTAGGTTACCTAACGGGCACTTGGACTATGTACGTTACTAGCGGGCATTTGGACTATGTAGGTTACCTAGCGGATACTTGGACTATGTAGGTTCCCCATCAGGGACTTGGACAATGTAGGTTAACTAGCGGGCACTTGGACTATCTAGGTTAACTAGCGGGCCCTTGGAATATGTAGGTTAACTAGCGGGCCCTTTGACGATCTAGGTTAGCAAACGGGCACTTGGACTATTTAGGTTACCTAGCAGGCACTTGGACTGTCTAGGTTACCTAGCGGGCACTTGAACTATCTAGGTTAACGAACGGGCACTTGGACTATGTAAGTTAGCTAACAGGAACTTGGACTATCTAGGTTAACGAACGGGCACTTGGACTATGGAGGTTACCTAGCGGGCACTTGAACTATGGAGGTTACCTAGCGGGCACTTGGACTATCTAGGTTAGCTAACGGGTACTTGGACTATCTGGGTTACCTAGTGGGCACTTGGACTATGTAGGTTATCTAGCGGGCACTTGGACTATCTAGGTTACCTAACGGGCACTTGGACTATGCAGGTAACCTAGCGGGCACTTGGACTGTTTAAGTTAACCAGCGGGCACTTGGACTGTGTAGGTTAACTAGCGGGCACTTGGACTATCTAGGTTACCTAACGGGCACCTGGACTATCTAGATTACCTAGTGGGCACTTGGATTCTAAAGGTTACCTAGCCGGCCCTTGGACTATGTTGGTTACCTACCGCGACTTGGACTATCTAAGTTAACGAAAGTGCACTTGGACTATGTAAGTAACCTAGCGGGCACTTGGACAGTATAGGTTAACTAGCAGGCACTTGGACTATCTAGGTTAACGAATGGGCACTTGTACTACGTAGGTTACCTAGCGGGCACTTGGACTATGTAGGTTAGCAAACCGGAACTTGGAATATCTAGGTTACCTAGCGGGCACTTGGACTATGTAAGATCCCTATCGGACATTTGTACTACTTAGGTTAACTAGCGGGCACTTTGACTATCTAGGTTAACTAGCGGGCACTTGGACTATCTAGGTCAACTAGCGGGCCATTGTACTATGTAGGTTAACTAGCGGGCACTTGGCCTATCTAGGTTACCTAACGGGAACTTGGACTATGTAGGTTTTCTACCGGACCCTTGGACGATCTAGGTTAACTAGCGGGCACTTGGACAATGCAGGTTCCCTAGCGGGCACTATGAATATGTAGCTTCCCTAGAGGGCACTTGGACTATGTAGGTTCCCTATGGGTATTTGGACTATCTGGGTTCCCTAACGGGCACTTGGAATATGAAGATTCCCTATCGGGCACTTGGACTATGTAGGTTCCTCATTGGGCACTTGGACTATGTAGGTTCCCTATCGGGCACTTGGACTTTGTAGGTTAACTAGCGGGCCCTTGGACTATCTAGGTTACCTAGCGCGCACTTGGACTATCTAGGTTAACTAGAGGGCACATGTACAATGCAGGTTCCCTAGCGGGCACTTTAACTATGTAGGTTCCCTAGAGGGCACTTGGACGATATAGGTTCCCTATGGGCACTTGGACTATCTAGGTGCCCTAATGGGCACTTGGAATACGTAGGTTCCCTTTCGGACACTTGGACTATGTAGGTTCCTCAGCGGGTACTTGGACTATGTAGGTTAACTAGCGGGCACTTGGACTATCTAGGTTACCTAGCGGGCACGTGGACTATGTAGGTTCCCTAGCGGGTACTTGGACTATGTTCGTCCCTTAGCGTGCACTTGGACTATGTAGGTTCCCTATCGGGCAGTTGGACTATGTAGGTTATCTAGCGGGCCCTTAGACTATCTAGGTTACATAGCGGGCACTTGGACTATGTATGTCCCCTAGCGGGCACTTGGACTATCTAGGTTAACTAGAGGGCCCTTTGACTATGTAGGTTAACTAAGGGGCACTTGGAATATCTAGGTTAACTAGCGGACCTTGGACTATGTAGGTTAACTAGCGGGCACTTGGACAATCTAGGTTAAATAGCGGGCACTTGGACTATCTAGGTTAACTAGCGGGCACTTGGACTATCTAGATTAACTAGCGGGCACTTGAACGATGCAGTTTCCCTAGCGGGCACTTGGACTATATAGGTAAATTACTGGGCACTTGGACTATGGAGGTTACCTAGAAGGCAATTGGACTATGGAGGTTACCTAGCGGGCACTTGGACTATCTAGGTTAGCTAACGGGTACTTGGACTATCTAGGTTACCTAGCGGGCACTTGGACTATGTAGGTTACCTAGCGGGCACTTGGACTATCTAGGTTACCTAACGGGCACTTGGACTATGCAGGTAACCTAACGGGCACTTGAACTGTCTAAGTTACCTGCCGGCTCTTGGACTATGTAGGTTACCTAGCGGGCAATTGTACTATCTAGGTTAACGAACGGGCACGTGGACTATGTAGGTAACCTCACGGGCACTTGGACTATATAGGTTAGGTAACGGGCACTTTGACTATCTAGGTTCCCTAGCGGGAACTTGGAATATGTAGGTTACCTAGAGGACACTTGGACTATAGGTTACCTAGTGACCCTTGGACTATGTAGGTTACCTAGCGCGACTTGGACTATCTAAGTTAACGAACGTGCAGTTGGACTATGTAGGTAACCTAGCAGGCACTTGGACAGTATAGGTTACCTAGCGGGCACATGGACTATCTAGGTTAACGAATGGGCACTTGGACTATGTAGGTTACCTAGCGGGCACTTGGACAATCTAGGTTAGCAAACCGGAACTTGGAATATCTAGGTTACCTAGCGGGCACTTGGACTATGTAGGATCCCTATCGGACATTTGTACTACTTAGGTTAACTAGCGGGCACTTTGACTATCTAGGTTAACTAGCGGGCACTTGAACTATCTAGGTCAACTAGCGGGCCATTGTACTATGTAGGTTAACTAGCGGGCACTTGGCCTATCTAGGTTACCTAACGGGAACTTGGACTATGTAGGTTTACTAGCGGACACTTGGACGATCTAGGTTAACTAGCGGGCACTTGGACAATGCAGGTTCCCTAGCGGGCACTATGAATATGTAGCTTCCCTAGAGGGCACTTGGACTATGTAGGTTCCCTATGGGCACTTGGACTATCTGGGTTCCCTAACGGGCACTTGGAATATGAAGATTCCCTATCGGGCACTTGGACTATGTAGGTTCCTCATTGGGCACTTGGACTATGTAGGTTCCCTATCGGGCACTTGGACTTTGGAGGTTAACTAGCGGGCCCTTGGACTTTTTAGGTTACCTAGCGGGCACTTGGACTATCTAGGTTAACTAGAGGGCACTTGTACAATGCAGGTTCCCTAGCGGGCACTTTGACTATGTAGGTTCCCTAGAGGGCACTTGGACGATATAGGTTCCCTATGGGCACTTGGACTATCTAGGTGCCCTAATGGGCCCTTGGAATACGTAGGTTCCCTTTCGGACACTTGGACTATGCAGGTTCCTCAGTGGGCACTTGGACTATGTAGGTTTACTAGCGGGCACTTGGACTATCTAGGTTACCTATCGGGCACTTTGACTATGCAGGTTCCCTAGCGGGCACTTGGATTATGTTCGTCCCTTAGCGGGCACTTGGACTATGGAGGTTCCCTATCGGGCAGTTGGACTATGTAGGTTAACTAGCGGGCCCGTATACTATCTAGGTTACCTAGCGGGCACTTGGACTATGTACGTCCTCCAGCGGGCACTTGGACTATCTAGGTTAACTAGAGGGCCGTTGGACTATGTAGGTTAACTAGCAGGCCCTTGGACTATCTAGGTTACCTAGCGGGCACTTGGACTATCTAGGTTAACTAGAGGGCACTTGTACAATGCAGGTACCCTAGCGGGCACTTTGACTATGTAAGTTCCCTAGAGGGCACTTGGACTATATAGGTTCCCTATGGGCACTTGGACTATCTAGGTGCCCTAATGGGCACTTGGAATACGTAGGTTCCCTTTCGGACACTTGGACTATGTAGGTTCCTCAGCGGGCACTTGGACTATGTAGGTTAACTAGCGGGCACTTGGACTATCTAGGTTACCTAGCGGGCACTTGGACTATGTAGGTTCCCTAGCGGGCACTTGGACTATGTTCGTCCCTTAGCGATCGCTTGGACTATGTAGGTTCCCTATCGGGCAGTTGGACTATGTAGGTTAACTAGCGGGCCCTTAGACTATCTAGGTTACCTAGCGGGCACTTGGACTATGTACTTCCCCTAGTGGGCACTTGGACTATCTAGGTTAACTAGAGGACCCTTGGACTATGTAGGTTAACTAGCGGGCACTTGGAATATCTAGGTTAACTAGCGGACCTTGGACTATGTAGGTTAACTAGCGGGCACTTGGGCGATCTAGGTTAACTAGCGGGCACTTGGACGATCTAGGTTAACTAGCGGCCACTTGGACTATCTAGCTTAACTAGCGGGCACTTGGACTATCTAGATTAACTAGCGGGCACTTGGATGATGCAGGTTCCCTAGCGGGCACTTGGACTATATAGGTTAAGTAGCGGGCACTTGGACTATTGAGGTTAACTATCGGGCACTTGTGCTGTCTAGGTTACCTAACGGGCACTTGGACTATGTAGGTTAATTAGCGGGCACTTGGACTATGTAGGTAACCTAACGGGCACTTGGACTATCTAGGTTAGGTAACGGGCACTTGGACTATCTTGGTTACCTAGCGGGAACTTGGAATATGTAGGTTACCTAGCGGGCACTTGGACTATAGTTTAAATAGCGGGCACTTGGACTATATAGGTTACCTAGCGGGCCTTTGGACTATGTAGGTTACCTAGCGCGACTTGGACTATCTAAGTTAACGAACGTGCACTTGGACTATGTACGTAACCTAGCGGGCTCTTGGACAGTATAGGTTACCTAGCGGGCACTTGGACTATCTAGGTTAACGAATGGGCACTTGAACTATGTAGGTTACCTAGCGGGCACTTGGACTATCTAGGTTAGCAAACCGGAACTTGGAATATCTAGGTTACCTTGCGGGCACTTGGACTATGTAGGTTACCTTGCGGGCACTTGGCCTATCTAGGTTACCTAACGGGAACTTGGACTATGTAGGTTTACTAGCGGACACTTGGACGATCTTGGTTAACTAGCGGGCACTTGGACAATGCAGGTTCCCTAGCGGGCACTATGAATATGTAGCTTCCCTAGACGGCACTTGGACCATATAGGTTCCCTATGGGCACTTGGACTATCTGGGTTCCCTAACGGGCACTTGGAATATGAAGATTCCCTATCGGGCACTTGGACTATGTAGGTTCCTCATTGGGCACTTGGACTATGTAAGTTCCCTATCGGGCACTTGGACTATCTAGGTTACCTAGTGGGCACTGGGACTATCTAGGTTAACTAGCGGGCACTTGTACAATGCAGGTTCCCTAGCGGGCACTTTGACTATGTAGCTTCCCTAGAGGGCACTTGGACTATATAGGTTCCCTATGGTTACTTGGACTATCTAGGTGCCCTAACGGACACTTGGAATACGTAGGTTCCCTTTCGGACACTTGGACTATGTAGGTTCCTCAGCGGGCACTTGGACTATGTAGGTAATCTAGCGGGCACTTGGACTATCTAGGTTGCCAAGCGGGCACTTGGACTATGTACGTCCCCTAGCGGGCACTTGGACTATCGAGGTTAACTAGAGGGCCCTTGGACTATGTAGGTTAACTAGAGGGCACTTGGACTATCTAGGTTAACTAACGGACCTTGGACTATGTAGGTTAACTAGCGGGCACTTGGACTATGTAGGTTAACTAGCGGGCACATGGACGATGCAGGTTCCCTAGAGGGCACTTGGACTATGTAGGTTCCCTAACGGGCACTTGGACTATGTAGGTCCCTTAGCGGGCACTTGGACTATGTTGGTTCCCTATCGGGCAGTTGGACTCTGTGGGTATCCTAGCGGGCATTTGGACTATCTAGGTTACCTAGAAGGCACTTTGACTATCTAGGTAAACTAACAGGCACTTGGAATATGTAGGTTCCCTAGCGGGCACTTGGACTATGTAGGTTACCTAGCAGGCACTTGGACTGTCTAGGTTACCAAGCGGGCACTTGAACTATCTAGGTTAACGAACAGGCACTTGGACTATGTAGGTTAGCTAACAGGAACTTGGACTATCTAGGTTAAGGAACGGGCACTTGGACTATGGAGGTTACCTAGCGGGCACTTGGACTATCTAGGTTAGCTAACGGGTACTTGGACTATCTAGGTTCCCTAGCGGGCACTTGGACTATGTAGGTTCCCTAGCAGGGCTTTGACTATGTAAGTTCTCTAACGGGCACTTGGACTATGTGGGTTCCCTAGCGGGCATTTGGACTATCTAGGTTACCTAACGGGCACTTGGACTATGTACGTTACTAGCGGGCATTTGGACTATGTAGGTTACCTTGCGGATACTTGGACTATGTAGGTTCCCCATCAGGGACTTGGACAATGTAGGTTAACTAGCGGGCACTTGGACTATCTAGGTTAACTAGCGGGCCCTTGCACTATGTAGGTTAACTAGCGGGCTCTTGTACTATCTAGGTTAACGAACGGGCACGTGGACTATGTAGGTAACCAAGCGGGCACTTGGACAGTCTAGGTTACCTAGAGGGCACTTGGAAAATCTAGGTTAATGAATCGGCACTTGGACTATGTAGGTTACCTCGCGGGCACTTAGACTATGTGGGTACCCTAGCGGGCATTTGGACTATCTAGGTTACCTAACGGGCATTTGGACTATGTAGGTTCCCTAGCGGGCACTTGGATTATGTAGGTTCCCTTCTTGCACTTGGTCTATGTAGGTTTCTAGCGGGCATTTGGACTATGTAGGTTACCTAACGGGCATTTGGACTACGTACGTTACTAGTGGGCATTTGGACTATGTAGGTTACCTAGCGGATACTTGGACTATGTAGGTTCCCCATCAGGGACTTGGACAATGTAGGTTAACTAGCGGGCACTTGGACTATCTAGGTTAACTAGAGGGCCCTTGGACTATGTAGGTTAACTAACGGGCCCTTTGACGATCTAGGTTAGCAAACGGGCACTTGGACTATGTAGGTTACCTAGCAGGCACTTGGACTGTCTAGGTTACCTAGGGGCACTTGAACTATCTAGGTTAACGAACGGGCACTTGGACTATGTAGGTTAGCTAACAGGAACTTGGACTATCTAGGTTAACGAACGGGCACTTGGACTATGGAGGTTACCTAGCGGACACTTGGACTATCTAGGTTAGCTAACGGGTACTTGGACTATCTAGGTTACCTAGCGGGCACTTGGACTATGTAGGTTCCCTAGCAGGGCTTTGACCATGTAAGTTCTCTAACGGGCACTTGGACTATGTGGGTTCCCTAGCAGGCATTTGGACTATCTAGGTTACCTAACGGGCACTTGGACTATGTACGTTACTAGCGGGCATTTGGACTATGTAGGTTACCTAGCGGATACTTGGACTATGTAGGTTCCCCATCAGGGACTTGGACAATGTAGGTTAACTAGCGGACACTTGGACGATCTAGGTTAACTAGCGGGCACTTGGACAATGCAGGTTCCCTAGCGGGCACTATGAATATGTAGCTTCCCTACAGGGAACTTGGACTATATAGGTTCCCTATGGGCACTTGGACAATCTGGGTTCCCTAACGGGCACATGGAATATGAAGATTCCCTATCGGGCACTTGGTCTATGTAGGTTCCTCATTGGGCACTTGGACTATGTAGGTTAACTAGCGGGCTCTTGGACTATCTAGGTTACCTAGCGGGCACTTGGACTATCTAGGGTAACAAGAGGGCACTTATACAATGCAGGTTCCCTAGCGGGCACTTTGACTATGTAGGTTCCCTAGAGGGCACTTGGACTATATAGGTTCCCTATGGGCACTTGGACTATCTAGGTGCCCTAATGGGCACTTGGAATACGTAGCTTCCCTTTCGGACACTTGGACTATGTAGGTTCCGCAGCGGGCACTTGGACTATGTAGGTTAACTAGCGGGCACTTGGACTATGTAGGTTCCCTAGCGGGCACTTGGACTATGTTCGTACCTTAGCGGACACTTGGACTATGTAGGTTCCCTTTCGGGCAATTGGACTATGTAGGTCAACTAGCGGGCCCTTAGACTATCTAGGTTACCTAGCGTGCACTTGGACTATGTACGTCCCCTAGCGGGCACTTGGACTATGTAGGTTAAATAGAGGGCCCTTGGACTATGTAGGTTAACTAGCGGGCACTTGGAATATCTAGGTTAACTAGCCGACCTTGGACTATGTAGGTTAACTAGCGGGCACTTGGACGATCTAGGTTAACTAGCGGCCACTTGGACTATCTAGCTTAACTAGCGGGCACTTGGACTATCTAGATTAACTAGCGGGCACTTGGACGATGCAGGTTCCCTAGCGGGCACTTGGACTATATAGGTTTATTAGCGGGCACTTGGACTATGGAGGTTACCTAGCGGGTACTTGGACTGTCTAGGTTACCTAATGGGCACTTGGACTATGTAGGTTAATTAGCGGGCACTTAGACTATGTAGGTTACCTAGCGGGCACTTGGACTATCTAGGTTAACGAACCGGCACGTGGACTATGTAGGTAACCTAACGGGCACTTGGACTATGTAGGTTAGGTAACGGGCACTTGGACTATCTAGGTTACCTAGCGGGCACTTGGACTATCTGGGTTAGTAAACTGGAACTTGGAATATCTAGGTTACCTAGCGGGCACTTGGACTATGTAGATTACCTTGCGGGCACTTGGCCTATCTAGGTTACCTAACGGTTCTTGGACTATGTAGGTTTACTAGCGGACACTTGGACAATCTTGGTTAACTAGCGGGCACTTGGACAATGCAGGTTCCCTAGCGGGCACTATGAATATGTAGCTTCCCTAGAGGGCACTTGGACCATATAGGTTCCCTATGGGCACTTGGACTATCTGGTTTCCCTAACGGGCACTTGGAATATGAAGTTTCCCTATCGGGCACGTGGACTATGTTGGTTCCTCATTGGGCACTTGGACTATGTAGGTTACCTATCGGGCACTTGGACTATGTAGGTTAACTAGCGGGCCCTTTGACGATCTAGGATAGCAAACGGGCACTTGGACTATGTAGGTTACCTAGCAGGCACTTGGACTGTCTAGGTTACCTAGCGGGCACTTGAACTATCTAGGTTAACGAACGGGCACTTGGACTATGTAGGTTAGCTAACAGGAACTTGGACTATCTAGTTTAACGAACGGGCACTTGGACTATGGAGGTTACCTAGCGGGCACTTGGACTATGGAGGTTACCTAGCGGGCACTTGGACTATCTAGGTTAGCTAACGGCTACTTGGACTATCTAGGTTACCTAGCGGGCACTTGGACTATGTAGGTTCCCTAGCAGGGCTTTGACTATGTAAGTTCGCTAACGGGCACTTGGACTATGTGGGTTCCCTAGCGGGCATTTGGACTATCTAGGTTACCTAACGGGCACTTGGACTATGTACGTTACTAGCGGGCATTTGGACTATGTAGGTTACCTATCGGGCAATTGGACTATGTAGGTTAACTAGCGGGCCCTTTGACGATCTAGGTTAGCAAACGGGCACTTGGACTATGTAGGTTACCTAGCAGGCACTTGGACTGTCTAGGTTACCTAGCGGGCACTTGAACTATCTAGGTTAACGAACGGGCACTTGGACTATGTAGGTTAGCTAACAGGAACTTGGACTATCTAGGTTAACGAACGGGCACTTGGACTATGGAGGTTACCTAGCGGGCACTTGGACTATCTAGGTTAGCTAACGGGTACTTGGACTATCTGGGTTACCTAGTGGGCACTTGGACTATGTAGGTTACCTAGCGGGCACTTGGACTATGTAGGTTCCCTAGCGGGCACTTGGATGATATAGGTTCCCTATGGGCACTTGGACTATCTAGGTGCCCTAATGGGCACTTGGAATACGTAGGTTCCCTTTCGGACACTTGGACTATGTAGGTTCCTCAGCGGGTACTTGGACTATGTAGGTTAACTAGCGGGCACTTGGACTATCTAGGTTACCTAGCGGGCACTTGGACTATGTAGGTTCCCTAGCGGGCACTTGGACTATGTTCGTCCCTTAGCGTGCACTTGGACTATGTAGGTTCCCTATCGGGCAGTTGGACTATGTAGGTTATCTAGCGGGCCCTTAGACTATCTAGGTTACATAGCGGGCACTTGGACTATGTATGTCCCCTAGCGGGCACTTGGACTATCTAGGTTAACTAGAGGGCCCTTTGACTATGTAGGTTAACTAAGGGGCACTTGGAATATCTAGGTTAACTAGCGGACCTTGGACTATGTAGGTTAACTAGCGGGCACTTGGACAATCTAGGTTAAATAGCGGGCACTTGGACTATCTAGGTTAACTAGCGGGCACTTGGACTATCTAGATTAACTAGCGGGCACTTGAACGATGCAGTTTCCCTAGCGGGCACTTGGACTATATAGGTAAATTACTGGGCACTTGGACTATGGAGGTTACCTAGAAGGCAATTGGACTATGGAGGTTACCTAGCGGGCACTTGGACTATCTAGGTTAGCTAACGGGTACTTGGACTATCTAGGTTACCTAGCGGGCACTTGGACTATGTAGGTTACCTAGCGGGCACTTGGACTATCTAGGTTACCTAACGGGCACTTGGACTATGCAGGTAACCTAACGGGCACTTGAACTGTCTAAGTTACCTGCCGGCTCTTGGACTATGTAGGTTACCTAGCGGGCAATTGTACTATCTAGGTTAACGAACGGGCACGTGGACTATGTAGGTAACCTCACGGGCACTTGGACTATATAGGTTAGGTAACGGGCACTTTGACTATCTAGGTTCCCTAGCGGGAACTTGGAATATGTAGGTTACCTAGAGGACACTTGGACTATAGGTTACCTAGTGACCCTTGGACTATGTAGGTAACCTAGCAGGCACTTGGACAGTATAGGTTACCTAGCGGGCACATGGACTATCTAGGTTAACGAATGGGCACTTGGACTATGTAGGTTACCTAGCGGGCACTTTGACTATCTAGGTTAGCAAACCGGAACTTGGAATATCTAGGTTACCTAGCGGGCACTTGGACTATGTAGGATCCCTATCGGACATTTGTACTACTTAGGTTAACTAGCGGGCACTTTGACTATCTAGGTTAACTAGCGGGCACTTGAACTATCTAGGTCAACTAGCGGGCCATTGTACTATGTAGGTTAACTAGCGGGCACTTGGCCTATCTAGGTTACCTAACGGGAACTTGGACTATGTAGGTTTACTAGCGGACACTTGGACGATCTAGGTTAACTAGCGGGCACTTGGACAATGCAGGTTCCCTAGCGGGCACTATGAATATGTAGCTTACCTAGAGGGCACTTGGACTATGTAGGTTCCCTATGGGCACTTGGACTATCTGGGTTCCCTAACGGGCACTTGGAATATGAAGATTCCCTATCGGGCACTTGGACTATGTAGGTTCCTCATTGGGCACTTGACTATGTAGGTTCCCTATCGGGCACTTGGACTTTGGAGGTTAACTAGCGGGCCCTTGGACTTTTTAGGTTACCTAGCGGGCACTTGGACTATCTAGGTTAACTAGAGGGCACTTGTACAATGCAGGTTCCCTAGCGGGCACTTTGACTATGTAGGTTCCCTAGAGGGCACTTGGACGATATAGGTTCCCTATGGGCACTTGGACTATCTAGGTGCCCTAATGGGCCCTTGGAATACGTAGGTTCCCTTTCGGACACTTGGACTATGCAGGTTCCTCAGTGGGCACTTGGACTATGTAGGTTTACTAGCGGGCACTTGGACTATCTAGGTTACCTATCGGGCACTTTGACTATGCAGGTTCCCTAGCGGGCACTTGGACTATGTTCGTCCCTTAGCGGGCACTTGGACTATGTAGGTTCCCTATCGGGCAGTTGGACTATGTAGGTTAACTAGCGGGCCCGTATACTATCTAGGTTACCTAGCGGGCACTTGGACTATGTACGTCCTCCAGCGGGCACTTGGACTATCTAGGTTAACTAGAGGGCCGTTGGACTATGTAGGTTAACTAGCAGGCCCTTGGACTATCTAGGTTACCTAGCGGGCACTTGGACTATCTAGGTTAACTAGAGGGTACTTGTACAATGCAGGTACCCTAACGGGCACTTTGACTATGTAAGTTCCCTAGAGGGCACTTGGACTATATAGGTTCCCTATGGGCACTTGGACTATCTAGGTGCCCTAATGGGCACTTGGAATACGTAGGTTCCCTTTCGGACACTTGGACTATGTAGGTTCCTCAGCGGGCACTTGGACTATGTAGGTTAACTAGCGGGCACTTGGACTATCTAGGTTACCTAGCGGGCACTTGGACTATGTAGGTTCCCTAGCGGGCACTTGGACTATGTTCGTCCCTTAGCGATCGCTTGGACTATGTAGGTTCCCTATCGGGCAGTTGGACTATGTAGGTTAACTAGCGGGCCCTTAGACTATCTAGGTTACCTAGCGGGCACTTGGACTATGTACTTCCCCTAGTGGGCACTTGGACTATCTAGGTTAACTAGAGGACCCTTGGACTATGTAGGTTAACTAGCGGGCACTTGGAATATCTAGGTTAACTAGCGGACCTTGGACTATGTAGGTTAACTAGCGGGCACTTGGGCGATCTAGGTTAACTAGCGGGCACTTGGACGATCTAGGTTAACTAGCGGCCACTTGGACTATCTAGCTTAACTAGCGGGCACTTGGACTATCTAGATTAACTAGCGGGCACTTGGATGATGCAGGTTCCCTAGCGGGCACTTGGACTATATAGGTTAAGTAGCGGGCACTTGGACTATTGAGGTTAACTATCGGGCACTTGTGCTGTCTAGGTTACCTAACGGGCACTTGGACTATGTAGGTTAATTAGCGGGCACTTGGACTATGTAGGTAACCTAAAGGGCACTTGGACTATCTAGGTTAGGTAACGGGCACTTGGACTATCTTGGTTACCTAGCGGGAACTTGGAATATGTAGGTTACCTAGCGGGCACTTGGACTATAGTTTAAATAGCGGGCACTTGGACTATATAGGTTACCTAGCGGGCCTTTGGACTATGTAGGTTACCTAGCGCGACTTGGACTATCTAAGTTAACGAACGTGCACTTGGACTATGTACGTAACCTAGCGGGCTCTTGGACAGTATAGGTTACCTAGCGGGCACTTGGACTATCTAGGTTAACGAATGGGCACTTGAACTATGTAGGTTACCTAGCGGGCACTTGGACTATCTAGGTTAGCAAAACGGAACTTGGAATATCTAGGTTACCTTGCGGGCACTTGGACTATGTAGGTTACCTTGCGGGCACTTGGCCTATCTAGGTTACCTAACGGGAACTTGGACTATGTAGGTTTACTAGCGGACACTTGGACGATCTTGGTTAACTAGCGGGCACTTGGACAATGCAGGTTCCCTAGCGGGCACTATGAATATGTAGCTTCCCTAGACGGCACTTGGACCATATAGGTTCCCTATGGGCACTTGGACTATCTGGGTTCCCTAACGGGCACTTGGAATATGAAGATTCCCTATCGGGCACTTGGACTATGTAGGTTCCTCATTGGGCACTTGGACTATGTAAGTTCCCTATCGGGCACTTGGACTATCTAGGTTACCTAGTGGGCACTGGGACTATCTAGGTTAACTAGCGGGCACTTGTACAATGCAGGTTCCCTAGCGGGCACTTTGACTATGTAGCTTCCCTAGAGGGCACTTGGACTATATAGGTTCCCTATGGTTACTTGGACTATCTAGGTGCCCTAACGGGCACTTGGAATACGTAGGTTCCCTTTCGGACACTTGGACTATGTAAGTTCCGCAGCGGGCACTTGGACTATGTAGGTAATCTAGCGGGCACTTGGACTATCTAGGTTGCCCAGCGGGCACTTGGACTATGTACGTCCCCTAGCGGGCACTTGGACTATCGAGGTTAACTAGAGGGCCCTTGGACTATGTAGGTTAACTAGAGGGCACTTGGACTATCTAGGTTAACTAACGGACCTTGGACTATGTAGGTTAACTAGCGGGCACTTGGACTATCTAGGTTAACTAGCGGGCACATGGACGATGCAGGTTCCCTAGAGGGCACTTGGACTATGTAGGTTCCCTAACGGGCACTTGGACTATGTAGGTCCCTTAGCGGGCACTTGGACTATGTTGGTTCCTATCGGGCAGTTGGACTCTGTGGGTATCCTAGCGGGCTTTTGGACTATCTAGGTTACCAAGAAGGCACTTTGACTATCTAGGTAAACTAACAGGCACTTGGAATATGTAGGTTCCCTAGCGGGCACTTGGACTATGTAGGTTACCTAGCAGGCACTTGGACTGTCTAGGTTACCAAGCGGGCACTTGAACTATCTAGGTTAACGAACAGGCACTTGGACTATGTAGGTTAGCTAACAGGAACTTGGACTATCTAGGTTAAGGAACGGGCACTTGGACTATGGAGGTTACCTAGCGGGCACTTGGACTATCTAGGTTAGCTAACGGGTACTTGGACTATCTAGGTTCCCTAGCGGGCACTTGGACTATGTAGGTTCCCTAGCAGGGCTTTGACTATGTAAGTTCTCTAACGGGCACTTGGACTATGTGGGTTCCCTAGCGGGCATTTGGACTATCTAGGTTACCTAACGGGCACTTGGACTATGTACGTTACTAGCGGGCATTTGGACTATGTAGGTTACCTAGCGGATACTTGGACTATGTAGGTTCCCCATCAGGGACTTGGACAATGTAGGTTAACTAGCGGGCACTTGGACTATCTAGGTTAACTAGCGGGCCCTTGCACTATGTAGGTTAACTAGCGGGCTCTTGTACTATCTAGGTTAACGAACGGGCACGTGGACTATGTATGTAACCAAGCGGGCACTTGGACAGTCTAGGTTACCTAGAGGGCACTTGGAAAATCTAGGTTAATGAATCGGCACTTGGACTATGTAGGTTACCTCGCGGGCACATAGACTATGTGGGTACACTAGCGGGCATTTGGACTATCTAGGTTACCTAACGGGCATTTGGACTATGTAGGTTCCCTAGCGGGCACTTGGATTATGTAGGTTCCCTTCTTGCACTTGGACTATGTAGGTTTCTAGCGGGCATTTGGACTATGTAGGTTACCTAACGGGCATTTGGACTACGTACGTTACTAGTGGGCATTTGGACTATGTAGGTTACCTAGCGGATACTTGGACTATGTAGGTTCCCCATCAGGGACTTGGACAATGTAGGTTAACTAGCGGGCACTTGGACTATCTAGGTTAACTAGAGGGCCCTTGGACTATGTAGGTTAACTAGCGGGCCCTTTGACGATCTAGGTTAGCAAACGGGCACTTGGACTATGTAGGTTACCTAGCAGGCACTTGGACTGTCTAGGTTACCTAGGGGCACTTGAACTATCTAGGTTAACGAACGAGCACTTGGACTATGTAGGTTAGCTAACAGGAACTTGGACTATCTAGGTTAACGAACGGGCACTTGGACTATGGAGGTTACCTAGCGGACACTTGGACTATCTAGGTTAGCTAACGGGTACTTGGACTATCTAGGTTACCTAGCGGGCACTTGGACTATGTAGGTTCCCTAGCAGGGCTTTGACTATGTAAGTTCTCTATCGGGCACTTGGACTATGTGGGTTCCCTAGCAGGCATTTGGACTATCTAGGTTACCTAACGGGCACTTGGACTATGTACGTTACTAGCGGGCATTTGGACTATGTAGGTTACCTAGCGGATACTTGGACTATGTAGGTTCCCCATCAGGGACTTGGACAATGTAGGTTAACTAGCGGACACTTGGACGATCTAGGTTAACTAGCGGGCACTTGGACAATGCAGGTTCCCTAGCGGGCACTATGAATATGTAGCTTCCCTACAGGGAACTTGGACTATATAGGTTCCCTATGGGCACTTGGACAATCTGGGTTCCCTAACGGGCACATGGAATATGAAGATTCCCTATCGGGCACTTGGACTATGTAGGTTCCTCATTGGGCACTTGGACTATGTAGGTTAACTAGCGGGCCCTTGGACTATCTAGGTTACCTAGCGGGCACTTGGACTATCTAGGTTAACTAGAGGGCACTTGTACAATGCAGGTTCCCTAGCGGGCACTTTGACTATGTAGGTTCCCTAGAGGGCACTTGGACTATATAGGTTCCCTATGGGCACTTGGACTATCTAGGTGCCCTAATGGGCACTTGGAATACGTAGCTTCCCTTTCGGACACTTGGACTATGTAGGTTCCGCAGCGGGCACTTGGACTATGTAGGTTAACTAGCGGGCACTTGGACTATGTAGGTTCCCTAGCGGGCACTTGGACTATGTTCGTACCTTAGCGGACACTTGGACTATGTAGGTTCCCTTTCGGGCAGTTGGACTATGTAGGTTAACTAGCGGGCCCTTAGACTATCTAGGTTACCTAGCGTGCACTTGGACTATGTACGTCCCCTAGCGGGCACTTGGACTATGTAGGTTAAATAGAGGGCCCTTGGACTATGTAGGTTAACTAGCGGGCACTTGGAATATCTAGGTTAACTAGCCGACCTTGGACTATGTAGGTTAACTAGCGGGCACTTGGACGATCTAGGTTAACTAGCGGCCACTTGGACTATCTAGCTTAACTAGCGGGCACTTGGACTATCTAGATTAACTAGCGGGCACTTGGACGATGCAGGTTCCCTAGCGGGCACTTGGACTATATAGGTTTATTAGCGGGCACTTGGACTATGGAGGTTACCTAGCGGGTACTTGGACTGTCTAGGTTACCTAATGGGCACTTGGACTATGTAGGTTAATTAGCGGGCACTTGGACTATGTAGGTTACCTAGCGGGCAATTGGACTATCTAGGTTAACGAACCGGCACGTGGACTATGTAGGTAACCTAACGGGCACTTGGACTATGTAGGTTAGGTAACGGGCACTTGGACTATCTAGGTTACCTAGCGGGCACTTGGACTATCTAGGTTAGTAAACTGGAACTTGGAATATCTAGGTTACCTAGCGGGCACTTGGACTATGTAGATTACCTTGCGGGCACTTGGCCTATCTAGGTTACCTAACGGGAACTTGGACTATGTAGGTTTACTAGCGGACACTTGGACAATCTTGGTTAACTAGCGGGCACTTGGACAATGCAGGTTCCCTAGCGGGCACTATGAATATGTAGCTTCCCTAGAGGGCACTTGGACCATATAGGTTCCCTATGGGCACTTGGACTATCTGGTTTCCCTAACGGGCACTTGGAATATGAAGTTTCCCTATCGGGCACGTGGACTATGTAGGTTCCTCATTGGGCACTTGGACTATGTAGGTTACCTATCGGGCACTTGGACTATGTAGGTTAACTAGCGGGCCCTTTGACGATCTAGGTTAGCAAACGGGCACTTGGACTATGTAGGTTACCTAGCAGGCACTTGGACTGTCTAGGTTACCTAGCGGGCACTTGAACTATCTAGGTTAACGAACGGGCACTTGGACTATGTAGGTTAGCTAACAGGAACTTGGACTATCTAGGTTAACGAACGGGCACTTGGACTATGGAGGTTACCTAGCGGGCACTTGGACTATGGAGGTTACCTAGCGGGCACTTGGACTATCTAGGTTAGCTAACGGGTACTTGGACTATCTAGGTTACCTAGCGGGCACTCGGACTATGTAGGTTCCCTAGCAAGGCTTTGACTATGTAAGTTCGCTAACGGGCACTTGGACTATGTGGGTTCCCTAGCGGGCATTTGGACTATCTAGGTTACCTAACGGGCACTTGGACTATGTACGTTACTAGCGGGCATTTGGACTATGTAGGTTACCTATCGGGCACTTGGACTATGTAGGTTAACTAGCGGGCCCTTTGACGATCTAGGTTAGCAAACGGGCACTTGGACTATGTAGGTTACCTAGCAGGCACTTGGACTGTCTAGGTTACCTAGCGGGCACTTGAACTATCTAGGTTAACGAACGGGCACTTGGACTATGTAGGTTAGCTAACAGGAACTTGGACTATCTAGGTTAACGAACGGGCACTTGGACTATGGAGGTTACCTAGCGGGCACTTGGACTATGGAGGTTACCTAGCGGGCACTTGGACTATCTAGGTTAGCTAACGGCTACTTGGACTATCTAGGTTACCTAGCGGGCACTTGGACTATGTAGGTTCCCTAGCAGGGCTTTGATTATGTAAGTTCTCTAACGGGCACTTGGACTATGTGGGTTCCCTAGCGGGCATTTGGACTATCTAGGTTACCTAACGGGCATTTGGACTACGTACGTTACTAGTGGGCATTTGGACTATGTAGGTTACCTAGCGGATACTTGGACTATGTAGGCTCCCCATCAGGGACTTGGACAATGTAGGTTAACTAGTTGGCACTTGGACTATCTAGGTTAACTAGAGGGCCCTTGGACTATGTAGGTTAACTAGCGGGCCCTTTGACGATCTAGGTTAGCAAACGGGCACTTGGACTATGTAGGTTACCTAGCAGGCACTTGGACTGTCTAGGTTACCTAGCGGGCACTTGGACTATGCAGGTAACCTAGCGGGCACTTGGACTGTTTAAGTTACCTAGAGGGCACTTGGACTATAGGTTAACTAGCGGGCACTTGGACTATATAGGTTACCTAGCGGCCCTTAGATTATGTTGGTTACCTAACGCGACTTGGACTATCTAAGTTAACGAACGTGCACTTGGACTATGTAAGTAACCTAGCGGGCACTTGGACAGTATAGGTTACCTAGCGGGCACTTGGACAGTATAGGTTACCTAGCGGGCACTTGGACTATCTAGGTTAGCAAACCGGAACTTGGAATATCTAGGTTACCTAGCGGGCACTTGGATTATGTAGGTTACCTTGCGGGCACTTGGCCTATCTAGGTTACCTAACGGGAACTTGGACTATGTAGGTTTACTAGCGGACACTTGGACAATCTTGGTTAACTAGCGGGCACTTGGACAATGCAGGTTCCCTAGCGGGCACTATGAATATGTAGCTTCCCTAGAGGGCACTTGGACCATATAGGTTCCCTATGGGCACTTGGACTATCTGGGTTCCCTAACGGGCACTTGGAATATGAAGATTCCCTATCGGGCACTTGGACTATGTAGGTTCCTCATTGGGCCCTTCGACTATCTAGGTTACCTAGCGGGCACTTGGACTATCTAGGTTAACTAACGGACCTTGGACTATGTAGGTTAACTAGCGGGCACTTGGACGATCTATGTTAACTAGCGGGCACTTGGACTATCTAGGTTAACTAGCGGGAACTTAGACTATCTATGTTAACTGGCGGGCACATGGACGATGCAGGTTCCCTAGAGGGCACATGGACTATGTAGGTTCCCTAACGGGCACTTGGACTATGTAGGTCCCTTAGCGGGCACTTGGACTATGTTGGTTCCCTATCGGGCAGTTGGACTATGTGGGTATCCTAGCGGGCATTTGGACTATCTAGGTTACCTAGAAGGCACTTTGACTATCTAGGTTAACTAACGGGCACTTGGACTATGTAGGTTCCCTAGCGGGCACTTGGATTATGTAGGTTACCTAGCAGGCACTTGGACTGTCTAGGTTACCTAGCGGGCACTTGAACTATCTAGGTTAACGAACGCGCACTTGGACTATGTAGGTTAGCTAACAGGAACTTGGACTATCTAGGTTAACGAACGGGCACTTGGACTAAGGAGGTTACCTAGCGGGCACTTGGACTATCTAGGTTAGCTAACGGGTACTTGGACTATCTAGGTTCCCTAGCGGGCACTTGGACTATGTAAGTTCCCTAGCAGGGCTTTGACTATGTAAGTTCTCTAACGGGCACTTGGACTATGTGGGTTCCCTAGCGGGCATATGGACTATCTAGGTTACCTAACGGGCACTTGGATTATGTACGTTACTAGCGGGCATTTGGACTATGTAGGTTACCTAGCGGATACTTGGACTATGTAGGTTCCCCATCAGGGACTTGGACAATGTAGGTTAACTAGCGGGCACTTGGACTATCTAGGTTAACTAGTGGGCCCTTGGACTATGTAGGTTCCCTAGCGGGCACTTGGACTATGTAGGTTACCTAGCAGGCACTTGGACTGTCTAGGTTACCTAGCGGGCACTTGAACTATCTAGGTTAACGAACGGGCACTTGGACTATGTAGGTTAGCTAACAGGAACTTGGACTATCTAGGTTAACGAACGGGCACTTGGACTATGTAGGTTACCTAGCGGGCACTTGGACTATCTAGGTTAGCTAACGGGTACTTGGACTATCTAGGTTCCCTAGCGGGCACATGGACTATGTAGGTTCCCTAGCAGGGCTTTGACTATCTAAGTTCTCTAACGGGCACTTGGACTATGTGAGTTCCCTAGCGGGCATTTGGACTATCTAGGTTACCTAACGGGCACTTGGACTATGTACGTTACTAGCGGGCATTTGGACTATGTAGGTTACCTAGCGGATACTTGGACTATGTAGGTTCCCCATCAGGGACATGGACAATGTAGGTTAACTAGCGGGCACTTGGACTATCTAGGTTAACTAGCGGGCCCTTGGACTATGTAGGTTAACTAGCGGGCTCTTGTACTTTCAAGGTTAACGAACGGGCACGTGGACTATGTAGGTAACCAATCGGGCACTTGGACAGTCTAGGTTACCTAGAGGGCACTTGGAAAATCTAGGTTAATGAATGGGCACTTGGACTATGTAGGTTATCTCGCGGGCACTTAGACTATGTGGGTACCCTAGCGGGCATTTGGACTATCTAGGTTACCTAACGGGCATTTGGACTATGTAGGTTCCCTAGCGGGCACTTGGATTATGTAGGTTCCCTTCTTGCACTTGGACTATGTAGGTTTCTGGCGGGCATTTGGACTATGTAGGTTACCTAGCGGGCACTTGGGCTATGTAGGTTCCCTAGCGGGCATTTGGACTATCTAGGTTACCTAACGGGCATTTGGACTACGTACGTTACTAGTGGGCATTTGGACTATGTAGGTTACCTAGCGGATACTTGGACTATGTAGGCTCCCCATCAGGGACTTGGACAATGTAGGTTAACTAGCTGGCACTTGGACTATCTAGGTTAACTAGAGGGCCCTTGGACTATCTAGATTAACTAGCGGGCACTTGGACGATGCAGGTTCCCTAGCGGGCACTTGGACTATATAGGTTTATTAGCGGGCACTTGGACTATGGAGGTTACCTAGCGGGTACTTGGACTGTCTAGGTTACCTAATGGGCACTTGGACTATGTAGGTTAATTAGCGGGCACTTGGACTATGTAGGTTACCTAGCGGGCAATTGGACTATCTAGGTTAACGAACCGGCACGTGGACTATGTAGGTAACCTAACGGGCACTTGGACTATGTAGGTTAGGTAACGGGCACTTGGACTATCTAGGTTACCTAGCGGGCACTTGGACTATCTAGGTTAGTAAACTGGAACTTGGAATATCTAGGTTACCTAGCGGGCACTTGGACTATGTAGATTACCTTGCGGGCACTTGGCCTATCTAGGTTACCTAACGGGAACTTGGACTATGTAGGTTTACTAGCGGACACTTGGACAATCTTGGTTAACTAGCGGGCACTTGGACAATGCAGGTTCCCTAGCGGGCACTATGAATATGTAGCTTCCCTAGAGGGCACTTGGACCATATAGGTTCCCTATGGGCACTTGGACTATCTGGTTTCCCTAACGGGCACTTGGAATATGAAGTTTCCCTATCGGGCACGTGGACTATGTAGGTTCCTCATTGGGCACTTGGACTATGTAGGTTACCTATCGGGCACTTGGACTATGTAGGTTAACTAGCGGGCCCTTTGACGATCTAGGTTAGCAAACGGGCACTTGGACTATGTAGGTTACCTAGCAGGCACTTGGACTGTCCAGGTTACCTAGCGGGCACTTGAACTATCTAGGTTAACGAACGGGCACTTGGACTATGTAGGTTAGCTAACAGGAACTTGGACTATCTAGGTTAACGAACGGGCACTTGGACTATGGAGGTTACCTAGCGGGCACTTGGACTATGGAGGTTACCTAGCGGGCACTTGGACTATCTAGGTTAGCTAACGGGTACTTGGACTATCTAGGTTACCTAGCGGGCACTCGGACTATGTAGGTTCCCTAGCAAGGCTTTGACTATGTAAGTTCGCTAACGGGCACTTGGACTATGTGGGTTCCCTAGCGGGCATTTGGACTATCTAGGTTACCTAACGGGCACTTGGACTATGTACGTTACTAGCGGGCATTTGGACTATGTAGGTTACCTATCGGGCACTTGGACTATGTAGGTTAACTAGCGGGCCCTTTGACGATCTAGGTTAGCAAACGGGCACTTGGACTATGTAGGTTACCTAGCAGGCACTTGGACTGTCTAGGTTACCTAGCGGGCACTTGAACTATCTAGGTTAACGAACGGGCACTTGGACTATGTAGGTTAGCTAACAGGAACTTGGACTATCTAGGTTAACGAACGGGCACTTGGACTATGGAGGTTACCTAGCGGGCACTTGGACTATGGAGGTTACCTAGCGGGCACTTGGACTATCTAGGTTAGCTAACGGCTACTTGGACTATCTAGGTTACCTAGCGGGCACTTGGACTATGTAGGTTCCCTAGCAGGGCTTTGATTATGTAAGTTCTCTAACGGGCACTTGGACTATGTGGGTTCCCTAGCGGGCATTTGGACTATCTAGGTTACCTAACGGGCATTTGGACTACGTACGTTACTAGTGGGCATTTGGACTATGTAGGTTACCTAGCGGATACTTGGACTATGTAGGCTCCCCATCAGGGACTTGGACAATGTAGGTTAACTAGTTGGCACTTGGACTATCTAGGTTAACTAGAGGGCCCTTGGACTATGTAGGTTAACTAGCGGGCCCTTTGACGATCTAGGTTAGCAAACGGGCACTTGGACTATGTAGGTTACCTAGCAGGCACTTGGACTGTCTAGGTTACCTAGCGGGCACTTGGACTATGCAGGTAACCTAGCGGGCACTTGGACTGTTTAAGTTACCTAGAGGGCACTTGGACTATAGGTTAACTAGCGGGCACTTGGACTATATAGGTTACCTAGCGGCCCTTAGATTATGTTGGTTACCTAACGCGACTTGGACTATCTAAGTTAACGAACGTGCACTTGGACTATGTAAGTAACCTAGCGGGCACTTGGACAGTATAGGTTACCTAGCGGGCACTTGGACAGTATAGGTTACCTAGCGGGCACTTGGACTATCTAGGTTAGCAAACCGGAACTTGGAATATCTAGGTTACCTAGCGGGCACTTGGATTATGTAGGTTACCTTGCGGGCACTTGGCCTATCTAGGTTACCTAACGGGAACTTGGACTATGTAGGTTTACTAGCGGACACTTGGACAATCTTGGTTAACTAGCGGGCACTTGGACAATGCAGGTTCCCTAGCGGGCACTATGAATATGTAGCTTCCCTAGAGGGCACTTGGACCATATAGGTTCCCTATGGGCACTTGGACTATCTGGGTTCCCTAACGGGCACTTGGAATATGAAGATTCCCTATCGGGCACTTGGACTATGTAGGTTCCTCATTGGGCCCTTCGACTATCTAGGTTACCTAGCGGGCACTTGGACTATCTAGGTTAACTAACGGACCTTGGACTATGTAGGTTAACTAGCGGGCACTTGGACGATCTATGTTAACTAGCGGGCACTTGGACTATCTAGGTTAACTAGCGGGAACTTAGACTATCTATGTTAACTGGCGGGCACATGGACGATGCAGGTTCCCTAGAGGGCACATGGACTATGTAGGTTCCCTAAGGGGCACTTGGACTATGTAGGTCCCTTAGCGGGCACTTGGACTATGTTGGTTCCCTATCGGGCAGTTGGACTATGTGGGTATCCTAGCGGGCATTTGGACTATCTAGGTTACCTAGAAGGCACTTTGACTATCTAGGTTAACTAACGGGCACTTGGACTATGTAGGTTCCCTAGCGGGCACTTGGATTATGTAGGTTACCTAGCGGGCACTTGAACTATCTAGGTTAACGAACGCGCACTTGGACTATGTAGGTTAGCTAACAGGAACTTGGACTATCTAGGTTAACGAACGGGCACTTGGACTAAGGAGGTTACCTAGCGGGCACTTGGACTATCTAGGTTAGCTAACGGGTACTTGGACTATCTAGGTTCCCTAGCGGGCACTTGGACTATGTAAGTTCCCTAGCAGGGCTTTGACTATGTAAGTTCTCTAACGGGCACTTGGACTATGTGGGTTCCCTAGCGGGCATATGGACTATCTAGGTTACCTAACGGGCACTTGGATTATGTACGTTACTAGCGGGCATTTGGACTATGTAGGTTACCTAGCGGATACTTGGACTATGTAGGTTCCCCATCAGGGACTTGGACAATGTAGGTTAACTAGCGGGCACTTGGACTATCTAGGTTAACTAGTGGGCCCTTGGACTATGTAGGTTCCCTAGCGGGCACTTGGACTATGTAGGTTACCTAGCAGGCACTTGGACTGTCTAGGTTACCTAGCGGGCACTTGAACTATCTAGGTTAACGAACGGGCACTTGGACTATGTAGGTTAGCTAACAGGAACTTGGACTATCTAGGTTAACGAACGGGCACTTGGACTATGTAGGTTACCTAGCGGGCACTTGGACTATCTAGGTTAGCTAACGGGTACTTGGACTATCTAGGTTCCCTAGCGGGCACTTGGACTATGTAGGTTCCCTAGCAGGGCTTTGACTATCTAAGTTCTCTAACGGGCACTTGGACTATGTGAGTTCCCTAGCGGGCATTTGGACTATCTAGGTTACCTAACGGGCACTTGGACTATGTACGTTACTAGCGGGCATTTGGACTATGTAGGTTACCTAGCGGATACTTGGACTATGTAGGTTCCCCATCAGGGACATGGACAATGTAGGTTAACTAGCGGGCACTTGGACTATCTAGGTTAACTAGCGGGCCCTTGGACTATGTAGGTTAACTAGCGGGCTCTTGTACTTTCAAGGTTAACGAACGGGCACGTGGACTATGTAGGTAACCAATCGGGCACTTGGACAGTCTAGGTTACCTAGAGGGCACTTGGAAAATCTAGGTTAATGAATGGGCACTTGGACTATGTAGGTTATCTCGCGGGCACTTAGACTATGTGGGTACCCTAGCGGGCATTTGGACTATCTAGGTTACCTAACGGGCATTTGGACTATGTAGGTTCCCTAGCGGGCACTTGGATTATGTAGGTTCCCTTCTTGCACTTGGACTATGTAGGTTTCTGGCGGGCATTTGGACTATGTAGGTTACCTAGCGGGCACTTGGGCTATGTAGGTTCCCTAGCGGGCATTTGGACTATCTAGGTTACCTAACGGGCATTTGGACTACGTACGTTACTAGTGGGCATTTGGACTATGTAGGTTACCTAGCGGATACTTGGACTATGTAGGCTCCCCATCAGGGACTTGGACAATGTAGGTTAACTAGCTGGCACTTGGACTATCTAGGTTAACTAGAGGGCCCTTGGACTATGTAGGTTAACTAGCGGGCCCTTTGACGATCTAGGTTAGCAAACGGGCACTTGGACTATGTAGGTTACCTAGCAGGCACTTGGACTGTCTAGGTTACCTAGCGGGCACTTGGACTATGCAGGTAACCTAGCGGGCACTTGGACTGTTTAAGTTACCTAGAGGGCACTTGGACTATAGGTTAACTAGCGGGCACTTGGACTATATAGGTTACCTAGCGGCCCTTAGATTATGTTGGTTACCTAACGCGACTTGGACTATCTAAGTTAACGAACGTGCACTTGGACTATGTAAGTAACCTAGCGGGCACTTGGACAGTATAGGTTACCTAGCGGGCACTTGGACAGTATAGGTTACCTAGCGGGCACTTGGACTATCTAGGTTAGCAAACCGGAACTTGGAATATCTAGGTTACCTAGCGGGCACTTGGATTATGTAGGTTACCTTGCGGGCACTTGGCCTATCTAGGTTACCTAACGGGAACTTGGACTATGTAGGTTTACTAGCGGACACTTGGACAATCTTGGTTAACTAGCGGGCACTTGGACAATGCAGGTTCCCTAGCGGGCACTATGAATATGTAGCTTCCCTAGAGGGCACTTGGACCATATAGGTTCCCTATGGGCACTTGGACTATCTGGGTTCCCTAACGGGCACTTGGAATATGAAGATTCCCTATCGGGCACTTGGACTATGTAGGTTCCTCATTGGGCCCTTCGACTATCTAGGTTACCTAGCGGGCACTTGGACTATCTAGGTTAACTAACGGACCTTGGACTATGTAGGTTAACTAGCGGGCACTTGGACGATCTATGTTAACTAGCGGGCACTTGGACTATCTAGGTTAACTAGCGGGAACTTAGACTATCTATGTTAACTGGCGGGCACATGGACGATGCAGGTTCCCTAGAGGGCACATGGACTATGTAGGTTCCCTAACGGGCACTTGGACTATGTAGGTCCCTTAGCGGGCACTTGGACTATGTTGGTTCCCTATCGGGCAGTTGGACTATGTGGGTATCCTAGCGGGCATTTGGACTATCTAGGTTACCTAGAAGGCACTTTGACTATCTAGGTTAACTAACGGGCACTTGGACTATGTAGGTTCCCTAGCGGGCACTTGGATTATGTAGGTTACCTAGCAGGCACTTGGACTGTCTAGGTTACCTAGCGGGCACTTGAACTATCTAGGTTAACGAACGCGCACTTGGACTATGTAGGTTAGCTAACAGGAACTTGGACTATCTAGGTTAACGAACGGGCACTTGGACTAAGGAGGTTACCTAGCGGGCACTTGGACTATCTAGGTTAGCTAACGGGTACTTGGACTATCTAGGTTCCCTAGCGGGCACTTGGACTATGTAAGTTCCCTAGCAGGGCTTTGACTATGTAAGTTCTCTAACGGGCACTTGGACTATGTGGGTTCCCTAGCGGGCATATGGACTATCTAGGTTACCTAACGGGCACTTGGATTATGTACGTTACTAGCGGGCATTTGGACTATGTAGGTTACCTAGCGGATACTTGGACTATGTAGGTTCCCCATCAGGGACTTGGACAATGTAGGTTAACTAGCGGGCACTTGGACTATCTAGGTTAACTAGTGGGCCCTTGGACTATGTAGGTTCCCTAGCGGGCATTGGACTATGTAGGTTACCTAGCAGGCACTTGGACTGTCTAGGTTACCTAGCGGGCACTTGAACTATTTAGGTTAACGAACGGGCACTTGGACTATGTAGGTTAGCTAACAGGAACTTGGACTATCTAGGTTAACGAACGGGCACTTGGACTATGTAGGTTACCTAGCGGGCACTTGGACTATCTAGGTTAGCTAACGGGTACTTGGACTATCTAGGTTCCCTAGCGGGCACTTGGACTATGTAGGTTCCCTAGCAGGGCTTTGACTATCTAAGTTCTCTAACGGGCACTTGGACTATGTGAGTTCCCTAGCGGGCATTTGGACTATCTAGGTTACCTAACGGGCACTTGGACTATGTACGTTACTAGCGGGCATTTGGACTATGTAGGTTACCTAGCGGATACTTGGACTATGTAGGTTCCCCATCAGGGACATGGACAATGTAGGTTAACTAGCGGGCACTTGGACTATCTAGGTTAACTAGCGGGCCCTTGGACTATGTAGGTTAACTAGCGGGCTCTTGTACTTTCTAGGTTAACGAACGGGCACGTGGACTATGTAGGTAACCAAGCGGGCACTTGGACAGTCTAGGTTACCTAGAGGGCACTTGGAAAATCTAGGTTAATGAATGGGCACTTGGACTATGTAGGTTATCTCGCGGGCACTTAGACTATGTGGGTACCCTAGCGGGCATTTGGACTATCTAGGTTACCTAACGGGCATTTGGACTATGTAGGTTCCCTAGCGGGCACTTGGATTATGTAGGTTCCCTTCTTGCACTTGGACTATGTAGGTTTCTGGCGGGCATTTGGACTATGTAGGTTACCTAGCGGGCACTTGGGCTATGTAGGTTCCCTAGCGGGCATTTGGACTATCTAGGTTACCTAACGGGCATTTGGACTACGTACGTTACTAGTGGGCATTTGGACTATGTAGGTTACCTAGCGGATACTTGGACTATGTAGGCTCCCCATCAGGGACTTGGACAATGTAGGTTAACTAGCTGGCACTTGGACTATCTAGGTTAACTAGAGGGCCCTTGGACTATGTAGGTTAACTAGCGGGCCCTTTGACGATCTAGGTTAGCAAACGGGCACTTGGACTATGTAGGTTACCTAGCAGGCACTTGGACTGTCTAGGTTACCTAGCGGTCACTTGGACTATGCAGGTAACCTAGCGGGCACTTGGACTGTTTAAGTTACCTAGAGGGCACTTGGACTATAGGTTAACTAGCAGGCACTTGGACTATATAGGTTACCTAGCGGCCCTTAGATTATGTTGGTTACCTAACGCGACTTGGACTATCTAAGTTAACGAACGTGCACTTGGACTATGTAAGTAACCTAGCGGGCACTTGGACAGTATAGGTTACCTAGCGGGCACTTGGACAGTATAGGTTACCTAGCGGGCACTTGGACTATCTAGGTTAGCAAACCGGAACTTGGAATATCTAGGTTACCTAGCGGGCACTTGGATTATGTAGGTTACCTTGCGGGCACTTGGCCTATCTAGGTTACCTAACGGGAACTTGGACTATGTAGGTTTACTAGCGGACACTTGGACGATCTTGGTTAACTAGCGGGCACTTGGACGATGCAGGTTCCCTAGCGGGCACTATGAATATGTAGCTTCCCTAGACGGCACTTGGACCATATAGGTTCCCTATGGGCACTTGGACTATCTGGGTTCCCTAACGGGCACTTGGAATATGAAGATTCCCTATCGGGCACTTGGACTATGTAGGTTCCTCATTGGGCACTTGGACTATGTAAGTTCCCTATCGGGCACTTGGACTATCTAGGTTACCTAGTGGGCACTGGGACTATCTAGGTTAACTAGCGGGCACTTGTACAATGCAGGTTCCCTAGCGGGCACTTTGACTATGTAGCTGCCCTAGAGGGCACTTGGACTATATAGGTTCCCTATGGTTACTTGGACTATCTAGGTGCCCTAACGGGCACTTGGAATACGTAGGTTCCCTTTCGGACACTTGGACTATGTAGGTTCCGCAGCGGGCACTTGGACTATGTAGGTAATCTAGCGGGCACTTGGACTATCTAGGTTGCCCAGCGGGCACTTGGACTATGTACGTCCCCTAGCGGGCACTTGGACTATCGAGGTTAACTAGAGGGCCCTTGGACTATGTAGGTTAACTAGAGGGCACTTGGACTATCTACGTTAACTAACGGACCTTGGACTATGTAGGTTAACTAGCGGGCACTTGGACTATCTAGGTTAACTAGCGGGCACATGGACGATGCAGGTTCCCTAGAGGGCACTTGGACTATGTAGGTTCCCTAACGGGCACTTGGACTATGTAGGTCCCTTAGCGGGCACTTGGACTATGTTGGTTCCCTATCGGGCAGTTGGACTCTGTGGGTATCCTAGCGGGCTTTTGGACTATCTAGGTTACCAAGAAGGCACTTTGACTATCTAGGTAAACTAACAGGCACTTGGAATATGTAGGTTCCCTAGCGGGCACTTGGACTATGTAGGTTACCTAGCAGGCACTTGGACTGTCTAGGTTACCAAGCGGGCACTTGAACTATCTAGGTTAACGAACAGGCACTTGGACTATGTAGGTTAGCTAACAGGAACTTGGACTATCTAGGTTAAGGAACGGGCACTTGGACTATGGAGGTTACCTAGCGGGCACTTGGACTATCTAGGTTAGCTAACGGGTACTTGGACTATCTAGGTTCCCTAGCGGGCACTTGGACTATGTAGGTTCCCTAGCAGGGCTTTGACTATGTAAGTTCTCTAACGGGCACTTGGACTATGTGGGTTCCCTAGCGGGCATTTGGACTATCTAGGTTACCTAACGGGCACTTGGACTATGTACGTTACTAGCGGGCATTTGGACTATGTAGGTTACCTAGCGGATACTTGGACTATGTAGGTTCCCCATCAGGGACTTGGACAATGTAGGTTAACTAGCGGGCACTTGGACTATCTAGGTTAACTAGCGGGCCCTTGCACTATGTAGGTTAACTAGCGGGCTCTTGTACTATCTAGGTTAACGAACGGGCACGTGGACTATGTAGGTAACCAAGCGGGCACTTGGACAGTCTAGGTTACCTAGAGGGCACTTGGAAAATCTAGGTTAATGAATCGGCACTTGGACTATGTAGGTTACCTCGCGGGCACTTAGACTATGTGGGTACCCTAGCGGGCATTTGGACTATCTAGGTTACCTAACGGGCATTTGGACTATGTAGGTTCCCTAGCGGGCACTTGGATTATGTAGGTTCCCTTCTTGCACTTGGACTATGTAGGTTTCTAGCGGGCATTTGGACTATGTAGGTTACCTAACGGGCATTTGGACTACGTACGTTACTAGTGGGCATTTGGACTATGTAGGTTACCTAGCGGATACTTGGACTATGTAGGTTCCCCATCAGGGACTTGTACAATGTAGGTTAACAAGCGGGCACTTGGACTATCTAGGTTAACTAGAGGGCCCTTGGACTATGTAGGTTAACTAGCGGGCCCTTTGACGATCTAGGTTAGCAAACGGGCACTTGAACTATGTAGGTTACCTAGCAGGCACTTGGACTGTCTAGGTTACCTAGGGGCACTTGAACTATCTAGGTTAACGAACGGGCACTTGGACTATGTAGGTTAGCTAACAGGAACTTGGACTATCTAGGTTAACGAACGGGCACTTGGACTATGGAGGTTACCTAGCGGACACTTGGACTATCTAGGTTAGCTAACGGGTACTTGGACTATCTAGGTTACCTAGCGGGCACTTGGACTATGTAGGTTCCCTAGCAGGGCTTTGACTATGTAAGTTCTCTAACGGGCACTTGGACTATGTGGGTTCCCTAGCAGGCATTTGGACTATCTAGGTTACCTAACGGGCACTTGGACTATGTACGTTACTAGCGGGCATTTGGACTATGTAGGTTACCTAGCGGATACTTGGACTATGTAGGTTCCCCATCAGGGACTTGGACAATGTAGGTTAACTAGCGGACACGTGGACGATCTAGGTTAACTAGCGGGCACTTGGACAATGCAGGTTCCCTAGCGGGCACTATGAATATGTAGCTTCCCTACAGGGAACTTGGACTATATAGGTTCCCTATGGGCACTTGGACAATCTGGGTTCCCTAACGGGCACATGGAATATGAAGATTCCCTATCGGGCACTTGGACTATGTAGGTTCCTCATTGGGCACTTGGACTATGTAGGTTAACTAGCGGGCCCTTGGACTATCTAGGTTACCTAGCGGGCACTTGGACTATCTAGGTTAACTAGAGGGCACTTGTACAATGCAGGTTCCCTAGCGGGCACTTTGACTATGTAGTTTCCCTAGAGGGCACTTGGACTATATAGGTTCCCTATGGGCACTTGGACTATCTAGGTGCCCTAATGGGCACTTGGAATACGTAGCTTCCCTTTCGGACACTTGGACTATGTAGGTTCCGCAGCGGGCACTTGGACTATGTAGGTTAACTAGCGGGCACTTGGACTATGTAGGTTCCCTAGCGGGCACTTGGACTATGTTCGTACCTTAGCGGACACTTGGACTATGTAGGTTCCCTTTCGGGCAGTTGGACTATGTAGGTTAACTAGCGGGCCCTTAGACTATCTAGGTTACCTAGCGTGCACTTGGACTATGTACGTCCCCTAGCGGGCACTTGGACTATGTAGGTTAAATAGAGGGCCCTTGGACTATGTAGGTTAACTAGCGGGCACTTGGAATATCTAGGTTAACTAGCCGACCTTGGACTATGTAGGTTAACTAGCGGGCACTTGGACGATCTAGGTTAACTAGCGGCCACTTGGACTATCTAGCTTAACTAGCGGGCACTTGGACTATCTAGATTAACTAGCGGGCACTTGGACGATGCAGGTTCCCTAGCGGGCACTTGGACTATATAGGTTTATTAGCGGGCACTTGGACTATGGAGGTTACCTAGCGGGTACTTGGACTGTCTAGGTTACCTAATGGGCACTTGGACTATGTAGGTTAATTAGCGGGCACTTGGACTATGTAGGTTACCTAGCGGGCAATTGGACTATCTAGGTTAACGAACCGGCACGTGGACTATGTAGGTAACCTAACGGGCACTTGGACTATGTAGGTTAGGTAACGGGCACTTGGACTATCTAGGTTACCTAGCGGGCACTTGGACTATCTAGGTTAGTAAACTGGAACTTGGAATATCTAGGTTACCTAGCGGGCACTTGGACTATGTAGATTACCTTGCGGGCACTTGGCCTATCTAGGTTACCTAACGGGAACTTGGACTATGTAGGTTTACTAGCGGACACTTGGACAATCTTGGTTAACTAGCGGGCACTTGGACAATGCAGGTTCCCTAGCGGGCACTATGAATATGTAGCTTCCCTAGAGGGCACTTGGACCATATACGTTCCCTATGGGCACTTGGACTATCTGGTTTCCCTAACGGGCACTTGGAATATGAAGTTTCCCTATCGGGCACGTGGACTATGTAGGTTCCTCATTGGGCACTTGGACTATGTAGGTTACCTATCGGGCACTTGGACTATGTAGGTTAACTAGCGGGCCCTTTGACGATCTAGGTTAGCAAACGGGCACTTGGACTATGTAGGTTACCTAGCAGGCACTTGGACTGTCTAGGTTACCTAGCGGGCACTTGAACTATCTAGGTTAACGAACGGGCACTTGGACTATGTAGGTTAGCTAACAGGAACTTGGACTATCTAGGTTAACGAACGGGCACTTGGACTATGGAGGTTACCTAGCGGGCACTTGGACTATGGAGGTTACCTAGCGGGCACTTGGACTATCTAGGTTAGCTAACGGGTACTTGGACTATCTAGGTTACCTAGCGGGCACTTGGACTATGTAGGTTCCCTAGCAGGGCTTTGACTATGTAAGTTCGCTAACGGGCACTTGGACTATGTGGGTTCCCTAGCGGTTATTTGGACTATCTAGGTTACCTAACGGGCACTTGGACTATGTACGTTACTAGCGGGCATTTGGACTATGTAGGTTACCTATCGGGCACTTGGACTATGTAGGTTAACTAGCGGGCCCTTTGACGATCTAGGTTAGCAAACGGGCACTTGGACTATGTAGGTTACCTAGCAGGCACTTGGACTGTCTAGGTTACCTAGCGGGCACTTGAACTATCTAGGTTAACGAACGGGCACTTGGACTATGTAGGTTAGCTAACAGGAACTTGGACTATCTAGGTTAACGAACGGGCACTTGGACTATGGAGGTTACCTAGCGGGCACTTGGACTATGGAGGTTACCTAGCGGGCACTTGGACTATCTAGGTTAGCTAACGGCTACTTGGACTATCTAGGTTACCTAGCGGGCACTTGGACTATGTAGGTTCCCTAGCAGGGCTTTGACTATGTAAGTTCTCTAACGGGCACTTGGACTATGTGGGTTCCCTAGCGGGCATTTGGACTATCTAGGTTACCTACCGGGCACTTGGACTATGTACGTTACTAGCGGGCATTTGGACTATGTAGGTTACCTAGCGGATACTTGGACTATGTAGGTTCCCCATCAGGGACTTGGACAATGTAGGTTAACTAGCGGGCACTTGGACTATCTAGGTTAACTAGCGGGCCCTTGGACTATGTAGGTTAACTAGCGGGCTCTTGTACTATCTAGGTTAACGAACGGGCACGTGGACTATGTAGGGTAACCAAGCGGGCACTTGGACAGTCTAGGTTACCTAGAGGGCACTTGGAAAATCTAGGTTAATGAATGGGCACTTGGACAATGTAGGTTACCTCGCGGGCACGTAGACTATGTGGGTACCCTAGCGGGCATTTGGACTATCTAGGTTACCTAACGGGCATTTGGAATATGTAGGTTCCCTAGCGGCAACTTGGATTACGTAGGTTCCCTTCTTGCACTTGGACTATGTAGGTTTCTAGCGGGCATTTGGACTATGTAGGTTACCTAGCGGGCACTTGGGCTATGTAGGTTCCCTAGCGGGCATTTGGACTATCTAGGTTACCTAACGGGCATTTGGACTACGTACGTTACTAGTGGGCATTTGGACTATGTAGGTTACCTAGCGGATACTTGGATTATGTAGGTTCCCCATCAGGGACTTGGACAATGTAGGTTAACTAGCGGGCACTTGGACTATCTAGGTTAACTAGAGGGCCCTTGGACTATGTAGGTTAACTAGCGGGCCCTTTGACGATCTAGGTTAGCAAACGGGCACTTGGACTATGTAGGTTACCTAGCAGGCACTTGGACTGTCTAGGTTACCTAGCGGGCACTTGAACTATCTAGGTTAACGAACGGGCACTTGGACTATGTAGGGTAGCTAACCCGAACTTGGACTATCTAGGTTAACGAACGGGCACTTGGACTATGGATGTTACCTAGCGGGCACTTGGACTATGGAGGTTACCTAGCGGGCACTTGGACTATCTAGGTTACCTAACGGGCACTTGGACTATGCAGGTAACCTAGCGGGCACTTGGACTGTTTAAGTTACCTAGAGGGCACTTGGACTATAGGTTAACTAGCGGGCACGTGGACTATATAGGTTACCTAGCGGCCCTTAGACTATGTTGGTTACCTACCGCGACTTGGACTATCTAAGTTAACGAACGTGCACGTGGACTATGTAAGTAACCTAGCGGGCACTTGGACAGTACAGGTTACATAGCGGGCACTTGGACTATCTAGGTTAGCAAACCGGAACATGGAATATCTAGGTTACCTAGCGGGCACTTGGATTATGTAGGATCCCTATTGGACATTTGTACTACTGAGGTTAACTAGCGGGCACTTTGACTATCTAGGTTAACTAGCGGGCACTTGGACTATCTAGGTCAACTAGCGGGCCATTGTACTATGTAGGTTAACTAGCGGGCACTTGGCCTATCTAGGTTACCTAACGGGAACTTGGACTATGTAGGTTTACTAGCGGACACTTGGACGATCTAGGTTACCTAGCGGGCACTTGGACAATGCAGGTTCCCTAGCGGGCACTATGAATATGTAGCTTCCCTAGAGGGAACTTGGACTATATAGGTTCCCTATGGGCACTTGGACAATCTGGGTTCCCTAACGGGCACTTGGAATATGAAGATTCCCTATCGGGCACTTGGACTGTGTAGGTTCCTCATTGGGCACTTGCACTATGTAGGTTAACTAGCGGGCCCTTGGACTATCTAGGTTACCTAGCGGGCACTTGGACTATCTAGGTTAACTAGAGGGCACTTGTACAATGCAGGTTCCCTAGCGGGCACTTTGACTATGTAGGTTCCCTAGAGGGCACTTGGACTATATAGGTTCCCTATGGGCACTTGGACTATCTAGGTGCCCTAATGGGCACTTGGAATACGTAGGTTCCCTTTCGGACACTTGGACTATGTAGGTTCCTCAGCGGGCACTTGGACTATGTAGGTTAACTAGCGGGCACTTGGACTATGTTCGTACCTTAGCGGACACTTGGACTATGTAGGTTCCCTATCGGGCAGTTGGACTATGTAGGTTAACTAGCGGGCCCTTAGACTATCTAGGTTACCTAGCGGGCACTTGGACTATGTACGTCCCCTAGCGGGCACATGGACTATCTAGGTTAAATAGAGGGCCCTTGGACTATGTAGGTTAACTAGCGGGCACTTGGACGATCTAGGTTAACTAGCGGCCACTTGGACTATCTAGCTTAACTAGCGGGCACTTGGACTATCTAGATTAACTAGCGGGCACTTGGACGATGCAGGTTCCCTAGCGGGCACTTGGACTATATAGGTTTATTAGCGGGCACTTGGACTATGGAGGTTACCTAGCGGGCACTTGGACTGTCTAGGTTACCTAACGGGCACTTGGACTATGTAGGTTAATTAGCGGGCACTTGGACTATGTAGGTTACCTAGCGGGCACTTGGACTATCTAGGTTAACGAACCGGCACGTGGACTATGTAGGTAACCTAACGGGCACTTGGACTATGTAGGTTAGGTAACGGGCACTTGGACTATCTAGGTTACCTAGCGGGAACTTGGAATATGTAGGTTACCTAGCGGGCACTTGGACTATAGTTTAACTAGCGGGCACTTGGACTATGTAGGTTCCCTAACGGGCACTTGGACTATGTAGGTCCCTTAGCGGGCACTTGGACTATGTTGGTTCCCTATCGGGCAGTTGGACTCTATGGGTATCCTAGCGGGCATTTGGACTATCTAGGTTACCAAGAAGGCACTTTGACTATCTAGGTAAACTAACAGGCACTTGGAATATGTAGGTTCCCTAGCGGGCACTTGGACTATGTAGGTTACCTAGCAGGCACTTGGACTGTCTAGGTTACCAAGCGGGCACTTGAACTATCTAGGTTAACGAACAGGCACTTGGACTATGTAGGTTAGCTAACAGGAACTTGGACTATCTAGGTTAAGGAACGGGCACTTGGACTATGGAGGTTACCTAGCGGGCACTTGGACTATCTAGGTTAGCTAACGGGTACTTGGACTATCTAGGTTCCCTAGCGGGCACTTGGACTATGTAGGTTCCCTAGCAGGGCTTTGACTATGTAAGTTCTCTAACGGGCACTTGGACTATGTGGGTTCCCTAGCGGGCATTTGGACTTTCTAGGTTACCTAACGGGCACTTGGACTATGTACGTTACTAGCGGGCATTTGGACTATGTAGGTTACCTAGCGGATACTTGGACTATGTAGGTTCCCCATCAGGGACTTGGACAATGTAGGTTAACTAGCGGGCACTTGGACTATCTAGGTTAACTAGCGGGCCCTTGCACTATGTAGGTTAACTAGCGGGCTCTTGTACTATCTAGGTTAACGAACGGGCACGTGGACTATGTAGGTAACCAAGCGGGCACTTGGACAGTCTAGGTTACCTAGAGGGCACTTGGAAAATCTAGGTTAATGAATCGGCACTTGGACTATGTAGGTTACCTCGCGGGCACTTAGACTATGTGGGTACCCTAGCGGGCATTTGGACTATCTAGGTTACCTAACGGGCATTTGGACTATGTAGGTTCCCTAGCGGGCACTTGGATTATGTAGGTTCCCTTCTTGCACTTGGACTATGTAGGTTTCTAGCGGGCATTTGGACTATGTAGGTTACCTAACGGGCATTTGGACTACGTACGTTACTAGTGGGCATTTGGACTATGTAGGTTACCTAGCGGATACTTGGACTATGTAGGTTCCCCATCAGGGACTTGGACAATGTAGGTTAACTAGCGGGCACTTGGACTATCTAGGTTAACTAGAGGGCCCTTGGACTATGTAGGTTAACTAGCGGGCCCTTTGACGATCTAGGTTAGCAAACGGGCACTTGGACTATGTAGGTTACCTAGCAGGCACTTGGACTGTCTAGGTTACCTAGGGGCACTTGAACTATCTAGGTTAACGAACGGGCACTTGGACTATGTAGGTTAGCTAACAGGAACTTGGACTATCTAGGTTAACGAACGGGCACTTGGACTATGGAGGTTACCTAGCGGACACTTGGACTATCTAGGTTAGCTAACGGGTACTTGGACTATCTAGGTTACCTAGCGGGCACTTGGACTATGTAGGTTCCCTAGCAGGGCTTTGACTATGTAAGTTCTCTAACGGGCACTTGGACTATGTGGGTTCCCTAGCAGGCATTTGGACTAACTAGGTTACCTAACGGGCACTTGGACTATGTACGTTACTAGCGGGCATTTGGACTATGTAGGTTACCTAGCGGATACTTGGACTATGTAGGTTCCCCATCAGGGACTTGGACAATGTAGGTTAACTAGCGGACACTTGGACGATCTAGGTTAACTAGCGGGCACTTGGACAATGCAGGTTCCCTAGCGGGCACTATGATTATGTAGCTTCCCTACAGGGAACTTGGACTATATAGGTTCCCTATGGGCACTTGGACAATCTGGGTTCCCTAACGGGCACATGGAATATGAAGATTCCCTATCGGGCACTTGGACTATGTAGGTTCCTCATTGGGCACTTGGACTATGTAGGTTAACTAGCGGGCCCTTGGACTATCTAGGTTACCTAGCGGGCACTTGGACTATCTAGGTTAACTAGAGGGCACTTGTACAATGCAGGTTCCCTAGCGGGCACTTTGACTATGTAGGTTCCGTAGAGGGCACTTGGACTATATAGGTTCCCTATGGGCACTTGGACTATCTAGGTGCCCTAATGGGCACTTGGAATACGTAGCTTCCCTTTCGGACACTTGGACTATGTAGGTTCCTCAGCGGGCACTTGGACTATGTAGGTTAACTAGCGGGCACTTGGACTATGTAGGTTCCCTAGCGGGCACTTGGACTATGTTCGTACCTTAGCGGACACTTGGACTATGTAGGTTCCCTTTCGGGCAGTTGGACTATGTAGGTTAACTAGCGGGCCCTTAGACTATCTAGGTTACCTAGCGTGCACTTGGACTATGTACGTCCCCTAGCGGGCACTTGGACTATGTAGGTTAAATAGAGGGCCCTTGGACTATGTAGGTTAACTAGCGGGCACTTGGAATATCTAGGTTAACTAGCCGACCTTGGACTATGTAGGTTAACTAGCGGGCACTTGGACGATCTAGGTTAACTAGCGGCCACTTGGACTATCTAGCTTAACTAGCGGGCACTTGGACTATCTAGATTAACTAGCGGGCACTTGGACGATGCAGGTTCCCTAGCGGGCACTTGGACTATATAGGTTTATTAGAGGGCACTTGGACTATGGAGGTTACCTAGCGGGCACTTGCACTGTCTAGGTTACCTAATGGGCACTTGGACTATGTAGGTTAATTAGCGGGCACTTGGACTATGTAGGTTACCTAGCGGGCAATTGGACTATCTAGGTTAACGAACCGGCACGTGGACTATGTAGGTAACCTAACGGGCACTTGGACTATGTAGGTTAGGTAACGGGCACTTGGACTATCTAGGTTACCTAGCGGGCACTTGGACTATCTAGGTTAGTAAACTGGAACTTGGAATATCTAGGTTACCTAGCGGGCACTTGGACTATGTAGATTACCTTGCGGGCACTTGGCCTATCTAGGTTACCTAACGGGAACTTGGACTATGTAGGTTTACTAGCGGACACTTGGACAATCTTGGTTAACTAGCGGGCACTTGGACAATGCAGGTTCCCTAGCGGGCACTATGAATATGTAGCTTCCCTAGAGGGCACTTGGACCATATAGGTTCCCTATGGGCACTTGGACTATCTGGTTTCCCTAACGGGCACTTGGAATATGAAGTTTCCCTATCGGGCACGTGGACTATGTAGGTTCCTCATTGGGCACTTGGACTATGTAGGTTACCTATCGGGCACTTGGACTATGTAGGTTAACTAGCGGGCCCTTTGACGATCTAGGTTAGCAAACGGGCACTTGGACTATGTAGGTTACCTAGCAGGCACTTGGACTGTCTAGGTTACCTAGCGGGAACTTGAACTATCTAGGTTAACGAACGGGCACTTGGACTATGTAGGTTAGCTAACAGGAACTTGGACTATCTGGGTTAACGAACGGGCACTTGGACTATGGAGGTTACCTAGCGGGCACTTGGACTATGGAGGTTACCTAGCGGGCACTTGGACTATCTAGGTTAGCTAACGGGTACTTGGACTATCTAGGTTACCTAGCGGGCACTTGGACTATGTAGGTTCCCTAGCAGGGCTTTGACTATGTAAGTTCGCTAACGGGCACTTGGACTATGTGGGTTCCCTAGCGGGCATTTGGACTATCTTGGTTACCTAACGGGCACTTGGACTATGTACGTTACTAGCGGGCATTTGGACTATGTAGGTTACCTATCGGGCACTTGGACTATGTAGGTTAACTAGCGGGCCCTTTGACGATCTAGGTTAGCAAACGGGCACTTGGACTATGTAGGTTACCTAGCAGGCACTTGGACTGTCTAGGTTACCTAGCGGGCACTTGAACTATCTAGGTTAACGAACGGGCACTTGGACTATGTAGGTTAGCTAACAGGAACTTGGACTATCTAGGTTAACGAACGGGCACTTGGACTATGGAGGTTACCTAGCGGGCACTTGGACTATGGAGGTTACCTAGCGGGCACTTGGACTATCTAGGTTAGCTAACGGCTACTTGGACTATCTAGGTTACCTAGCGGGCACTTGGACTATGTAGGTTCCCTAGCAGGGCTTTGACTATGTAAGTTCTCTAACGGGCACTTGGACTATGTGGGTTCCCTAGCGGGCATTTGGACTATCTAGGTTACCTAACGGGCACTTGGACTATGTACGTTACTAGCGGGCATTTGGACTATGTAGGTTACCTAGCGGATACTTGGACTATGTAGGTTCCCCATCAGGGACTTGGACAATGTAGGTTAACTAGCGGGCACTTGGACTATGTAGGTTAACTAGCGGGCTCTTGTACTATCTAGGTTAACGAACGGGCACGTGGACTATGTAGGTAACCAAGTGGGCACTTGGACAGTCTAGGTTACCTAGAGGGCACTTGGAAAATCTAGGTTAATGAATGGGCACTTGGACAATGTAGGTTACCTCGCGGGCACTTAGACTATGTGGGTACCCTAGCGGGCATTTGGACTATCTAGGTTACCTAACGGGCATTTGGAATATGTAGGTTCCCTAGCGGGAACTTGGATTACGTAGGTTCCCTTCTTGCACTTGGACTATGTAGGTTTCTAGCGGGCATTTGGACTATGTAGGTTACCTAGCGGGCACTTGGGCTATGTAGGTTCCCTAGCGGGCATTTGGACTATCTAGGTTACCTAACGGGCATTTGGACTACGTACGTTACTAGTGGGCATTTGGACTATGTAGGTTACCTAGCGGATACTTGGATTATGTAGGTTCCCCATCAGGGACTTGGACAATGTAGGTTAACTAGCGGGCACTTGGACTATCTAGGTTAACTAGAGGGCCCTTGGACTATGTAGGTTAACTAGCGGGCCCTTTGATGATCTAGGTTAGCAAACGGGCACTTGGACTATGTAGGTTACCTAGCAGGCACTTGGACTGTCTAGGTTACCTAGCGGGCACTTGAACTATCTAGGTTAACGAACGGGCACTTGGACTATGTAGGGTAGCTAACAGGAACTTGGACTATCTAGGTTAACGAACGGGCACTTGGACTATGGATGTTACCTAGCGGGCACTTGGACTATGGAGGTTACCTAGCGGGCACTTGGACTATCTAGGTTACCTAACGGGCACTTGGACTATGCAGGTAACCTAGCGGGCACTTGGACTGTTTAAGTTACCTAGAGGGCACTTGGACTATAGGTTAACTAGCGGGCACTTGGACTATATAGGTTACCTAGCGGCCCTTAGACTATGTTGGTTACCTACCGCGACTTGGACTATCTAAGTTAACGAACGTGCACGTGGACTATGTAAGTAACCTAGCGGGCACTTGGACAGTACAGGTTACATAGCGGGCACTTGGACTATCTAGGTTAGCAAACCGGAACATGGAATATCTAGGTTACCTAGCGGGCACTTGGATTATGTAGGATCCCTATTGGACATTTGTACTACTGAGGTTAACTAGCGGGCACTTTGACTATCTAGGTTAACTAGCGGGCACTTGGACTATCTAGGTCAACTAGCGGGCCATTGTACTATGTAGGTTAACTAGCGGGCACTTGGCCTATCTAGGTTACCTAACGGGAACTTGGACTATGTAGGTTTACTAGCGGACACTTGGACGATCTAGGTTACCTAGCGGGCACTTGGACAATGCAGGTTCCCTAGCGGGCACTATGAATATGTAGCTTCCCTAGAGGGCACTTGGACCATATAGGTTCCCTATGGGCACTTGGACTATCTGGTTTCCCTAACGGGCACTTGGAATATGAAGTTTCCCTATAGGGCACGTGGACTATGTAGGTTCCTCATTGGGCACTTGGACTATGTAGGTTACCTATCGGGCACTTGGACTATGTAGGTTAACTAGCGGGCCCTTTGACGATCTAGGTTAGCAAACGGGCACTTGGACTATGTAGGTTACCTAGCAGGCACTTGGACTGTCTAGGTTACCTAGCGGGCACTTGAACTATCTAGGTTAACGAACGGGCACTTGGACTATGTAGGTTAGCTAACAGGAACTTGGACTATCTAGGTTAACGAACGGGCACTTGGACTATGGAGGTTACCTAGCGGGCACTTGGACTATGGAGGTTACCTAGCGGGCACTTGGACTATCTAGGTTAGCTAACGGGTACTTGGACTATCTAGGTTACCTAGCGGGCACTTGGACTATGTAGGTTCCCTAGCAGGGCTTTGACTATGTAAGTTCGCTAACGGGCACTTGGACTATGTGGGTTCCCTAGCGGTTATTTGGACTATCTAGGTTACCTAACGGGCACTTGGACTATGTACGTTACTAGCGGGCATTTGGACTATGTAGGTTACCTATCGGGCACTTGGACTATGTAGGTTAACTAGCGGGCCCTTTGACGATCTAGGTTAGCAAACGGGCACTTGGACTATGTAGGTTACCTAGCAGGCACTTGGACTGTCTAGGTTACCTAGCGGGCACTTGAACTATCTAGGTTAACGAACGGGCACTTGGACTATGTAGGTTAGCTAACAGGAACTTGGACTATCTAGGTTAACGAACGGGCACTTGGACTATGGAGGTTACCTAGCGGGCACTTGGACTATCTAGGTTAGCTAACGGCTACTTGGACTATCTAGGTTACCTAGCGGGCACTTGGACTATGTAGGTTCCCTAGCAGGGCTTTGACTATGTAAGTTCTCTAACGGGCACTTGGACTATGTGGGTTCCCTAGCGGGCATTTGGACTATCTAGGTTACCTACCGGGCACTTGGACTATGTACGTTACTAGCGGGCATTTGGACTATGTAGGTTACCTAGCGGATACTTGGACTATGTAGGTTCCCCATCAGGGACTTGGACAATGTAGGTTAACTAGCGGGCACTTGGACTATCTAGGTTAACTAGCGGGCCCTTGGACTATGTAGGTTAACTAGCGGGCTCTTGTACTATCTAGGTTAACGAACGGGCACGTGGACTATGTAGGGTAACCAAGCGGGCACTTGGACAGTCTAGGTTACCTAGAGGGCACTTGGAAAATCTAGGTTAATGAATGGGCACTTGGACAATGTAGGTTACCTCGCGGGCACGTAGACTATGTGGGTACCCTAGCGGGCATTTGGACTATCTAGGTTACCTAACGGGCATTTGGAATATGTAGGTTCCCTAGCGGCAACTTGGATTACGTAGGTTCCCTTCTTGCACTTGGACTATGTAGGTTTCTAGCGGGCATTTGGACTATGTAGGTTACCTAGCGGGCACTTGGGCTATGTAGGTTCCCTAGCGGGCATTTGGACTATCTAGGTTACCTAACGGGCATTTGGACTACGTACGTTACTAGTGGGCATTTGGACTATGTAGGTTACCTAGCGGATACTTGGATTATGTAGGTTCCCCATCAGGGACTTGGACAATGTAGGTTAACTAGCGGGCACTTGGACTATCTAGGTTAACTAGAGGGCCCTTGGACTATGTAGGTTAACTAGCGGGCCCTTTGATGATCTAGGTTAGCAAACGGGCACTTGGACTATGTAGGTTACCTAGCAGGCACTTGGACTGTCTAGGTTACCTAGCGGGCACTTGAACTATCTAGGTTAACGAACGGGCACTTGGACTATGTAGGGTAGCTAACAGGAACTTGGACTATCTAGGTTAACGAACGGGCACTTGGACTATGGATGTTACCTAGCGGGCACTTGGACTATGGAGGTTACCTAGCGGGCACTTGGACTATCTAGGTTACCTAACGGGCACTTGGACTATGCAGGTAACCTAGCGGGCACTTGGACTGTTTAAGTTACCTAGAGGGCACTTGGACTATAGGTTAACTAGCGGGCACTTGGACTATATAGGTTACCTAGCGGCCCTTAGACTATGTTGGTTACCTACCGCGACTTGGACTATCTAAGTTAACGAACGTGCACGTGGACTATGTAAGTAACCTAGCGGGCACTTGGACAGTACAGGTTACATAGCGGGCACTTGGACTATCTAGGTTAGCAAACCGGAACATGGAATATCTAGGTTACCTAGCGGGCACTTGGATTATGTAGGATCCCTATTGGACATTTGTACTACTGAGGTTAACTAGCGGGCACTTTGACTATCTAGGTTAACTAGCGGGCACTTGGACTATCTAGGTCAACTAGCGGGCCATTGTACTATGTAGGTTAACTAGCGGGCACTTGGCCTATCTAGGTTACCTAACGGGAACTTGGACTATGTAGGTTTACTAGCGGACACTTGGACGATCTAGGTTACCTAGCGGGCACTTGGACAATGCAGGTTCCCTAGCGGGCACTATGAATATGTAGCTTCCCTAGAGGGCACTTGGACCATATAGGTTCCCTATGGGCACTTGGACTATCTGGTTTCCCTAACGGGCACTTGGAATATGAAGTTTCCCTATAGGGCACGTGGACTATGTAGGTTCCTCATTGGGCACTTGGACTATGTAGGTTACCTATCGGGCACTTGGACTATGTAGGTTAACTAGCGGGCCCTTTGACGATCTAGGTTAGCAAACGGGCACTTGGACTATGTAGGTTACCTAGCAGGCACTTGGACTGTCTAGGTTACCTAGCGGGCACTTGAACTATCTAGGTTAACGAACGGGCACTTGGACTATGTAGGTTAGCTAACAGGAACTTGGACTATCTAGGTTAACGAACGGGCACTTGGACTATGGAGGTTACCTAGCGGGCACTTGGACTATGGAGGTTACCTAGCGGGCACTTGGACTATCTAGGTTAGCTAACGGGTACTTGGACTATCTAGGTTACCTAGCGGGCACTTGGACTATGTAGGTTCCCTAGCAGGGCTTTGACTATGTAAGTTCGCTAACGGGCACTTGGACTATGTGGGTTCCCTAGCGGTTATTTGGACTATCTAGGTTACCTAACGGGCACTTGGACTATGTACGTTACTAGCGGGCATTTGGACTATGTAGGTTACCTATCGGGCACTTGGACTATGTAGGTTAACTAGCGGGCCCTTTGACGATCTAGGTTAGCAAACGGGCACTTGGACTATGTAGGTTACCTAGCAGGCACTTGGACTGTCTAGGTTACCTAGCGGGCACTTGAACTATCTAGGTTAACGAACGGGCACTTGGACTATGTAGGTTAGCTAACAGGAACTTGGACTATCTAGGTTAACGAACGGGCACTTGGACTATGGAGGTTACCTAGCGGGCACTTGGACTATCTAGGTTAGCTAACGGCTACTTGGACTATCTAGGTTACCTAGCGGGCACTTGGACTATGTAGGTTCCCTAGCAGGGCTTTGACTATGTAAGTTCTCTAACGGGCACTTGGACTATGTGGGTTCCCTAGCGGGCATTTGGACTATCTAGGTTACCTACCGGGCACTTGGACTATGTACGTTACTAGCGGGCATTTGGACTATGTAGGTTACCTAGCGGATACTTGGACTATGTAGGTTCCCCATCAGGGACTTGGACAATGTAGGTTAACTAGCGGGCACTTGGACTATCTAGGTTAACTAGCGGGCCCTTGGACTATGTAGGTTAACTAGCGGGCTCTTGTACTATCTAGGTTAACGAACGGGCACGTGGACTATGTAGGGTAACCAAGCGGGCACTTGGACAGTCTAGGTTACCTAGAGGGCACTTGGAAAATCTAGGTTAATGAATGGGCACTTGGACAATGTAGGTTACCTCGCGGGCACGTAGACTATGTGGGTACCCTAGCGGGCATTTGGACTATCTAGGTTACCTAACGGGCATTTGGAATATGTAGGTTCCCTAGCGGGAACTTGGATTACGTAGGTTCCCTTCTTGCACTTGGACTATGTAGGTTTCTAGCGGGCATTTGGACTATGTAGGTTACCTAGCGGGCACTTGGGCTATGTAGGTTCCCTAGCGGGCATTTGGACTATCTAGGTTACCTAACGGGCATTTGGACTACGTACGTTACTAGTGGGCATTTGGACTATGTAGGTTACCTAGCGGATACTTGGATTATGTAGGTTCCCCATCAGGGACTTGGACAATGTAGGTTAACTAGCGGGCACTTGGACTATCTAGGTTAACTAGAGGGCCCTTGGACTATGTAGGTTAACTAGCGGGCCCTTTGACGATCTAGGTTAGCAAACGGGCACTTGGACTATGTAGGTTACCTAGCAGGCACTTGGACTGTCTAGGTTACCTAGCGGGCACTTGAACTATCTAGGTTAACGAACGGGCACTTGGACTATGTAGGGTAGCTAACAGGAACTTGGACTATCTAGGTTAACGAACGGGCACTTGGACTATGGATGTTACCTAGCGGGCACTTGGACTATGGAGGTTACCTAGCGGGCACTTGGACTATCTAGGTTACCTAACGGGCACTTGGACTATGCAGGTAACCTAGCGGGCACTTGGACTGTTTAAGTTACCTAGAGGGCACTTGGACTATAGGTTAACTAGCGGGCACGTGGACTATATAGGTTACCTAGCGGCCCTTAGACTATGTTGGTTACCTACCGCGACTTGGACTATCTAAGTTAACGAACGTGCACGTGGACTATGTAAGTAACCTAGCGGGCACTTGGACAGTACAGGTTACATAGCGGGCACTTGGACTATCTAGGTTAGCAAACCGGAACATGGAATATCTAGGTTACCTAGCGGGCACTTGGATTATGTAGGATCCCTATTGGACATTTGTACTACTGAGGTTAACTAGCGGGCACTTTGACTATCTAGGTTAACTAGCGGGCACTTGGACTATCTAGGTCAACTAGCGGGCCATTGTACTATGTAGGTTAACTAGCGGGCACTTGGCCTATCTAGGTTACCTAACGGGAACTTGGACTATGTAGGTTTACTAGCGGACACTTGGACGATCTAGGTTACCTAGCGGGCACTTGGACAATGCAGGTTCCCTAGCGGGCACTATGAATATGTAGCTTCCCTAGAGGGAACTTGGACTATATAGGTTCCCTATGGGCACTTGGACAATCTGGGTTCCCTAACGGGCACTTGGAATATGAAGATTCCCTATCGGGCACTTGGACTGTGTAGGTTCCTCATTGGGCACTTGCACTATGTAGGTTAACTAGCGGGCCCTTGGACTATCTAGGTTACCTAGCGGGCACTTGGACTATCTAGGTTAACTAGAGGGCACTTGTACAATGCAGGTTCCCTAGCGGGCACTTTGACTATGTAGGTTCCCTAGAAGGCACTTGGACTATATAGGTTCCCTATGGGCACTTGGACTATCTAGGTGCCCTAATGGGCACTTGGAATACGTAGGTTCCCTTTCGGACACTTGGACTATGTAGGTTCCTCAGCGGGCACTTGGACTATGTAGGTTAACTAGCGGGCACTTGGACTATGTTCGTACCTTAGCGGACACTTGGACTATGTAGGTTCCCTATCGGGCAGTTGGACTATGTAGGTTAACTAGCGGGCCCTTAGACTATCTAGGTTACCTAGCGGGCACTTGGACTATGTACGTCCCCTAGCGGGCACTTGGACTATCTAGGTTAAATAGAGGGCCCTTGGACTATGTAGGTTAACTAGCGGGCACTTGGAATATCTAGGTTAACTAGCGGACCTTGGACTATGTAGGTTAACTAGCGGGCACTTGGACGATCTAGGTTAACTAGCGGCCACTTGGACTATCTAGCTTAACTAGCGGGCACTTGGACTATCTAGATTAACTAGCGGGCACTTGGACGATGCAGGTTCCCTAGCGGGCACTTGGACTATATAGGTTTATTAGCGGGCACTTGGACTATGGAGGTTACCTAGCGGGCACTTGGACTGTCTAGGTTACCTAACGGGCACTTGGACTATGTAGGTTAATTAGCGGGCACTTGGACTATGTAGGTTACCTAGCGGGCACTTGGACTATCTAGGTTAACGAACCGGCACGTGGACTATGTAGGTAACCTAACGGGCACTTGGACTATGTAGGTTAGGTAACGGGCACTTGGACTATCTAGGTTACCTAGCGGGAACTTGGAATATGTAGGTTACCTAGCGGGCACTTGGACTATAGTTTAACTAGCGGGCACTTGGACAATGTAGGTTCCCTAACGGGCACTTGGACTATGTAGGTCCCTTAGCGGGCACTTGGACTATGTTGGTTCCCTATCGGGCAGTTGGACTCTGTGGGTATCCTAGCGGGCATTTGGACTATCTAGGTTACCAAGAAGGCACTTTGACTATCTAGGTAAACTAACAGGCACTTGGAATATGTAGGTTCCCTAGCGGGCACTTGGACTATGTAGGTTACCTAGCAGGCACTTGGACTGTCTAGGTTACCAAGCGGGCACTTGAACTATCTAGGTTAACGAACAGGCACTTGGACTATGTAGGTTAGCTAACAGGAACTTGGACTATCTAGGTTAAGGAACGGGCACTTGGACTATGGAGGTTACCTAGCGGGCACTTGGACTATCTAGGTTAGCTAACGGGTACTTGGACTATCTAGGTTCCCTAGCGGGCACTTGGACTATGTAGGTTCCCTAGCAGGGCTTTGACTATGTAAGTTCTCTAACGGGCACTTGGACTATGTGGGTTCCCTAGCGGGCATTTGGACTTTCTAGGTTACCTAACGGGCACTTGGACTATGTACGTTACTAGCGGGCATTTGGACTATGTAGGTTACCTAGCGGATACTTGGACTATGTAGGTTCCCCATCAGGGACTTGGACAATGTAGGTTAACTAGCGGGCACTTGGACTATCTAGGTTAACTAGCGGGCCCTTGCACTATGTAGGTTAACTAGCGGGCTCTTGTACTATCTAGGTTAACGAACGGGCACGTGGACTATGTAGGTAACCAAGCGGGCACTTGGACAGTCTAGGTTACCTAGAGGGCACTTGGAAAATCTAGGTTAATGAATCGGCACTTGGACTATGTAGGTTACCTCGCGGGCACTTAGACTATGTGGGTACCCTAGCGGGCATTTGGACTATCTAGGTTACCTAACGGGCATTTGGACTATGTAGGTTCCCTAGCGGGCACTTGGATTATGTAGGTTCCCTTCTTGCACTTGGACTATGTAGGTTTCTAGCGGGCATTTGGACTATGTAGGTTACCTAACGGGCATTTGGACTACGTACGTTACTAGTGGGCATTTGGACTATGTAGGTTACCTAGCGGATACTTGGACTATGTAGGTTCCCCATCAGGGACTTGGACAATGTAGGTTAACTAGCGGGCACTTGGACTATCTAGGTTAACTAGAGGGCCCTTGGACTATGTAGGTTAACTAGCGGGCCCTTTGACGATCTAGGTTAGCAAACGGGCACTTGGACTATGTAGGTTACCTAGCAGGCACTTGGACTGTCTAGGTTACCTAGGGGCACTTGAACTATCTAGGTTAACGAACGGGCACTTGGACTATGTAGGTTAGCTAACAGGAACTTGGACTATCTAGGTTAACGAACGGGCACTTGGACTATGGAGGTTACCTAGCGGACACTTGGACTATCTAGGTTAGCTAACGGGTACTTGGACTATCTAGGTTACCTAGCGGGCACTTGGACTATGTAGGTTCCCTAGCAGGGCTTTGACTATGTAAGTTCTCTAACGGGCACTTGGACTATGTGGGTTCCCTAGCAGGCATTTGGACTAACTAGGTTACCTAACGGGCACTTGGACTATGTACGTTACTAGCGGGCATTTGGACTATGTAGGTTACCTAGCGGATACTTGGACTATGTAGGTTCCCCATCAGGGACTTGGACAATGTAGGTTAACTAGCGGACACTTGGACGATCTAGGTTAACTAGCGGGCACTTGGACAATGCAGGTTCCCTAGCGGGCACTATGATTATGTAGCTTCCCTACAGGGAACTTGGACTATATAGGTTCCCTATGGGCACTTGGACAATCTGGGTTCCCTAACGGGCACATGGAATATGAAGATTCCCTATCGGGCACTTGGACTATGTAGGTTCCTCATTGGGCACTTGGACTATGTAGGTTAACTAGCGGGCCCTTGGACTATCTAGGTTACCTAGCGGGCACTTGGACTATCTAGGTTAACTAGAGGGCACTTGTACAATGCAGGTTCCCTAGCGGGCACTTTGACTATGTAGGTTCCGTAGAGGGCACTTGGACTATATAGGTTCCCTATGGGCACTTGGACTATCTAGGTGCCCTAATGGGCACTTGGAATACGTAGCTTCCCTTTCGGACACTTGGACTATGTAGGTTCCTCAGCGGGCACTTGGACTATGTAGGTTAACTAGCGGGCACTTGGACTATGTAGGTTCCCTAGCGGGCACTTGGACTATGTTCGTACCTTAGCGGACACTTGGACTATGTAGGTTCCCTTTCGGGCAGTTGGACTATGTAGGTTAACTAGCGGGCCCTTAGACTATCTAGGTTACCTAGCGGGCACTTGGACTATGTACGTCCCCTAGCGGGCACTTGGACTATCTAGGTTAAATAGAGGGCCCTTGGACTATGTAGGTTAACTAGCGGGCACTTGGAATATCTAGGTTAACTAGCCGACCTTGGACTATGTAGGTTAACTAGCGGCCACTTGGACGATCTAGGTTAACTAGCGGCCACTTGGACTATCTAGCTTAACTAGCGGGCACTTGGACTATCTAGATTAACTAGCGGGCACTTGGACGATGCAGGTTCCCTAGCGGGCACTTGGACTATATAGGTTTATTAGCGGGCACTTGGACTATGGAGGTTACCTAGCGGGCACTTGCACTGTCTAGGTTACCTAATGGGCACTTGGACTATGTAGGTTAATTAGCGGGCACTTGGACTATGTAGGTTACCTAGCGGGCAATTGGACTATCTAGGTTAACGAACCGGCACGTGGACTATGTAGGTAACCTAACGGGCACTTGGACTATGTAGGTTAGGTAACGGGCACTTGGACTATCTAGGTTACCTAGCGGGCACTTGGACTATCTAGGTTAGTAAACTGGAACTTGGAATATCTAGGTTACCTAGCGGGCACTTGGACTATGTAGATTACCTTGCGGGCACTTGGCCTATCTAGGTTACCTAACGGGAACTTGGACTATGTAGGTTTACTAGCGGACACTTGGACAATCTTGGTTAACTAGCGGGCACTTGGACAATGCAGGTTCCCTAGCGGGCACTATGAATATGTAGCTTCCCTAGAGGGCACTTGGACCATATAGGTTCCCTATGGGCACTTGGACTATCTGGTTTCCCTAACGGGCACTTGGAATATGAAGTTTCCCTATCGGGCACGTGGACTATGTAGGTTCCTCATTGGGCACTTGGACTATGTAGGTTACCTATCGGGCACTTGGACTATGTAGGTTAACTAGCGGGCCCTTTGACGATCTAGGTTAGCAAACGGGCACTTGGACTATGTAGGTTACCTAGCAGGCACTTGGACTGTCTAGGTTACCTAGCGGGAACTTGAACTATCTAGGTTAACGAACGGGCACTTGGACTATGTAGGTTAGCTAACAGGAACTTGGACTATCTAGGTTAACGAACGGGCACTTGGACTATGGAGGTTACCTAGCGGGCACTTGGACTATGGAGGTTACCTAGCGGGCACTTGGACTATCTAGGTTAGCTAACGGGTACTTGGACTATCTAGGTTACCTAGCGGGCACTTGGACTATGTAGGTTCCCTAGCAGGGCTTTGACTATGTAAGTTCGCTAACGGGCACTTGGACTATGTGGGTTCCCTAGCGGGCATTTGGACTATCTTGGTTACCTAACGGGCACTTGGACTATGTACGTTACTAGCGGGCATTTGGACTATGTAGGTTACCTATCGGGCACTTGGACTATGTAGGTTAACTAGCGGGCCCTTTGACGATCTAGGTTAGCAAACGGGCACTTGGACTATGTAGGTTACCTAGCAGGCACTTGGACTGTCTAGGTTACCTAGCGGGCACTTGAACTATCTAGGTTAACGAACGGGCACTTGGACTATGTAGGTTAGCTAACAGGAACTTGGACTATCTAGGTTAACGAACGGGCACTTGGACTATGGAGGTTACCTAGCGGGCACTTGGACTATGGAGGTTACCTAGCGGGCACTTGGACTATCTAGGTTAGCTAACGGCTACTTGGACTATCTAGGTTACCTAGCGGGCACTTGGACTATGTAGGTTCCCTAGCAGGGCTTTGACTATGTAAGTTCTCTAACGGGCACTTGGACTATGTGGGTTCCCTAGCGGGCATTTGGACTATCTAGGTTACCTAACGGGCACTTGGACTATGTACGTTACTAGCGGGCATTTGGACTATGTAGGTTACCTAGCGGATACTTGGACTATGTAGGTTCCCCATCAGGGACTTGGACAATGTAGGTTAACTAGCGGGCACTTGGACTATGTAGGTTAACTAGCGGGCTCTTGTACTATCTAGGTTAACGAACGGGCACGTGGACTATGTAGGTAACCAAGTGGGCACTTGGACAGTCTAGGTTACCTAGAGGGCACTTGGAAAATCTAGGTTAATGAATGGGCACTTGGACAATGTAGGTTACCTCGCGGGCACTTAGACTATGTGGGTACCCTAGCGGGCATTTGGACTATCTAGGTTACCTAACGGGCATTTGGAATATGTAGGTTCCCTAGCGGGAACTTGGATTACGTAGGTTCCCTTCTTGCACTTGGACTATGTAGGTTTCTAGCGGGCATTTGGACTATGTAGGTTACCTAGCGGGCACTTGGGCTATGTAGGTTCCCTAGCGGGCATTTGGACTATCTAGGTTACCTAACGGGCATTTGGACTACGTACGTTACTAGTGGGCATTTGGACTATGTAGGTTACCTAGCGGATACTTGGATTATGTAGGTTCCCCATCAGGGACTTGGACAATGTAGGTTAACTAGCGGGCACTTGGACTATCTAGGTTAACTAGAGGGCCCTTGGACTATGTAGGTTAACTAGCGGGCCCTTTGATGATCTAGGTTAGCAAACGGGCACTTGGACTATGTAGGTTACCTAGCAGGCACTTGGACTGTCTAGGTTACCTAGCGGGCACTTGAACTATCTAGGTTAACGAACGGGCACTTGGACTATGTAGGGTAGCTAACAGGAACTTGGACTATCTAGGTTAACGAACGGGCACTTGGACTATGGATGTTACCTAGCGGGCACTTGGACTATGGAGGTTACCTAGCGGGCACTTGGACTATCTAGGTTACCTAACGGGCACTTGGACTATGCAGGTAACCTAGCGGGCACTTGGACTGTTTAAGTTACCTAGAGGGCACTTGGACTATAGGTTAACTAGCGGGCACTTGGACTATATAGGTTACCTAGCGGCCCTTAGACTATGTTGGTTACCTACCGCGACTTGGACTATCTAAGTTAACGAACGTGCACGTGGACTATGTAAGTAACCTAGCGGGCACTTGGACAGTACAGGTTACATAGCGGGCACTTGGACTATCTAGGTTAGCAAACCGGAACATGGAATATCTAGGTTACCTAGCGGGCACTTGGATTATGTAGGATCCCTATTGGACATTTGTACTACTGAGGTTAACTAGCGGGCACTTTGACTATCTAGGTTAACTAGCGGGCACTTGGACTATCTAGGTCAACTAGCGGGCCATTGTACTATGTAGGTTAACTAGCGGGCACTTGGCCTATCTAGGTTACCTAACGGGAACTTGGACTATGTAGGTTTACTAGCGGACACTTGGACGATCTAGGTTACCTAGCGGGCACTTGGACAATGCAGGTTCCCTAGCGGGCACTATGAATATGTAGCTTCCCTAGAGGGCACTTGGACCATATAGGTTCCCTATGGGCACTTGGACTATCTGGTTTCCCTAACGGGCACTTGGAATATGAAGTTTCCCTATAGGGCACGTGGACTATGTAGGTTCCTCATTGGGCACTTGGACTATGTAGGTTACCTATCGGGCACTTGGACTATGTAGGTTAACTAGCGGGCCCTTTGACGATCTAGGTTAGCAAACGGGCACTTGGACTATGTAGGTTACCTAGCAGGCACTTGGACTGTCTAGGTTACCTAGCGGGCACTTGAACTATCTAGGTTAACGAACGGGCACTTGGACTATGTAGGTTAGCTAACAGGAACTTGGACTATCTAGGTTAACGAACGGGCACTTGGACTATGGAGGTTACCTAGCGGGCACTTGGACTATGGAGGTTACCTAGCGGGCACTTGGACTATCTAGGTTAGCTAACGGGTACTTGGACTATCTAGGTTACCTAGCGGGCACTTGGACTATGTAGGTTCCCTAGCAGGGCTTTGACTATGTAAGTTCGCTAACGGGCACTTGGACTATGTGGGTACCCTAGCGGTTATTTGGACTATCTAGGTTACCTAACGGGCACTTGGACTATGTACGTTACTAGCGGGCATTTGGACTATGTAGGTTACCTATCGGGCACTTGGACTATGTAGGTTAACTAGCGGGCCCTTTGACGATCTAGGTTAGCAAACGGGCACTTGGACTATGTAGGTTACCTAGCAGGCACTTGGACTGTCTAGGTTACCTAGCGGGCACTTGAACTATCTAGGTTAACGAACGGGCACTTGGACTATGTAGGTTAGCTAACAGGAACTTGGACTATCTAGGTTAACGAACGGGCACTTGGACTATGGAGGTTACCTAGCGGGCACTTGGACTATGGAGGTTACCTAGCGGGCACTTGGACTATCTAGGTTAGCTAACGGCTACTTGGACTATCTAGGTTACCTAGCGGGCACTTGGACTATGTAGGTTCCCTAGCAGGGCTTTGACTATGTAAGTTCTCTAACGGGCACTTGGACTATGTGGGTTCCCTAGCGGGCATTTGGACTATCTAGGTTACCTAACGGGCACTTGGACTATGTACGTTACTAGCGGGCATTTGGACTATGTAGGTTACCTAGCGGATACTTGGACTATGTAGGTTCCCCATCAGGGACTTGGACAATGTAGGTTAACTAGCGGGCACTTGGACTATCTAGGTTAACTAGCGGGCCCTTGGACTATGTAGGTTAACTAGCGGGCTCTTGTACTATCTAGGTTAACGAACGGGCACGTGGACTATGTAGGGTAACCAAGCGGGCACTTGGACAGTCTAGGTTACCTAGAGGGCACTTGGAAAATCTAGGTTAATGAATGGGCACTTGGACAATGTAGGTTACCTCGCGGGCACGTAGACTATGTGGGTACCCTAGCGGGCATTTGGACTATCTAGGTTACCTAACGGGCATTTGGAATATGTAGGTTCCCTAGCGGGAACTTGGATTACGTAGGTTCCCTTCTTGCACTTGGACTATGTAGGTTTCTAGCGGGCATTTGGACTATGTAGGTTACCTAGCGGGCACTTGGGCTATGTAGGTTCCCTAGCGGGCATTTGGACTATCTAGGTTACCTAACGGGCATTTGGACTACGTACGTTACTAGTGGGCATTTGGACTATGTAGGTTACCTAGCGGATACTTGGATTATGTAGGTTCCCCATCAGGGACTTGGACAATGTAGGTTAACTAGCGGGCACTTGGACTATCTAGGTTAACTAGAGGGCCCTTGGACTATGTAGGTTAACTAGCGGGCCCTTTGACGATCTAGGTTAGCAAACGGGCACTTGGACTATGTAGGTTACCTAGCAGGCACTTGGACTGTCTAGGTTACCTAGCGGGCACTTGAACTATCTAGGTTAACGAACGGGCACTTGGACTATGTAGGGTAGCTAACAGGAACTTGGACTATCTAGGTTAACGAACGGGCACTTGGACTATGGATGTTACCTAGCGGGCACTTGGACTATGGAGGTTACCTAGCGGGCACTTGGACTATCTAGGTTACCTAACGGGCACTTGGACTATGCAGGTAACCTAGCGGGCACTTGGACTGTTTAAGTTACCTAGAGGGCACTTGGACTATAGGTTAACTAGCGGGCACGTGGACTATATAGGTTACCTAGCGGCCCTTAGACTATGTTGGTTACCTACCGCGACTTGGACTATCTAAGTTAACGAACGTGCACGTGGACTATGTAAGTAACCTAGCGGGCACTTGGACAGTACAGGTTACATAGCGGGCACTTGGACTATCTAGGTTAGCAAACCGGAACATGGAATATCTAGGTTACCTAGCGGGCACTTGGATTATGTAGGATCCCTATTGGACATTTGTACTACTGAGGTTAACTAGCGGGCACTTTGACTATCTAGGTTAACTAGCGGGCACTTGGACTATCTAGGTCAACTAGCGGGCCATTGTACTATGTAGGTTAACTAGCGGGCACTTGGCCTATCTAGGTTACCTAACGGGAACTTGGACTATGTAGGTTTACTAGCGGACACTTGGACGATCTAGGTTACCTAGCGGGCACTTGGACAATGCAGGTTCCCTAGCGGGCACTATGAATATGTAGCTTCCCTAGAGGGAACTTGGACTATATAGGTTCCCTATGGGCACTTGGACAATCTGGGTTCCCTAACGGGCACTTGGAATATGAAGATTCCCTATCGGGCACTTGGACTATGTAGGTTCCTCATTGGGCACTTGGACTATGTAGGTTAACTAGCGGGCCCTTGGACTATCTAGGTTACCTAGCGGGCACTTGGACTATCTAGGTTAACTAGAGGGCACTTGTACAATGCAGGTTCCCTAGCGGGCACTTTGACTATGTAGGTTCCCTAGAAGGCACTTGGACTATATAGGTTCCCTATGGGCACTTGGACTATCTAGGTGCCCTAATGGGCACTTGGAATACGTAGGTTCCCTTTCGGACACTTGGACTATGTAGGTTCCTCAGCGGGCACTTGGACTATGTAGGTTAACTAGCGGGCACTTGGACTATGTTCGTACCTTAGCGGACACTTGGACTATGTAGGTTCCCTATCGGGCAGTTGGACTATGTAGGTTAACTAGCGGGCCCTTAGACTATCTAGGTTACCTAGCGGGCACTTGGACTATGTACGTCCCCTAGCGGGCACTTGGACTATCTAGGTTAAATAGAGGGCCCTTGGACTATGTAGGTTAACTAGCGGGCACTTGGAATATCTAGGTTAACTAGCGGACCTTGGACTATGTAGGTTAACTAGCGGCCACTTGGACGATCTAGGTTAACTAGCGGCCACTTGGACTATCTAGCTTAACTAGCGGGCACTTGGACTATCTAGATTAACTAGCGGGCACTTGGACGATGCAGGTTCCCTAGCGGGCACTTGGACTATATAGGTTTATTAGCGGGCACTTGGACTATGGAGGTTACCTAGCGGGCACTTGGACTGTCTTGGTTACCTAACGGGCACTTGGACTATGTAGGTTAATTAGCGGGCACTTGGACTATGTAGGTTACCTAGCGGGCACTTGGACTATCTAGGTTAACGAACCGGCACGTGGACTATGTAGGTAACCTAACGGGCACTTGGACTATGTAGGTTAGGTAACGGGCACTTGGACTATCTAGGTTACCTAGCGGGAACTTGGAATATGTAGGTTACCTAGCGGGCACTTGGACTATAGTTTAACTAGCGGGCACTTGGACTATATAGGTTACCTAGCGGGCCCTTGGACTATATAGGTTACCTAGCGCGACTTGGACTATCTAAGTTAACGAACGTGCACTTGGACTATGTAGGTAACCTAGCGGGCACTTGGACAGTATAGGTTACCTAGCGGGCACTTGGATTATCTAGGTTAACGAATGGGCACTTGGACTATGTAGGTTACCTAACGGGCACTTGGCCTATCTAGGTTAGTAAACTGGAACTTGGAATATCTAGGTTACCTAGCGTGCACTTGGACTATGTAGGTTACCTTGCGGGCACTTGGCCTATCTAGGTTACCTAACGGGAACTTGGACTATGTAGGTTTACTAGCGGACACTTGGACAATCTTGGTTAACTAGCGGGCACTTGGACAATGCAGGTTCCCTAGCGGGCACTATGAATATGTAGCTTCCTTAGAGGGCACTTGGACCATATAGGTTCCCTATGGGCACTTGGACTATCTGGGTTCCCTAACGGGCACTTGGAATATGAAGTTTCCCTATCGGGCACGTGGACTATGTAGGTTCCTCATTGGGCACTTGGACTATGTAGGTTACCTAGCAGGCACTTGGACTGTCTAGGTTGCCTAGCGGGCACTTGAACTATCTAGGTTAACGAACGGGCACTTGGACTATGTAGGTTAGCTAACAGGAACTTGGACTATATAGGTTAAAGAACGGGCACTTGGACTATGTAGGTTAACTAGCGGGCACTTGGACTATGTAGGTTCCCTAGCGGGCACTTGGACTATGTTCGTACCTTAGCGGACACTTGGACTATGTAGGTTCCCTTTCGGGCAGTTGGACTATGTAGGTTAACTAGCGGGCCCTTAGACTATCTAGGTTACCTAGCGTGCACTTGGACTATGTACGTCCCCTAGCGGGCACTTGGACTATGTAGGTTAAATAGAGGGCCCTTGGACTATGTAGGTTAACTAGCGGGCACTTGGAATATCTAGGTTAACTAGCCGACCTTGGACTATGTAGGTTAACTAGCGGGCACTTGGACGATCTAGGTTAACTAGCGGCCACTTGGACTATCTAGCTTAACTAGCGGGCACTTGGACTATCTAGATTAACTAGCGGGCACTTGGACGATGCAGGTTCCCTAGCGGGCACTTGGACTATATAGGTTTATTAGCGGGCACTTGGACTATGGAGGTTACCTAGCGGGCACTTGCACTGTCTAGGTTACCTAATGGGCACTTGGACTATGTAGGTTAATTAGCGGGCACTTGGACTATGTAGGTTACCTAGCGGGCAATTGGACTATCTAGGTTAACGAACCGGCACGTGGACTATGTAGGTAACCTAACGGGCACTTGGACTATGTAGGTTAGGTAACGGGCACTTGGACTATCTAGGTTACCTAGCGGGCACTTGGACTATCTAGGTTAGTAAACTGGAACTTGGAATATCTAGGTTACCTAGCGGGCACTTGGACTATGTAGATTACCTTGCGGGCACTTGGCCTATCTAGGTTACCTAACGGGAACTTGGACTATGTAGGTTTACTAGCGGACACTTGGACAATCTTGGTTAACTAGCGGGCACTTGGACAATGCAGGTTCCCTAGCGGGAACTATGAATATGTAGCTTCCCTAGAGGGCACTTGGACCATATAGGTTCCCTATGGGCACTTGGACTATCTGGTTTCCCTAACGGGCACTTGGAATATGAAGTTTCCCTATCGGGCACGTGGACTATGTAGGTTCCTCATTGGGCACTTGGACTATGTAGGTTACCTATCGGGCACTTGGACTATGTAGGTTAACTATCGGGCCCTTTGACGATCTAGGTTAGCAAACGGGCACTTGGACTATGTAGGTTACCTAGCAGGCACTTGGACTGTCTAGGTTACCTAGCGGGCACTTGAACTATCTAGGTTAACGAACGGGCACTTGGACTATGTAGGTTAGCTAACAGGAACTTGGACTATCTAGGTTAACGAACGGGCACTTGGACTATGGAGGTTACCTAGCGGGCACTTGGACTATGGAGGTTACCTAGCGGGCACTTGGACTATCTAGGTTAGCTAACGGGTACTTGGACTATCTAGGTTACCTAGCGGGCACTTGGACTATGTAGGTTCCCTAGCAGGGCTTTGACTATGTAAGTTCGCTAACGGGCACTTGGACTATGTGGGTTCCCTAGCGGGCATTTGGACTATCTAGGTTACCTAACGGGCACTTGGACTATGTACGTTACTAGCGGGCATTTGGACTATGTAGGTTACCTATCGGGCACTTGGACTATGTAGGTTAACTAGCGGGCCCTTTGACGATCTAGGTTAGCAAACGGGCACTTGGACTATGTAGGTTACCTAGCAGGCACTTGGACTGTCTAGGTTACCTAGCGGGCACTTGAACTATCTAGGTTAACGAACGGGCACTTGGACTATGTAGGTTAGCTAACAGGAACTTGGACTATCTAGGTTAACGAACGGGCACTTGGACTATGGAGGTTACCTAGCGGGCACTTGGACTATGGAGGTTACCTAGCGGGCACTTGGACTATCTAGGTTAGCTAACGGCTACTTGGACTATCTAGGTTACCTAGCGGGCACTTGGACTATGTAGGTTCCCTAGCAGGGCTTTGACTATGTAAGTTCTCTAACGGGCACTTGGACTATGTGGGTTCCCTAGCGGGCATTTGGACTATCTAGGTTACCTAACGGGCACTTGGACTATGTACGTTACTAGCGGGCATTTGGACTATGTAGGTTACCTAGCGGATACTTGGACTATGTAGGTTCCCCATCAGGGACTTGGACAATGTAGGTTAACTAGCGGGCACTTGGACTATGTAGGTTAACTAGCGGGCTCTTGTACTATCTAGGTTAACGAACGGGCACGTGGACTATGTAGGTAACCAAGTGGCACTTGGACAGTCTAGGTTACCTAGAGGGCACTTGGAAAATCTAGGTTAATGAATGGGCACTTGGACAATGTAGGTTACCTCGCGGGCACTTAGACTATGTGGGTACCCTAGCGGGCATTTGGACTATCTAGGTTACCTAACGGGCATTTGGAATATGTAGGTTCCCTAGCGGGAACTTGGATTACGTAGGTTCCCTTCTTGCACTTGGACTATGTAGGTTTCTAGTGGGCATTTGGACTATGTAGGTTACCTAGCGGGCACTTGGGCTATGTAGGTTCCCTAGCGGGCATTTGGACTATCTAGGTTACCTAACGGGCATTTGGACTACGTACGTTACTAGTGGGCATTTGGACTATGTAGGTTACCTAGCGGATACTTGGATTATGTAGGTTCCCCATCAGGGACTTGGACAATGTAGGTTAACTAGCGGGCACTTGGACTATCTAGGTTAACTAGAGGGCCCTTGGACTATGTAGGTTAACTAGCGGGCCCTTTGATGATCTAGGTTAGCAAACGGGCACTTGGACTATGTAGGTTACCTAGCAGGCACTTGGACTGTCTAGGTTACCTAGCGGGCACTTGAACTATCTAGGTTAACGAACGGGCACTTGGACTATGTAGGGTAGCTAACAGGAACTTGGACTATCTAGGTTAACGAACGGGCACTTGGACTATGGATGTTACCTAGCGGGCACTTGGACTATGGAGGTTACCTAGCGGGCACTTGGACTATCTAGGTTACCTAACGGGCACTTGGACTATGCAGGTAACCTAGCGGGCACTTGGACTGTTTAAGTTACCTAGAGGGCACTTGGACTATAGGTTAACTAGCGGGCACTTGGACTATATAGGTTACCTAGCGGCCCTTAGACTATGTTGGTTACCTACCGCGACTTGGACTATCTAAGTTAACGAACGTGCACGTGGACTATGTAAGTAACCTAGCGGGCACTTGGACAGTACAGGTTACATAGCGGGCACTTGGACTATCTAGGTTAGCAAACCGGAACATGGAATATCTAGGTTACCTAGCGGGCACTTGGATTATGTAGGATCCCTATTGGACATTTGTACTACTGAGGTTAACTAGCGGGCACTTTGACTATCTAGGTTAACTAGCGGGCACTTGGACTATCTAGGTCAACTAGCGGGCCATTGTACTATGTAGGTTAACTAGCGGGCACTTGGCCTATCTAGGTTACCTAACGGGAACTTGGACTATGTAGGTTTACTAGCGGACACTTGGACGATCTAGGTTACCTAGCGGGCACTTGGACAATGCAGGTTCCCTAGCGGGCACTATGAATATGTAGCTTCCCTAGAGGGCACTTGGACCATATAGGTTCCCTATGGGCACTTGGACTATCTGGTTTCCCTAACGGGCACTTGGAATATGAAGTTTCCCTATCGGGCACGTGGACTATGTAGGTTCCTCATTGGGCACTTGGACTATGTAGGTTACCTATCGGGCACTTGGACTATGTAGGTTAACTATCGGGCCCTTTGACGATCTAGGTTAGCAAACGGGCACTTGGACTATGTAGGTTACCTAGCAGGCACTTGGACTGTCTAGGTTACCTAGCGGGCACTTGAACTATCTAGGTTAACGAACGGGCACTTGGACTATGTAGGTTAGCTAACAGGAACTTGGACTATCTAGGTTAACGAACGGGCACTTGGACTATGGAGGTTACCTAGCGGGCACTTGGACTATGGAGGTTACCTAGCGGGCACTTGGACTATCTAGGTTAGCTAACGGCTACTTGGACTATCTAGGTTACCTAGCGGGCACTTGGACTATGTAGGTTCCCTAGCAGGGCTTTGACTATGTAAGTTCTCTAACGGGCACTTGGACTATGTGGGTTCCCTAGCGGGCATTTGGACTATCTAGGTTACCTAACGGGCACTTGGACTATGTACGTTACTAGCGGGCATTTGGACTATGTAGGTTACCTAGCGGATACTTGGACTATGTAGGTTCCCCATCAGGGACTTGGACAATGTAGGTTAACTAGCGGGCACTTGGACTATGTAGGTTAACTAGCGGGCTCTTGTACTATCTAGGTTAACGAACGGGCACGTGGACTATGTAGGTAACCAAGTGGGCACTTGGACAGTCTAGGTTACCTAGAGGGCACTTGGAAAATCTAGGTTAATGAATGGGCACTTGGACAATGTAGGTTACCTCGCGGGCACTTAGACTATGTGGGTACCCTAGCGGGCATTTGGACTATCTAGGTTACCTAACGGGCATTTGGAATATGTAGGTTCCCTAGCGGGAACTTGGATTACGTAGGTTCCCTTCTTGCACTTGGACTATGTAGGTTTCTAGCGGGCATTTGGACTATGTAGGTTACCTAGCGGGCACTTGGGCTATGTAGGTTCCCTAGCGGGCATTTGGACTATCTAGGTTACCTAACGGGCATTTGGACTACGTACGTTACTAGTGGGCATTTGGACTATGTAGGTTACCTAGCGGATACTTGGATTATGTAGGTTCCCCATCAGGGACTTGGACAATGTAGGTTAACTAGCGGGCACTTGGACTATCTAGGTTAACTAGAGGGCCCTTGGACTATGTAGGTTAACTAGCGGGCCCTTTGATGATCTAGGTTAGCAAACGGGCACTTGGACTATGTAGGTTACCTAGCAGGCACTTGGACTGTCTAGGTTACCTAGCGGGCACTTGAACTATCTAGGTTAACGAACGGGCACTTGGACTATGTAGGGTAGCTAACAGGAACTTGGACTATCTAGGTTAACGAACGGGCACTTGGACTATGGATGTTACCTAGCGGGCACTTGGACTATGGAGGTTACCTAGCGGGCACTTGGACTATCTAGGTTACCTAACGGGCACTTGGACTATGCAGGTAACCTAGCGGGCACTTGGACTGTTTAAGTTACCTAGATGGCACTTGGACTATAGGTTAACTAGCGGGCACTTGGACTATATAGGTTACCTAGCGGCCCTTAGACTATGTTGGTTACCTACCGCGACTTGGACTATCTAAGTTAACGAACGTGCACGTGGACTATGTAAGTAACCTAGCGGGCACTTGGACAGTACAGGTTACATAGCGGGCACTTGGGCTATCTAGGTTAGCAAACCGGAACATGGAATATCTAGGTTACCTAGCGGGCACTTGGATTATGTAGGATCCCTATTGGACATTTGTACTACTGAGGTTAACTAGCGGGCACTTTGACTATCTAGGTTAACTAGCGGGCACTTGGACTATCTAGGTCAACTAGCGGGCCATTGTACTATGTAGGTTAACTAGCGGGCACTTGGCCTATCTAGGTTACCTAACGGGAACTTGGACTATGTAGGTTTACTAGCGGACACTTGGACGATCTAGGTTACCTAGCGGGCACTTGGACAATGCAGGTTCCCTAGCGGGCACTATGAATATGTAGCTTCCCTAGAGGGCACTTGGACCATATAGGTTCCCTATGGGCACTTGGACTATCTGGTTTCCCTAACGGGCACTTGGAATATGAAGTTTCCCTATCGGGCACGTGGACTATGTAGGTTCCTCATTGGGCACATGGACTATGTAGGTTACCTATCGGGCACTTGGACTATGTAGGTTAACTAGCGGGCCCTTTGACGATCTAGGTTAGCAAACGGGCACTTGGACTATGTAGGTTACCTAGCAGGCACTTGGACTGTCTAGGTTACCTAGCGGGCACTTGAACTATCTAGGTTAACGAACGGGCACTTGGACTATGTAGGGTAGCTAACAGGAACTTGGACTATCTAGGTTTACGAACGGGCACTTGGACTATGGAGGTTACCTAGCGGGCACTTGGACTATGGAGGTTACCTAGCGGGCACTTGGACTATCTAGGTTAGCTAACGGGTACTTGGACTATCTAGGTTACCTAGCGGGCACTTGGACTATGTAGGTTCCCTAGCAGGGCTTTGACTATGTAAGTTCGCTAACGGGCACTTGGACTATGTGGGTTCCCTAGCGGGCATTTGGACTATCTAGGTTACCTAACGGGCACTTGGACAATGTACGTTACTAGCGGGCATTTGGACTATGTAGGTTACCTATCGGGCACTTGGACTATGTAGGTTAACTAGCGGGCCCTTTGACGATCTAGGTTAGCAAACGGGCACTTGGACTATGTAGGTTACCTAGCAGGCACTTGGACTGTCTAGGTTACCTAGCGGGCACTTGAACTATCTAGGTTAACGAACGGGCACTTGGACTATGTAGGTTAGCTAACAGGAACTTGGACTATCTAGGTTAACGAACGGGCACTTGGACTATGGAGGTTACCTAGCGGGCACTTGGACAATGGAGGTTACCTAGCGGGCACTTGGACTATCTAGGTTAGCTAACGGCTACTTGGACTATCTAGGTTACCTAGCGGGCACTTGGACTATGTAGGTTCCCTAGCAGGGCTTTGACTATGTAAGTTCTCTAACGGGCACTTGGACTATGTGGGTTCCCTAGCGGGCATTTGGACTATCTAGGTTACCTAACGGGCACTTGGACTATGTACGTTACTAGCGGGCATTTGGACTATGTAGGTTACCTAGCGGATACTTGGACTATGTAGGTTCCCCATCAGGGACTTGGACAATGTAGGTTAACTAGCGGGCACTTGGACTATCTAGGTTAACTAGCGGGCCCTTGCACTATGCAGGTTAACTAGCGGGCTCTTGTACTATCTAGGTTAACGAACGGGCACGTGGACTATGTAGGGTAACCAAGCGGGCACTTGGACAGTCTAGGTTACCTAGAGGGCACTTGGAAAATCTAGGTTAATGAATGGGCACTTGGACAATGTAGGTTACCTCGCGGGCACTTAGACTATGTGGGTACCCTAGCGGGCATTTGGACTATCTAGGTTACCTAACGGGCATTTGGAATATGTAGGTTCCCTAGCGGGAACTTGGATTACGTAGGTTCCCTTCTTGCACTTGGACTATGTAGGTTTCTAGCGGGCATTTGGACTATGTAGGTTACCTAGCGGGCACTTGGGCTATGTAGGTTCCCTAGCGGGCATTTGGACTATCTAGGTTACCTAACGGGCATTTGGACTACGTACGTTACTAGTGGGCATTTGGACTATGTAGGTTACCTAGCGGATACTTGGATTATGTAGGTTCCCCATCAGGGACTTGGACAATGTAGGTTAACTAGCGGGCACTTGGACTATCTAGGTTAACTAGAGGGCCCTTGGACTATGTAGGTTAACTAGCGGGCCCTTTGACGATCTAGGTTAGCAAACGGGCACTTGGACTATGTAGGTTACCTAGCAGGCACTTGGACTGTCTAGGTTACCTAGCGGGCACTTGAACTATCTAGGTTAACGAACGGGCACTTGGACTATGTAGGGTAGCTAACAGGAACTTGGACTATCTAGGTTAACGAACGGGCACTTGGACTATGGATGTTACCTAGCGGGCACTTGGACTATGGAGGTTACCTAGCGGGCACTTGGACTATCTAGGTTACCTAACGGGCACTTGGACTATGCAGGTAACCTAGCGGGCACTTGGACTGTTTAAGTTACCTAGAGGGCACTTGGACTATAGGTTAACTAGCGGGCACTTGGACTATATAGGTTACCTAGCGGCCCTTAGACTATGTTGGTTACCTACCGCGACTTGGACTATCTAAGTTAACGAACGTGCACGTGGACTATGTAAGTAACCTAGCGGGCACTTGGACAGTACAGGTTACATAGCGGGCACTTGGACTATCTAGGTTAGCAAACCGGAACATGGAATATCTAGGTTACCTAGCGGGCACTTGGATTATGTAGGATCCCTATTGGACATTTGTACTACTGAGGTTAACTAGCGGGCACTTTGACTATCTAGGTTAACTAGCGGGCACTTGGACTATCTAGGTCAACTAGCGGGCCATTGTACTATGTAGGTTAACTAGCGGGCACTTGGCCTATCTAGGTTACCTAACGGGAACTTGGACTATGTAGGTTTACTAGCGGACACTTGGACGATCTAGGTTACCTAGCGGGCACTTTGAAAATGCAGGTTCCCTAGCGGGCACTATGAATATGTAGCTTCCCTAGAGGGAACTTGGACTATATAGGTTCCCTATGGGCACTTGGACAATCTGGGTTCCCTAACGGGCACTTGGAATATGAAGATTCCCTATCGGGCACTTGGACTATGTAGGTTCCTCATTGGGCACTTGGACTATGTAGGTTAACTAGCGGGCCCTTGGACTATCTAGGTTACCTAGCGGGCACTTGGACTATCTAGGTTAACTAGAGGGCACTTGTACAATGCAGGTTCCCTAGCGGGCACTTTGACTATGTAGGTTCCCTAGAGGGCACTTGGACTATATAGGTTCCCTATGGGCACTTGGACTATCTAGGTGCCCTAATGGGCACTTGGAATACGTAGGTTCCCTTTCGGACACTTGGACTATGTAGGTTCCTCAGCGGGCACTTGGACTATGTAGGTTAACTAGCGGGCACTTGGACTATGTTCGTACCTTAGCGGACACTTGGACTATGTAGGTTCCCTATCGGGCAGTTGGACTATGTAGGTTAACTAGCGGGCCCTTAGACTATCTAGGTTACCTCGCGGGCACTTGAACTATGTACGTCCCCTAGCGGGCACTTGGACTATCTAGGTTAAATAGAGGGCCCTTGGACTATGTAGGTTAACTAGCGGGCACTTGGAATATCTAGGTTAACTAGCGGACCTTGGACTATGTAGGTTAACTAGCGGGCACTTGGACGATCTAGGTTAACTAGCGGCCACTTGGACTATCTAGCTTAACTAGCGGGCACTTGGACTATCTAGATTAACTAGCGGGCACTTGGACGATGCAGGTTCCCTAGCGGGCACTTGGACTATATAGGTTTATTAGCGGGCACTTGGACTATGGAGGTTACCTAGCGGGCACTTGGACTGTCTAGGTTACCTAACGGGCACTTGGACTATGTAGGTTAATTAGCGGGCACTTGGACTATGTAGGTTACCTAGCGGGCACTTGGACTATCTAGGTTAACGAACCGGCACGTGGACTATGTAGGTAACCTAACGGGCACTTGGACTATGTAGGTTAGGTAACGGGAACTTGGACTATCTAGGTTACCTAGCGGGAACTTGGAATATGTAGGTTACCTAGCGGGCACTTGGACTATAGTTTAACTAGCGGGCACTTGGACTATATAGGTTACCTAGCGGGCCCTTGGACTATATAGGTTACCTAGCGCGACTTGGACTATCTAAGTTAACGAACGTGCACTTGGACTATGTAGGTAACCTAGCGGGCACTTGGACAGTATAGGTTACCTAGCGGGCACTTGGATTATCTAGGTTAACGAATGGGCACTTGGACTATGTAGGTTACCTAACGGGCACTTGGCCTATCTAGGTTAGTAAACTGGAACTTGGAATATCTAGGTTACCTAGCGTGCACTTGGACTATGTAGGTTACCTTGCGGGCACTTGGCCTATCTAGGTTACCTAACGGGAACTTGGACTATGTAGGTTTACTAGCGGACACTTGGACAATCTTGGTTAACTAGCGGGCACTTGGACAATGCAGGTTCCCTAGCGGGCACTATGAATATGTAGCTTCCCTAGAGGGCACTTGGACCATATAGGTTCCCTATGGGCACTTGGACTATCTGGGTTCCCTGACGGGCACTTGGAATTTGAAGTTTCCCTATCGGGCACGTGGACTATGTAGGTTCCTCATTGGGCACTTGGACTATGTAGGTTACCTAGCAGGCACTTGGACTGTCTAGGTTACCTAGCGGGCACTTGAACTATCTAGGTTAACGAACGGGCACTTGGACTATGTAGGTTAGCTAACAGGAACTTGGACAATATAGGTTAAAGAACGGGCACTTGGACTATGGAGGTTACCTAGCGGGCACTTGGACTATGGAGGTTACCTAGCGGGCACTTGGACTATCTAGGTTAGCTAACGGGTACGTGGACTATCTAGGTTCCCTAGCGGGCACTTGGACTATGTAGGTTCCCTAGCAGAGCTTTGACTATGTAAGTTCTCTAACGGGCACTTGGACTATGTGTGTTCCCTAGCGGGCATTTGGACTATGTAGGTTACCTAACGGGCACTTGGACTATGTACGTTACTAGCGGGCATTTGGACTATGTAGGTTACCTAGCGGATACTTGGACTATGTAGGTTCCCCATCAGGGACTTGGACAATGTAGGTTAACTAGCGGGCACTTGGACTATCTAGGTTAACTAGAGGGCCCTTGGACTATGTAGGTTAACTAGTGGGCCCTTTGACGATCTAGGTTAGCAAACGGGCACTTGGACTATGTAGGTTACCTAGCAGGCACTTGGACTGTCTTGGTTACCTAGCGGGCATTTGAACTATCTAGGTTAACGAAATGGCACTTGGACTATGTAGGTTAGCTAACAGGAACTTGGACTATCTAGGTTAACGAACGGGCACTTGGACTATGGAGGTTACCTAGCGGGCACTTGGACTATGGAGGTTACCTAGCGGGCACTTGGACTATCTAGGTTAGCTAACGGGAACTTGGACTATCTAGGTTACCTAGCGGGCACTTGAACTATGTAGGTTACGTAGCGGGCACTTGGACTATCTAGGTTACCTAACGGGCACTTGGACTATGCAGGTAACCTAGCGGGCACTTGGACTGTTTAAGTTAACCAGGGGGCACTTGGACTATGTAGGTTAACTAGCGGGCACTTGGACTATCTAGGTTACCTAACGGGCACCTGGACTATCTAGATTACCTAGCGGGCACTTGGATTCTAAAGGTTACCTAGCCGGCCCTTGAACTATGTAGGTTACCTAGCGGGCAATTGGACGATCTAGGTTAACGAACGGGCACGTGGACTATGTAGTTAACCTAACGGGCACTTGGACTATCTAGGTTAGGTAACGGGCACTTGGACTATCTAGGTTAACTAGCGGGAACTTGGAATATGTAGGTTACCTAGAGGGCACTTGGACTATAGGTTAATTAGCGGGCACTTGGTCTATATAGGTTACCTAGCGGCCCTTGGACTATGTTGGTTACCTACCGCGACTTGGACTATCTAAGTTAACGAATTGGCACTTGAACTACGTAGGTTACCTAGCGGGCACTTGGACTATCTAGGTTAGCAAACCGGAACTTGGAATATCTAGGTTACCTAGCGGGCACTTGGACTATGTAGGATCCCTATCGGACATTTGTACTACTTAGGTTAACTAGCGGGCCCTTTGACTATGTAGGTTAACTAGCGGGCACTTGGACTATCTAGGTCAACTAGCGGGCCATTGTACTATGTAGGTTAACTAGCGGGCACTTGGCCTATCTAGGTTACCTAACGGGAACTTGGACTACGTAGGTTTACTAGCGACACTTGGACGATCTAGGTTAACTAGCGGGCACTTGGACAATGCAGGTTCCCTAGCGGGCACTATGAATATGTAGCTTCCCCAGAGGGAACTTGGACTATATAGGTTCCCTATGGGCACTTGGACAATCTGGGTTCCCTAACGGGCACTTGGAATATGAAGATTCCCTATCGGGCACTTGGACTATGTAGGTTCCTCATTGGCCACTTGGACTATGTAGGTTAACTAGCGGGCCCTTGGACTATCTAGGTTACCTAGCGGGCACTTGGACTATCTAGGTTAACTTGAGGGCACTTGTACAATGCAGGTTCCCTAGCGGGCACTTTGACTATGTAGGTTCCCTAGAGGGCACTTGGACTATCTAGGTGCCCTAATGGGCAGTTGGAATACGTATGTTCCCTTTTGGACACTTGGACTATGTAGGTTCCTCAGCGGGCACTTGGACTATGTAGGTTAACTAGCGGGCACTTGGACTATCTATCTTACCTAGCGGGCACTTGGACTATGTAGGTTCCCTAGCGGGCACTTGGACTATCTAGGTTACCTAGCAGGCACTTGGACTATGTAGGTTCCCTAGCGGGCCCTTGGACTATGTTCGTACCTTAGCGGGCACTTGGACTATGTAGGTTCCCTATCAGGCAGTTGGACTATGTAGGTTAACTAGCGGGCCCTTAGACTATCTAGGTTACCTAGCGGGCACTTGGACTATGTACGTCCCCTAGCGGGCACTTGGACTATCTAGGTTAAATAGAGGGCCCTTGGACTATGTAGGTTAACTAGCGGGCACTTGGAATATCTAGGTTAACTAGCGGACCTTGGACTATGTAGGTTAACTAGCGGGCACTTGGGCGATCTAGGTTAACTAGCGGCCACTTGTGCTATCTAGCTTAACTAGCGGGCACTTGGACTATCTGGATTAACTAGCGGGCACTTGGACGATGCAGGTTCCCTAGCGGGCACTTGGACTATATAGGTTTATTAGCGGGCACTTGGACTATGGAGGTTACCTAGCGGGCACATGGACTGTCTAGGTTACCTAACGGGCACTTAGACTATGTAGGTTAATTAGCGGGCACTTGGACTATGTAGGTTGCCTAGCGGGCACTTGGACTATCTAGGTTAACGAACCGGCACGTGGACTATGTAGGTAACCTAACGGGCACTTGGACTATCTAGGTTAGGTAACGGGCACTTGGCCTATCTAGGTTACCTAACGGGAACTTGGACTATGTAGGTTTACTAGCGGACACTTGGACAATCTTGGTTAACTAGCGGGCACTTGGACAATGCAGGTTCCCTAGCGGGCACTATGAATATGTAGCTTCCCTAGAGGGCACTTGGACCATATAGGTTCCCTATGGGCACTTGGACTATCTGGGTACCCTAACGGGCACTTGGAATATGAAGATTCCCTATCGGGCACTTGGACTATGTAGGTTCCTCATTGGGCACTTGGACTATGTAGGTTCCCTATCGGGCACTTGGACTATGTAGGTTAACTAGCGGGCCCTTCGACTATCTAGGTTACCTAGCGGGCACTTGGACTATCTAGGTTAACTAGCGGGCACTTGGACTATCTAGGTTAACTAGCGGGAACTTAGACTATCTATGTTAACTGGCGGGCACTTGGACGATGCAGGTTCCCTAGAGCGCACTTGGACTATGTAGGTTCCCTAACGGGCACATGGACTATGTAGGTCCCTTAGCGGGCACTTGGATTATGTTGGTTCCCTACCGGGCAGTTGGACTCTGTGGGTACCCTAGCGGGCATTTGGACTATGTAGGTTACCTAGCGGGCACTTGGACTATGTAGGTCCCTTAGCGAGCACTTGGACTATGTTGGTTCCCTATCGGGCAGTTGGACTATGTGGGTACCCTAGCGGGCATTTGGACTATCTAGGTTACCTAGCAGGCACTTTGACTATCTAGGTTAACTAACGGGCACTTGGACTATGTAGGTTACCTAGCGGGCACTTGGACTATGTAGGTTCCCTAGCGGGCACTTGGACTATGTAGGTTACCTAGCAGGCACTTGGACTGTCTAGGTTACCTAGCGGGCACTTGAACTATCTAGGTTAACGAATGGGCACTTGGACTATGTAGTTTAGCTAACAGGAACTTAGACAATCTAGGTTAACGAACGGGCACTTGGACTATGGAGGTTACCTAGCGGGCACTTGGACTATGGAGGTTACCTAGCGGGCACTTGGACTATGTAGGTTCCCTAGCAGGGCTTTGACTATGTAAGTTCTCTAACGGGCACTTGCACTATGTGTGTTCCTTAGCGGGCATTTGGACTATCTAGGTTACCTAACGGGCACTTGGACTATGTACGTTACTAGAGGGCATTTGGACTATGTAGGTTACCTAGCGGATACTTGGACTATGTAGGTTCCCCATCAGGTACTTGCACAATGTAGGTTAACTAGCGGGCACTTGGACTATGTAGGTTAACTAGCGGGCCCTTTGACGATCTAGGTTAGCAAACGGGCACTTGGACTATGTAGGTTACCTAGCAGTCACTTGGACTGTCTAGGTTACCTGGCGGGCACTTGAACTATCTAGGTTAACGAACGGGCACTTGGACTATGTAGGTTAGCTAACAGGAACTTGGACTATCTAGGTTAACGAACGGGCACTTGGACTATGGCGGTTACCTAGCGGGCACTTGGACTATGGAGGTTACCTAGCGGGCACTTGGACTATCTTGGTTAGCTAACGGGTACTTGGACTATCTAGGTTACCTAGCGGGCACTTGGACTATGTAGGTTACCTAGCGGGCACTTGGACTATCTAGGTTACCTAACGGGCACTTGGACTATGCAGGTAACCTAGCGGGCACTTGGACTGTTTAAGTTAATCAGCGGGCACTTGGACTATGTAGGTTAACTAGCGGGCACTTGGACTATCTAGGTTACCTAACGGGCATTTGGACTATGTAGGTTCCCTAGCGGGCACTTGGATTATGTAGGTTCCCTCTTGCACTTGGACTATGTAGGGTTCTAGCGGGCATTTGGACTATGTAGTTTACCTAGCGGGCACTTGGGCTATGTAGGTTCCCTAGCGGGCATTTGGACTATCTAGGTTACCTAACGGGCATTTGGACTATGTACGTTACTAGTGGGCATTTGGACTATGTAGGTTACCTAGCGGATACTTGGACTATATAGGTTCCCCATCAGGGACTTGGACAATGTAGGTTAACTATCGGGCACTTGGACTATCTAGGTTAACTAGAGGGCCCTTGGACTATGTAGGTTAACTAGCGGGCCCTTTGACGATCTAGGTTAGCAAACGGGCACTTGGACTATGTAGGTTACCTAGCAGGCACTTGGACTGTCTAGGTTACCTAGCGGGCACTTGAACTATCTAGGTTAAAGAACGGGCACTTGGACTATGTTGGTTAGCTAACAGGAACTTGGACTCTCTAGGTTAACGAACGGGCACTTGGACTATGGATGTTACCTAGCGGGCACTTGGACTATGGAGGTTACCTAGCGGGCACTTGGACTATCTAGGTTACCTAACGGGCACTTGCACTATGCAGGTAACCTAGCGGGCACTTGGACTGTTTAAGTTACCTAGAGGGCACTTGGACTATAGGTTAACTAGCGGGCACTTGGACTATATAGGTTACCTAGCGGCCCTTAGACTATGTTGGTTACCTACCGCGACTTGGACTATCTAAGTTAACGAACGTGCACGTGGACTATGTAAGTAACCTAGCGGGCACTTGGACAGTACAGGTTACATAGCGGGCACTTGGACTATCTAGGTTAGCAAACCGGAACATGGAATATCTAGGTTACCTAGCGGGCACTTGGATTATGTAGGATCCCTATTGGACATTTGTACTACTGAGGTTAACTAGCGGGCACTTTGACTATCTAGGTTAACTAGCGGGCACTTGGACTATCTAGGTTACCTAACGGGAACTTGGACTATGTAGGTTTACTAGCGGACACTTGGACGATCTAGGTTAACTAGCGGGCACTTGGACAATGCAGGTTCCCTAGCGGGCACTATGAATATGTAGCTTCCCTAGAGGGAACTTGGACTATATAGGTTCCCTATGGGCACTTGGACAATCTGGGTTCCCTAACGGGCACTTGGAATATGAAGATTCCCTATCGGGCACTTGGACTATGTAGGTTCCTCATTGGGCACTTGGACTATGTTGGTTCCCTATCGGGCAGTTGGACTATGTGGGTACCCTAGCAGGCATTTGGACTATCTAGGTTACCTAGCAGGCACTTTGACTATCTAGGTTAACTAACGGGCACTTGGACTATGTAGGTTACCTAGCGGGCACTTGGACTATGTAGGTTCCCTAGCGGGCACTTGGACTATGTAGGTTACCTAGCAGGCACTTGGACTTTCTAGGTTACCTAGCGGGCACTTGAACTATCTAGGTTAACGAACGGGCACTTGGACTATGAAGTTTAGCTAACAGGAACTTAGACTATCTAGGTTAACGAACGGGCACTTGGACTATGGAGGTTACCTAGCGGGCACTTGGACTATGGAGGTTACCTAGCGGGCACTTGGACTATCTAGGTTAGCTAACGGGTTCTTGGACTATCTAGGTTCCCTAGCGGGCACTTGGACTATGTAGGTTCCCTAGCACGGCTTTGACTATGTAAGTTCTCTAACGGGCACTTGGACTATGTGTGTTCCCTAGCGGGCATTTGGACTATGTACGTTACTAGCGGGCATTTGGACTATGTAGGTTACCTAGCGGATACTTGGACTATGTAGGTTCCCCATCAGGTACTTGCACAATGTAGGTTAACTAGCGGGCACTTGGACTATGTAGGTTAACTAGCGGGCCCTTTGACGATCTAGGTTAGCAAACAGGCACTTGGACTATGTAGGTTACCTAGCAGGCACTTGGACTGTCTAGGTTACCTGGCGGGCACTTGAACAATCTAGGTTAACGAACGGGCACTTGGACTATGTAGGTTAGCTAACAAGAACTTGGACCATCTAGGTTAACGAAAGGGCACTTGGACTATGGCGGTTACCTAGCGGGCACTTGGACTATGGAGGTTACCTAGCGGGCACTTGGACTATCTAGGTTAGCTAACGGGTACTTGGATTATCTAGGTTACCTAGCGGGCACTTGGACTATGTAGGTTACCTAGCGGATACTTGGACTATGTAGGTTCCCCATCAGGTACTTGCACAATGTAGGTTAACTAGCGGGCACTTGGACTATGTAGGTTAACTAGCGGGCCCTTTGACGATCTAGGTTAGCAAACGGGCACTTGGACTATGTAGGTTACCTAGCAGGCATTTGGACTGTCTAGGTTACCTGGCGGGCACTTGAACAATCTAGGTTAACGAACGGGCACTTGGACTATGTAGGTTAGCTAACAAGAACTTGGACTATCTAGGTTAACGAAAGGGCACTTGGACTATGGCGGTTACCTAGCGGGTACTTGGACTATGGAGGTTACCTAGCGGGCACTTGGACTATCTAGGTTAGCTAACGGGTACTTGGACTATCTAGGTTACCTAGCGGGCACTTGGACTATGTAGGTTACCTAGCGGGCACTTGGACTATCTAGGTTACCTAACGGGCACTTGGACTATGCAGGTAACCTAGCGGGCACTTGGACTGTTTAAGTTAACCAGCGGGCACTTGGACTATGTAGGTTAACTAGCGGGCACTTGGACTATCTAGGTTACCTAACGGGCATTTGGACTATGTAGGTTCCCTAGCGGGCAATTGGATTATGTAGGTTCCCTTCTTGCACTTGGACTATGTAGGTTTCTAGCGGGCATTTGGACTATGTAGGTTACCTAGCGGGCACTTGGGCTATGTAGGTTCCCTAGCGGGCATTTGGACTATCTAGGTTACCTAACGGGCATTTGGACTACGTACGTTACTAGTGGGCATTTGGACTATGTAGGTTACCTAGCGGATACTTGGACTATGTAGGTTCCCCATCAGGGACTTGGACAATGTAGGTTAACTAGCGGGCACTTGGACTATCTAGGTTAACTAGAGGGCCCTTATACTATGTAGGTTAACTAGCGGGCCCTTTGACGATCTAGGTTAGCAAACGGGCACTTGGACTATGTAGGTTACCTAGCAGGCACTTGGACTGTCTAGGTTACCTAGCGGGCACTTGAACTATCTAGGTTAAAGAACGGGCACTTGGACTATGTAGGTTAGCTAACAGGAACTTGGACTCTCTAGGTTAACGAACGGGCATTTGGACTATGGATGTTACCTAGCGGGCACTTGGACTATGGAGGTTACCTAGCGGGCACTTGGACTATCTAGGTTACCTAACGGGCACTTGGACTATGCAGGTAACCTAGCGGGCACTTGGACTGTTTAAGTTACCTAGAGGGCACTTGGACTATAGTTTAACTAGCGGGCACTTGGACTATATAGGTTACCTAGCGGCCCTTAGACTATGTTGGTTACCTACCGCGACTTGGACTATCTAAGTTAACGAACGTGCACTTGGACTATGTAAGTAACCCAGCGCGCACTTGGACAGTATAGGTTACATAGCGGGCACATGGACTATCTAAGTTAGCAAACCGGAACTTGGAATATCTAGGTTACCTAGCGGGCACTTGGATTATGTAGGATCCCTATTGGACATTTGTACTACTGAGGTTAACTAGCGGGCACTTTGACTATCTAGGTTAACTAGCGGGCACTTGGACTATCTAGGTCAACTAGCGGGCCATTGTACTATGTAGGTTAACTAGCGGGCACTTGGCCTATCTAGGTTACCTAACGGGAACTTGGACTATGTAGGTTTACTAGCGGACACTTGGACGATCTAGGTTACCTAGCGGGCACTTGGACAATGCAGGTTCCCTAGCGGGCACTATGAATATGTAGCTTCCCTAGAGGGAACTTGGACTATATAGGTTCCCTATGGGCACTTGGACAATCTGGGTTCCCTAACGGGCACTTGGAATATGAAGATTCCCTATCGGGCACTTGGACTATGTAGGTTCCGCATTGGTCACTTGGACTATGTAGGTTCCCTATCGGGCACTTGGACTATGTAGGTTAACTAGCGGGCCCTTGGACTACCTAGGTTACCTAGCGGGCACTTGGAAGATCTAGGTTAACTAGAGGGCACTTGTACAATGCAGGTTACCTAGCGGGCACTTTGACTATGTAAGTTCCCTATAGGGCACTTGGACTATATAGGTTCCCTATGGGCACTTGGACTGTCTAGGTGCCCTAATGGGCACTTGGAATACGTAGGTTCCCTTTCGGACACTTGGACTATGTAGGTTCCTCAGCGGGCACTTGGACTATGTAGGTTAACTAGCGGGCACTTGGACGATCTAGGTTACCTAGCGGGCACTTGGACTATGTAGGTTCCCTAGCGGGCACTTGGACTATGTTCGTCCCTTAGCGGGATCTTGGACTATGTAAGGTCCATATCGGGCAGTTGGACTATGTAGGTTAACTAGCGGGCCCTTAGACTATCTAGGTTACCTAGCGGGCACTTGGACTATGTACGTCCCCTAGCGGGCACTTGGACTATCTAGTTTAAATAGAGGGCCCTTGGACTATTTAGGTTAACTAGCGGGCACTTTGACTATCTAGGTTAACTAGCGGGCACTTGGACTATCTAGGTTACCTAACGGGAACTTGGACTATGTAGCTTTACTAGCGGACACTTGGACGATCTAGGTTAACTAGCGGGCACTTGGACAATGCAGGTTCCCTAGCGGGCACTATGAATATGTAGCTTCCCTAGAGGGAACTTGGACTATATAGGTTCCCTATGGGCACTTGGACAATCTGGGTTCCCTAACGGGCACTTGGAATATGAAGATTCCCTATCGGGCACTTGGACTATGTAGGTTCCTCATTGGGCACTTGGACTATGTTGGTTCCCTATCGGGCAGTTGGACTATGTGGGTACCCTAGCAGGCATTTGGACTATCTAGGTTACCTAGCAGGCACTTTGACTATCTAGGTTAACTAACGGGCACTTGGACTATGTAGGTTACCTAGCGGGCACTTGGACTATGTAGGTTCCCTAGCGGGCACTTGGACTATGTAGGTTACCTAGCAGGCACTTGGACTTTCTAGGTTACCTAGCGGGCACTTGAACTATCTAGGTTAACGAACGGGCACTTGGACTATGAAGTTTAGCTAACAGGAACTTAGACTATCTAGGTTAACGAACGGGCACTTGGACTATGGAGGTTACCTAGCGGGCACTTGGACTATGGAGGTTACCTAGCGGGCACTTGGACAATCTAGGTTAGCTAACGGGTTCTTGGACTATCTAGGTTCCCTAGCGGGCACTTGGACTATGTAGGTTCCCTAGCACGGCTTTGACTATGTAAGTTCTCTAACGGGCACTTGGACTATGTGTGTTCCCTAGCGGGCATTTGGACTATGTACGTTACTAGCGGGCATTTGGACTATGTAGGTTACCTAGCGGATACTTGGACTATGTAGGTTCCCCATCAGGTACTTGCACAATGTAGGTTAACTAGCGGGCACTTGGACTATGTAGGTTAACTAGCGGGCCCTTTGACGATCTAGGTTAGCAAACAGGCACTTGGACTATGTAGGTTACCTAGCAGGCACTTGGACTGTCTAGGTTACCTGGCGGGCACTTGAACAATCTAGGTTAACGAACGGGCACTTGGACTATGTAGGTTAGCTAACAAGAACTTGGACCATCTAGGTTAACGAAAGGGCACTTGGACTATGGCGGTTACCTAGCGGGCACTTGGACTATGGAGGTTACCTAGCGGGCACTTGGACTATCTAGGTTAGCTAACGGGTACTTGGATTATCTAGGTTACCTAGCGGGCACTTGGACTATGTAGGTTACCTAGCGGATACTTGGACTATGTAGGTTCCCCATCAGGTACTTGCACAATGTAGGTTAACTAGCGGGCACTTGGACTATGTAGGTTAACTAGCGGGCCCTTTGACGATCTAGGTTAGCAAACGGGCACTTGGACTATGTAGGTTACCTAGCAGGCACTTGGACTGTCTAGGTTACCTGGCGGGCACTTGAACAATCTAGGTTAACGAACGGGCACTTGGACTATGTAGGTTAGCTAACAAGAACTTGGACTATCTAGGTTAACGAAAGGGCACTTGGACTATGGCGGTTACCTAGCGGGTACTTGGACTATGGAGGTTACCTAGCGGGCACTTGGACTATCTAGGTTAGCTAACGGGTACTTGGTCTATCTAGGTTACCTAGCGGGCACTTGGACTATGTAGGTTACCTAGCGGGCACTTGGACTATCTAGGTTACCTAACGGGCACTTGGACTATGCAGGTAACCTAGCGGGCACTTGGACTGTTTAAGTTAACCAGCGGGCACTTGGACTATGTAGGTTAACTAGCGGGCACTTGGACTATCTAGGTTACCTAACGGGCATTTGGACTATGTAGGTTCCCTAGCGGGCAATTGGATTATGTAGGTTCCCTTCTTGCACTTGGACTATGTAGGTTTCTAGCGGGCATTTGGACTATGTAGGTTACCTAGCGGGCACTTGGGCTATGTAGGTTCCCTAGCGGGCATTTGGACTATCTAGGTTACCTAACGGGCATTTGGACTACGTACGTTACTAGTGGGCATTTGGACTATGTAGGTTACCTAGCGGATACTTGGACTATGTAGGTTCCCCATCAGGGACTTGGACAATGTAGGTTAACTAGCGGGCACTTGGACTATCTAGGTTAACTAGAGGGCCCTTATACTATGTAGGTTAACTAGCGGGCCCTTTGACGATCTAGGTTAGCAAACGGGCACTTGGACTATGTAGGTTACCTAGCAGGCACTTGGACTGTCTAAGTTACCTAGCGGGCACTTGAACTATCTAGGTTAAAGAACGGGCACTTGGACTATGTAGGTTAGCTAACAGGAACTTGGACTCTCTAGGTTAACGAACGGGCATTTGGACTATGGATGTTACCTAGCGGGCACTTGGACTATGGAGGTTACCTAGCGGGCACTTGGACTATCTAGGTTACCTAACGGGCACTTGGACTATGCAGGTAACCTAGCGGGCACTTGGACTGTTTAAGTTACCTAGAGGGCACTTGGACTATAGGTTAACTAGCGGGCACTTGGACTATATAGGTTACCTAGCGGCCCTTAGACTATGTTGGTTACCTACCGCGACTTGGACTATCTAAGTTAACGAACGTGCACTTGGACTATGTAAGTAACCTAGCGCGCACTTGGACTGTATAGGTTACATAGCGGGCACATGGACTATCTAAGTTAGCAAACCGGAACTTGGAATATCTAGGTTACCTAGCGGGCACTTGGATTATGTAGGATCCCTATTGGACATTTGTACTACTGAGGTTAACTAGCGGGCACTTTGACTATCTAGGTTAACTAGCGGGCACTTGGACTATCTAGGTCAACTAGCGGGCCATTGTACTATGTAGGTTAACTAGCGGGCACTTGGCCTATCTAGGTTACCTAACGGGAACTTGGACTATGTAGGTTTACTAGCGGACACTTGGACGATCTAGGTTACCTAGCGGGCACTTGGACAATGCAGGTTCCCTAGCGGGCACTATGAATATATAGCTTCCCTAGAGGGAACTTGGACTATATAGGTTCCCTATGGGCACTTGGACAATCTGGGTTCCCTAACGGGCACTTGGAATATGAAGATTCCCTATCGGGCACTTGGACTATGTAGGTTCCGCATTGGTCACTTGGACTATGTAGGTTCCCTATCGGGCACTTGGACTATGTAGGTTAACTAGCGGGCCCTTGGACTACCTAGGTTACCTAGCGGGCACTTGGAAGATCTAGGTTAACTAGAGGGCACTTGTACAATGCAGGTTACCTAGCGGGCACTTTGACTATGTAAGTTCCCTATAGGGCACTTGGACTATATAGGTTCCCTATGGGCACTTGGACTGTCTAGGTGCCCTAATGGGCACTTGGAATACGTAGGTTCCCTTTCGGACACTTGGACTATGTAGGTTCCTCAGCGGGCACTTGGACTATGTAGGTTAACTAGCGGGCACTTGGACGATCTAGGTTACCTAGCGGGCACTTGGACTATGTAGGTTCCCTAGCGGGCACTTGGACTATGTTCGTCCCTTAGCGGGATCTTGGACTATGTAAGGTCCATATCGGGCAGTTGGACTATGTAGGTTAACTAGCGGGCCCTTAGACTATCTAGGTTACCTAGCGGGCACTTGGACTATGTACGTCCCCTAGCGGGCACTTGGACTATCTAGTTTAAATAGAGGGCCCTTGGACTATTTAGGTTAACTAGCGGGCACTTGGACTATCTAGATTAACTAGCGGGCACTTGGACGATGAAGGTTCCCTAGCGGGCACTTGGACTATATGGGTTAATCAGCGGGCACTTGGACTATGGAGGTTACCTAGCGGGCACTTGGACTGTCTAGGTTACCTAACGGGCACTTGGACTATGTAGGTTAATTAGCGGGCACTTGGACTATGTAGGTTACCTAGCGGGCACTTGGACTATCTAGGTTAACGAACCGGCACGTGGACTATGTAGGTAACCTAATGGGCACTTGGAATATCTAGGTTAGGTAACGGGCACTTGGACTATCTAGGATACCTAGCGGGAACTTGGAATATGTAGGTTACCTAGCGGGCACTTGGACTATAGTTTAACTAGCGGGCACTTGGACTATATAGGTTACCTAGCGGGCCCTTGGACTATGTATGTAACCTAGCGCAACTTGGACTATCTAAGTTAACGAACGTGCACTTGGACAATGTAGGTAACCTAGCGGGCACTTGGACAGTATAGGTTACCTAGCGGGCACTTGGACTATCTAGGTTAACGAATGGGCACTTGGACTATGTAGGTTACCTAGCGGGCACTTGGACTATCTAGGTTAGTAAACCGGAACTTGTTATATCTAGGTTACCTAGCGGGCACTTGGACTATGTAGGTTATCTTGCGGGCACATGGCCTATCTAGGTTACCTAACGGGGACTTGGACTATGTAGGTTTACTAGCGGACACTTGGACAATCTTGGTTAACTAGCGGGCACTTGGAAAATGCAGGTTCCCTAGCGGGCACTATGAATATGTAGCTTCCCTAGAGGGCACTTGGACCATATAGGTTCCCTATGGGCACTTGGACTATCTCGGTTCCCTAACGGGCACTTGGAATATGAAGATTCCCTATCGGGCACTTGGACTATGTAGGTTCCTCATTGGGCACTTGGACTATGTAGGTTCCCTATCGGGCACTTGGACTATGTAGGTTAACTAGGGGGCCCTTCGACTATCTAGGTTACCTAGCGGGCACTTGGACTATCTAGGTTAACTAGCGGGCACTTGTACAATGCAGGTTCCCTAGCGGGCACTTTGACTATGTAGCTTCCCTAGAGGGCACTTGGACTATATAGGTTCACTATGGTTACTTAGACTATCTAGGTGCCCTAACGGGCACTTGGAATACGTAGGTTCCCTTTCGGACACTTGGACTATGTAGGTTAACAAGCGGGCACTTGGACTATGTAGGTCAACTAGCGGGCACTTGGACTATCTAGGTTGCCCAGCGGGCACTTGGACTATGTACATCCCCTAGCGGGCACTTGGACTATCGAGGTTAACTAGAGGGCCCTTGGACTATGTAGGTTATCTAGAGGGCACTTGGACTCTCTAGGTTAACTAACGGAACTTGGACTATGTAGGTTAACTAGCGGGCACTTGGATGATCTAGGTTAACTAGCGGACACTTGGACTATCTAGGTTAACTAGCGGGAACTTAGAGTCTCTATGTTAACTGGCGGGCACTTGGACAATGCAGGTTCCCTACAGGGCACTTGGACTATGTAGGTTCCCTAACGGGCATTGGACTATGTAGGTCCCTTAGCGGGCACTTGGACTATGTTGGTTCCCTTTCGGGCAGTTGGACTCTGTGGGTACCCTAACGGGCATTTGGACTATGTAGGTTCCCTAGCGGTCACTTGGACTATGTCGGTCCCTTAGCGGGCACTTGGACTATGTTGGTTCCCTATCGGGCAGTTGGACTATGTGGGTACCCTAGCAGGCATTTGGACTATCTAGTTTACCTAGCAGGCACTTTGACTATCTAGGTTAACTAACGGGCACTTGGACTATGTAGGTTACCTAGCGGGCACTTGGACTATGTAGGTCCCTAGCGGGCACTTAGACTATGTAGGTTACCTAGCAGGCACTTGGACTGTCTAGGTTACCTAGCGGGCACTTGAACTATCTAGGTTAACGAACGGACACTTGGACTATGTAGGTTAGCTAACAGGAACTTGGACTATATAGGTTAACGAACGGGCACTTGGACTATGGAGGTTACCTAGCGGGCACTTGGACTATGGAGGTTACCTAGCGGGCACTTGGACTATCTAGGTTAGCTAACGGGTACTTGGACTATCTAGGTTCCCTAGCGGGCACTTGGACTATGTAGGTTCCCTAGCAGGGCTTTGATTATGTAAGTTCTCTAATGGGCACTTGGGCTATGTGGGTTCCCTAGCGGGCATTTGGACTATCTAGGTTACCTAACGGGCACTTGGACTATGTACGTTACTAGCGGGCATTTGGACTATGTAGGTTACCTAGCGGATACTTGGACTATGTAGGTTCCCCATCAGGGACTTGGACAATGAAGGTTAACTAGCGGGCACTTGGACTATATAGGTTAACTAGCGGGCCCTTGGACTATGTAGGTTAACTAGCGGGCCCTTTGACGATCTAGGTTAGCAAACGGGCACTTGGACTATGTAGGTTACCTAGCAGGCACTTGGACTGTCTAGGTTACCTAGCGGGCACTTGAACTATCTAGGTTAACGAACGGGCACTTGGACTATGTAGGTTAGCTAACAGGAAATTGGACTATCTAGGTTAACGAACGGGCACTTGGACTATGGAGGTTACCTAGCGGGCACTTGGACTATGGAGGTTACCTAGCGGGCACTTGGACTATCTGGGTTCCCTAACGGGCACTTGAAATATGAAGATTCCCTATCGGGCACTTGGACTATGTAGGTTCCTCATTAGTCACTTGGACTATGTAGGTTAACTAGCGGGCACTTGGACTATGTAGGTTAACTAGCGGGCACTTGGACTATCTAGGTTACCTAGCGGGCACTTGGACTATGCAGGTTCCCTAGCGGGCACTTGGACTATTTTCGTCCCTTAGCGGGCACTTGGACTATGGAGGTTCCCTATGGGGCAGTTGGACTATGTAGGTTAACTAGCGGGCCCTTAGACTATCTAGGTTACCTAGCGGGCACTTGGACTATGTACGTCTTCTAGCGGTCACTTGGACTATCTAGGTTAACTAGAGGGCCCTTGGACTATGTAGGTTAACTAGCGGGCACTTGGAATATCTAGGTTAACTAGCGGACCTTGGACTATGTAGGTTAACTAGCGGGCACTTGGACAATATAGGTAACCTAACGGGCACTTGGACTATCTAGGTTAGGTAACGGGCACTTGGACTATAGGTTACCTAGCGGGAACTTGGAATATGTAGGTTACCTAGAGGGCACTTCGACTATAGGTTAACTAGCGGGCACTTGTACTATATAGGTTACCTAGCGGCCCTTGGACTATGTTGGTTACCTACCACGACTTGGACTATCTAAGTTAACGAACGTGCACTTGGTCTATGTAAGTAACCTAGCGGGCACTTGGACAGTATAGGTTACCTAGCGGGCACTTGGACTATCTAGGTTAACGAATGGGCACTTGGACTATGTAGGTTACCTAGCGGGCACTTGGACTATCTAGGTTAGCAAAGCGGAACTTGGAATATCTAGGTTACCTAGCGGGCACTTGGACTATGTAGGATCCCTATTGGACATTTGTACTACTTAGGTTAACTAGCGGGCACTTTGACTATCTAGGTTAGGTAACGGGCACTTGGCCTATCTAGGTTACCTAACGGGAACTTGGACTATGTAGGTTTACTAGCGGACACTTGGACGATCTAGGTTAACTAGCGGGCACTTGGACAATGCAGGTTCCCTAGCGGGCAGTATGAATATGTAGCTTCCCTAGAGGGCACTTGGACTATGTAGGTTCCCTATGGGCACTTGGACTATCTTGGTTCCCTAACGGGCACTTGGAATATGAAGATTCCCTATCGGGCACTTGGACTATGTAGGTTCCTCATTGGGCACTTGGACTATGTAGGTTCCCTATCGGGCACTTGGACTTTGTAGGTTAACTAGCGGGCCCTTGGACTATCTAGGTTACCTAGCGGGCACTTGGAGTATCTAGGTTAACTAGAGGGCACTTGTACAATGCAGGTTCCCTAGCGGGCACTTTGACTATGTAGGTTCCCTAGAGGGCACTTGGATGATATAGGTTCCTTTTGGGCACTTGGACTATCTAGGTGCCCTAATGGGCACTTGGAATACGTAGGTTCCCTTTCGGACACTTGGACTATGTAGGTTCCTCAGCGGGTACTTGTACTATGTAGGTTAACTAGCGGGCACTTGGACTATCTAGGTTACCTAGCGGGCACTTGGACTATGTAGGTTCCCTAGCGGGCACTTGGACTATGTTCGTCCCTTAGCGGGCACTTGGACTATGTAGGTTCCCTATCGGGCAATTGGACTATGTAGGTTATCTAGCAGGCCCTTAGACTATCTAGGTTACATAGCGGGCACTTGGACTATGTATGTCCCCTAGTGGGCACTTGGACTATCTAGGTTAACTAGAGGGCCCTTTGACTATGTAGGTTAACTAAGGGGCACTTGGAATATCTAGGTTAACTAGCGGACCTTGGACTATGTAGGTTAACTAGCGGGCACTTGGACGATCTAGGTTAAGTAGAGGGCACTTGGACTATCTAGGTTAACTAGCGGGTACTTGGACTATCTAGATTAACTAGCGGGCACTTGAACGATGCAGTTTCCCTAGCGGGCACTTGGACTATATAGGTAAATTAGTGGGCACTTGGACTATGGAGGTTACCTAGAGGGCAATTGGACTACGGAGGTTACCTAGCGGGCACTAGGACTATCTAGGTTAGCTAACGGGTACTTGGACTATCTAGGTTACCTAGCGGGCACTTGGATTATGTAGGTTACCTAGCGGGCACTTGGACTATCTAGGTTACCTAACGGGCACTTGGACTATGCAGGTATCCTAGCGGGCACTTGAACTGTCTAAGTTACCTGCCGGCTCTTGGACTATGTAGGTTACCTAGCGGGCAATTGGACTATCTAGGTTAACGAACGGGCACGTGGACTATGTAGGTAACCTAACGGACACTTGGACTATCTAGGTCAGGTAACGGGCACTTTGACTATCTAGCTTACCTAGCGGGAACTTGGAATATGTAGGTTACCAAGAGGGCACTTGGACTATAGGTTACCTAGTGGCCCTTGGACTATGTAGGTTACCTAGCGCGACTTGGACTATCTAAGTTAACGAACATGCACTTGGACTATGTAGGTAACCTAGCAGGCACTTGGACAGTATAGGTTACCTAGCGGGCATTTGGACTATCTAGGTTAACGAATGGGCACTTGGACTATGTAGGTTACCTAGCGGGCACTTGGACTATCTAGGTTAGCAAACCGGAACTTGGAATATCTAGGTTACCTAGCGGGCACTTGGACTGTGTAGGATCCCTATCGGACATTTGTACTACATAGGTTAACTAGCGGGCACTTTGACTATCTAGGTTAACTAGCGGGCACTTGGACTATCTATGTCAACTAGCGGGCCATTGTACTATGTAGGTTAACTAGCGGGCACTTGGCCTATCTAGGTTACCTAACGGAAACTTGGACTATGTAGGTTTACTAGCGGACACTTGGACGATCTAGGTTAACTAGCGGGCACTTGGACAATGCAGGTTCCCTAGCGGGCACTATGAATATGTAGCTTCCCTAGAGGGAACTTGGACTATATAGGTTCCCTATGGGCACTTGGATAATCTGGGTTCCCTAACGGGCACTTGGAATATGAAGATTCCCTATCGGGCACTTGGACTATGTAGGTTCCTCATTGGGCACTTGGACTATGTAGGTTACCTAGCGGGCACTTGGACTATGTAGGTTCCCTAGCGGGCACTTGGACTATGTAGGTTACCTAGCAGGCACTTGGACTTTCTAGGTTACCTAGCGGGCACTTGAACTATCTAGGTTAACGAACGGGCACTTGGACTATGAAGTTTAGCTAACAGGAACTTAGACTATCTAGGTTAACGAACGGGCACTTGGACTATGGAGGTTACCTAGCGGGCACTTGGACTATGGAGGTTACCTAGCGGGCACTTGGACAATCTAGGTTAGCTAACGGGTTCTTGGACTATCTAGGTTCCCTAGCGGGCACTTGGACTATGTAGGTTCCCTAGCACGGCTTTGACTATGTAAGTTCTCTAACGGGCACTTGGACTATGTGTGTTCCCTAGCGGGCATTTGGACTATGTACGTTACTAGCGGGCATTTGGACTATGTAGGTTACCTAGCGGATACTTGGACTATGTAGGTTCCCCATCAGGTACTTGCACAATGTAGGTTAACTAGCGGGCACTTGGACTATGTAGGTTAACTAGCGGGCCCTTTGACGATCTAGGTTAGCAAACAGGCACTTGGACTATGTAGGTTACCTAGCAGGCACTTAGACTGTCTAGGTTACCTGGCGGGCACTTGAACAATCTAGGTTAACGAACGGGCACTTGGACTATGTAGGTTAGCTAACAAGAACTTGGACCATCTAGGTTAACGAAAGGGCACTTGGACTATGGCGGTTACCTAGCGGGCACTTGGACTATGGAGGTTACCTAGCGGGCACTTGGACTATCTAGGTTAGCTAACGGGTACTTGGATTATCTAGGTTACCTAGCGGGCACTTGGACTATGTAGGTTACCTAGCGGATACTTGGACTATGTAGGTTCCCCATCAGGTACTTGCACAATGTAGGTTAACTAGCGGGCACTTGGACTATGTAGGTTAACTAGCGGGCCCTTTGACGATCTAGGTTAGCAAACGGGCACTTGGACTATGTAGGTTACCTAGCAGGCACTTGGACTGTCTAGGTTACCTGGCGGGCACTTGAACAATCTAGGTTAACGAACGGGCACTTGGACTATGTAGGTTAGCTAACAAGAACTTGGACTATCTAGGTTAACGAAAGGGCACTTGGACTATGGCGGTTACCTAGCGGGTACTTGGACTATGGAGGTTACCTAGCGGGCACTTGGACTATCTAGGTTAGCTAACGGGTACTTGGTCTATCTAGGTTACCTAGCGGGCACTTGGACTATGTAGGTTACCTAGCGGGCACTTGGACTATCTAGGTTACCTAACGGGCACTTGGACTATGCAGGTAACCTAGCGGGCACTTGGACTGTTTAAGTTAACCAGCGGGCACTTGGACTATGTAGGTTAACTAGCGGGCACTTGGACTATCTAGGTTACCTAACGGGCATTTGGACTATGTAGGTTCCCTAGCGGGCAATTGGATTATGTAGGTTCACTTCTTGCACTTGGACTATGTAGGTTTCTAGCGGGCATTTGGACTATGTAGGTTACCTAGCGGGCACTTGGGCTATGTAGGTTCCCTAGCGGGCATTTGGACTATCTAGGTTACCTAACGGGCATTTGGACTACGTACGTTACTAGTGGGCATTTGGACTATGTAGGTTACCTAGCGGATACTTGGACTATGTAGGTTCCCCATCAGGGACTTGGACAATGTAGGTTAACTAGCGGGCACTTGGACTATCTAGGTTAACTAGAGGGCCCTTATACTATGTAGGTTAACTAGCGGGCCCTTTGACGATCTAGGTTAGCAAACGGGCACTTGGACTATGTAGGTTACCTAGCAGGCACTTGGACTGTCTAAGTTACCTAGCGGGCACTTGAACTATCTAGGTTAAAGAACGGGCACTTGGACTATGTAGGTTAGCTAACAGGAACTTGGACTCTCTAGGTTAACGAACGGGCATTTGGACTATGGATGTTACCTAGCGGGCACTTGGACTATGGAGGTTACCTAGCGGGCACTTGGACTATCTAGGTTACCTAACGGGCACTTGGACTATGCAGGTAACCTAGCGGGCACTTGGACTGTTTAAGTTACCTAGAGGGCACTTGGACTATAGGTTAACTAGCGGGCACTTGGACTATATAGGTTACCTAGCGGCCCTTAGACTATGTTGGTTACCTACCGCGACTTGGACTATCTAAGTTAACGAACGTGCACTTGGACTATGTAAGTAACCTAGCGCGCACTTGGACTGTATAGGTTACATAGCGGGCACATGGACTATCTAAGTTAGCAAACCGGAACTTGGAATATCTAGGTTACCTAGCGGGCACTTGGATTATGTAGGATCCCTATTGGACATTTGTACTACTGAGGTTAACTAGCGGGCACTTTGACTATCTAGGTTAACTAGCGGGCACTTGGACTATCTAGGTCAACTAGCGGGCCATTGTACTATGTAGGTTAACTAGCGGGCACTTGGCCTATCTAGGTTACCTAACGGGAACTTGGACTATGTAGGTTTACTAGCGGACACTTGGACGATCTAGGTTACCTAGCGGGCACTTGGACAATGCAGGTTCCCTAGCGGGCACTATGAATATATAGCTTCCCTAGAGGGAACTTGGACTATATAGGTTCCCTATGGGCACTTGGACAATCTGGGTTCCCTAACGGGCACTTGGAATATGAAGATTCCCTATCGGGCACTTGGACTATGTAGGTTCCGCATTGGTCACTTGGACTATGTAGGTTCCCTATCGGGCACTTGGACTATGTAGGTTAACTAGCGGGCCCTTGGACTACCTAGGTTACCTAGCGGGCACTTGGAAGATCTAGGTTAACTAGAGGGCACTTGTACAATGCAGGTTACCTAGCGGGCACTTTGACTATGTAAGTTCCCTATAGGGCACTTGGACTATATAGGTTCCCTATGGGCACTTGGACTGTCTAGGTGCCCTAATGGGCACTTGGAATACGTAGGTTCCCTTTCGGACACTTGGACTATGTAGGTTCCTCAGCGGGCACTTGGACTATGTAGGTTAACTAGCGGGCACTTGGACGATCTAGGTTACCTAGCGGGCACTTGGACTATGTAGGTTCCCTAGCGGGCACTTGGACTATGTTCGTCCCTTAGCGGGATCTTGGACTATGTAAGGTCCATATCGGGCAGTTGGACTATGTAGGTTAACTAGCGGGCCCTTAGACTATCTAGGTTACCTAGCGGGCACTTGGACTATGTACGTCCCCTAGCGGGCACTTGGACTATCTAGTTTAAATAGAGGGCCCTTGGACTATTTAGGTTAACTAGCGGGCACTTGGACTATCTAGATTAACTAGCGGGCACTTGGACGATGAAGGTTCCCTAGCGGGCACTTGGACTATATGGGTTAATCAGCGGGCACTTGGACTATGGAGGTTACCTAGCGGGCACTTGGACTGTCTAGGTTACCTAACGGGCACTTGGACTATGTAGGTTAATTAGCGGGCACTTGGACTATGTAGGTTACCTAGCGGGCACTTGGACTATCTAGGTTAACGAACCGGCACGTGGACTATGTAGGTAACCTAATGGGCACTTGGAATATCTAGGTTAGGTAACGGGCACTTGGACTATCTAGGATACCTAGCGGGAACTTGGAATATGTAGGTTACCTAGCGGGCACTTGGACTATAGTTTAACTAGCGGGCACTTGGACTATATAGGTTACCTAGCGGGCCCTTGGACTATGTATGTAACCTAGCGCAACTTGGACTATCTAAGTTAACGAACGTGCACTTGGACAATGTAGGTAACCTAGCGGGCACTTGGACAGTATAGGTTACCTAGCGGGCACTTGGACTATCTAGGTTAACGAATGGGCACTTGGACTATGTAGGTTACCTAGCGGGCACTTGGACTATCTAGGTTAGTAAACCGGAACTTGTTATATCTAGGTTACCTAGCGGGCACTTGGACTATGTAGGTTATCTTGCGGGCACATGGCCTATCTAGGTTACCTAACGGGGACTTGGACTATGTAGGTTTACTAGCGGACACTTGGACAATCTTGGTTAACTAGCGGGCACTTGGAAAATGCAGGTTCCCTAGCGGGCACTATGAATATGTAGCTTCCCTAGAGGGCACTTGGACCATATAGGTTCCCTATGGGCACTTGGACTATCTCGGTTCCCTAACGGGCACTTGGAATATGAAGATTCCCTATCGGGCACTTGGACTATGTAGGTTCCTCATTGGGCACTTGGACTATGTAGGTTCCCTATCGGGCACTTGGACTATGTAGGTTAACTAGGGGGCCCTTCGACTATCTAGGTTACCTAGCGGGCACTTGGACTATCTAGGTTAACTAGCGGGCACTTGTACAATGCAGGTTCCCTAGCGGGCACTTTGACTATGTAGCTTCCCTAGAGGGCACTTGGACTATATAGGTTCACTATGGTTACTTAGACTATCTAGGTGCCCTAACGGGCACTTGGAATACGTAGGTTCCCTTTCGGACACTTGGACTATGTAGGTTAACAAGCGGGCACTTGGACTATGTAGGTCAACTAGCGGGCACTTGGACTATCTAGGTTGCCCAGCGGGCACTTGGACTATGTACGTCCCCTAGCGGGCACTTGGACTATCGAGGTTAACTAGAGGGCCCTTGGACTATGTAGGTTATCTAGAGGGCACTTGGACTCTCTAGGTTAACTAACGGAACTTGGACTATGTAGGTTAACTAGCGGGCACTTGGATGATCTAGGTTAACTAGCGGACACTTGGACTATCTAGGTTAACTAGCGGGAACTTAGAGTCTCTATGTTAACTGGCGGGCACTTGGACAATGCAGGTTCCCTACAGGGCACTTGGACTATGTAGGTTCCCTAACGGGCATTGGACTATGTAGGTCCCTTAGCGGGCACTTGGACTATGTTGGTTCCCTTTCGGGCAGTTGGACTCTGTGGGTACCCTAACGGGCATTTGGACTATGTAGGTTCCCTAGCGGTCACTTGGACTATGTCGGTCCCTTAGCGGGCACTTGGACTATGTTGGTTCCCTATCGGGCAGTTGGACTATGTGGGTACCCTAGCAGGCATTTGGACTATCTAGTTTACCTAGCAGGCACTTTGACTATCTAGGTTAACTAACGGGCACTTGGACTATGTAGGTTACCTAGCGGGCACTTGGACTATGTAGGTCCCTAGCGGGCACTTAGACTATGTAGGTTACCTAGCAGGCACTTGGACTGTCTAGGTTACCTAGCGGGCACTTGAACTATCTAGGTTAACGAACGGACACTTGGACTATGTAGGTTAGCTAACAGGAACTTGGACTATATAGGTTAACGAACGGGCACTTGGACTATGGAGGTTACCTAGCGGGCACTTGGACTATGGAGGTTACCTAGCGGGCACTTGGACTATCTAGGTTAGCTAACGGGTACTTGGACTATCTAGGTTCCCTAGCGGGCACTTGGACTATGTAGGTTCCCTAGCAGGGCTTTGATTATGTAAGTTCTCTAATGGGCACTTGGGCTATGTGGGTTCCCTAGCGGGCATTTGGACTATCTAGGTTACCTAACGGGCACTTGGACTATGTACGTTACTAGCGGGCATTTGGACTATGTAGGTTACCTAGCGGATACTTGGACTATGTAGGTTCCCCATCAGGGACTTGGACAATGAAGGTTAACTAGCGGGCACTTGGACTATATAGGTTAACTAGCGGGCCCTTGGACTATGTAGGTTAACTAGCGGGCCCTTTGACGATCTAGGTTAGCAAACGGGCACTTGGACTATGTAGGTTACCTAGCAGGCACTTGGACTGTCTAGGTTACCTAGCGGGCACTTGAACTATCTAGGTTAACGAACGGGCACTTGGACTATGTAGGTTAGCTAACAGGAAATTGGACTATCTAGGTTAACGAACGGGCACTTGGACTATGGAGGTTACCTAGCGGGCACTTGGACTATGGAGGTTACCTAGCGGGCACTTGGACTATCTGGGTTCCCTAACGGGCACTTGAAATATGAAGATTCCCTATCGGGCACTTGGACTATGTAGGTTCCTCATTAGTCACTTGGACTATGTAGGTTAACTAGCGGGCACTTGGACTATGTAGGTTAACTAGCGGGCACTTGGACTATCTAGGTTACCTAGCGGGCACTTGGACTATGCAGGTTCCCTAGCGGGCACTTGGACTATTTTCGTCCCTTAGCGGGCACTTGGACTATGGAGGTTCCCTATGGGGCAGTTGGACTATGTAGGTTAACTAGCGGGCCCTTAGACTATCTAGGTTACCTAGCGGGCACTTGGACTATGTACGTCTTCTAGCGGTCACTTGGACTATCTAGGTTAACTAGAGGGCCCTTGGACTATGTAGGTTAACTAGCGGGCACTTGGAATATCTAGGTTAACTAGCGGACCTTGGACTATGTAGGTTAACTAGCGGGCACTTGGACAATATAGGTAACCTAACGGGCACTTGGACTATCTAGGTTAGGTAACGGGCACTTGGACTATAGGTTACCTAGCGGGAACTTGGAATATGTAGGTTACCTAGAGGGCACTTCGACTATAGGTTAACTAGCGGGCACTTGTACTATATAGGTTACCTAGCGGCCCTTGGACTATGTTGGTTACCTACCACGACTTGGACTATCTAAGTTAACGAACGTGCACTTGGTCTATGTAAGTAACCTAGCGGGCACTTGGACAGTATAGGTTACCTAGCGGGCACTTGGACTATCTAGGTTAACGAATGGGCACTTGGACTATGTAGGTTACCTAGCGGGCACTTGGACTATCTAGGTTAGCAAAGCGGAACTTGGAATATCTAGGTTACCTAGCGGGCACTTGGACTATGTAGGATCCCTATTGGACATTTGTACTACTTAGGTTAACTAGCGGGCACTTTGACTATCTAGGTTAGGTAACGGGCACTTGGCCTATCTAGGTTACCTAACGGGAACTTGGACTATGTAGGTTTACTAGCGGACACTTGGACGATCTAGGTTAACTAGCGGGCACTTGGACAATGCAGGTTCCCTAGCGGGCAGTATGAATATGTAGCTTCCCTAGAGGGCACTTGGACTATGTAGGTTCCCTATGGGCACTTGGACTATCTTGGTTCCCTAACGGGCACTTGGAATATGAAGATTCCCTATCGGGCACTTGGACTATGTAGGTTCCTCATTGGGCACTTGGACTATGTAGGTTCCCTATCGGGCACTTGGACTTTGTAGGTTAACTAGCGGGCCCTTGGACTATCTAGGTTACCTAGCGGGCACTTGGAGTATCTAGGTTAACTAGAGGGCACTTGTACAATGCAGGTTCCCTAGCGGGCACTTTGACTATGTAGGTTCCCTAGAGGGCACTTGGATGATATAGGTTCCTTTTGGGCACTTGGACTATCTAGGTGCCCTAATGGGCACTTGGAATACGTAGGTTCCCTTTCGGACACTTGGACTATGTAGGTTCCTCAGCGGGTACTTGTACTATGTAGGTTAACTAGCGGGCACTTGGACTATCTAGGTTACCTAGCGGGCACTTGGACTATGTAGGTTCCCTAGCGGGCACTTGGACTATGTTCGTCCCTTAGCGGGCACTTGGACTATGTAGGTTCCCTATCGGGCAATTGGACTATGTAGGTTATCTAGCAGGCCCTTAGACTATCTAGGTTACATAGCGGGCACTTGGACTATGTATGTCCCCTAGTGGGCACTTGGACTATCTAGGTTAACTAGAGGGCCCTTTGACTATGTAGGTTAACTAAGGGGCACTTGGAATATCTAGGTTAACTAGCGGACCTTGGACTATGTAGGTTAACTAGCGGGCACTTGGACGATCTAGGTTAAGTAGCGGGCACTTGGACTATCTAGGTTAACTAGCGGGTACTTGGACTATCTAGATTAACTAGCGGGCACTTGAACGATGCAGTTTCCCTAGCGGGCACTTGGACTATATAGGTAAATTAGTGGGCACTTGGACTATGGAGGTTACCTAGAGGGCAATTGGACTACGGAGGTTACCTAGCGGGCACTAGGACTATCTAGGTTAGCTAACGGGTACTTGGACTATCTAGGTTACCTAGCGGGCACTTGGATTATGTAGGTTACCTAGCGGGCACTTGGACTATCTAGGTTACCTAACGGGCACTTGGACTATGCAGGTATCCTAGCGGGCACTTGAACTGTCTAAGTTACCTGCCGGCTCTTGGACTATGTAGGTTACCTAGCGGGCAATTGGACTATCTAGGTTAACGAACGGGCACGTGGACTATGTAGGTAACCTAACGGACACTTGGACTATCTAGGTCAGGTAACGGGCACTTTGACTATCTAGCTTACCTAGCGGGAACTTGGAATATGTAGGTTACCAAGAGGGCACTTGGACTATAGGTTACCTAGTGGCCCTTGGACTATGTAGGTTACCTAGCGCGACTTGGACTATCTAAGTTAACGAACATGCACTTGGACTATGTAGGTAACCTAGCAGGCACTTGGACAGTATAGGTTACCTAGCGGGCATTTGGACTATCTAGGTTAACGAATGGGCACTTGGACTATGTAGGTTACCTAGCGGGCACTTGGACTATCTAGGTTAGCAAACCGGAACTTGGAATATCTAGGTTACCTAGCGGGCACTTGGACTGTGTAGGATCCCTATCGGACATTTGTACTACATAGGTTAACTAGCGGGCACTTTGACTATCTAGGTTAACTAGCGGGCACTTGGACTATCTATGTCAACTAGCGGGCCATTGTACTATGTAGGTTAACTAGCGGGCACTTGGCCTATCTAGGTTACCTAACGGAAACTTGGACTATGTAGGTTTACTAGCGGACACTTGGACGATCTAGGTTAACTAGCGGGCACTTGGACAATGCAGGTTCCCTAGCGGGCACTATGAATATGTAGCTTCCCTAGAGGGCACTTGGACTATGTAGGTTCCCTATGGGCACTTGGACTATCTTGGTTCCCTAACGGGCACTTGGAATATGAAGATTCCCTATCTGGCAGTTGGATTATATAGGTTCCTCATTGGGCACTTGGACTATGTAGGTTCCCTATCGGGCACTTGGACTTTGTAGGTTAACTAGCGGGCCCTTGGACTATCTAGGTTACCTAGCGGGCACTTGGACTATCTAGGTTAACTAGAGGGCACTTGTACAATGCAGGTTCCCTAGCGGGCACTTTGACTACGCAGGTTCCCTTTCGGACACTTGGACTATGCAGGTTCCTCAGTGGGCACTTGGACTATGTAGGTTTACTAGCGGGCACTTGGACTATCTAGGTTACCTATCGGGCATTTTGACTATGCAGGTTCCCTAGCGGGCACATGGACTATGTTCGTCCCTTAGCGGGCACTTGGACTATGTAGGTTCCCTATCGGGCAGTTGGACTATGTAGGTTAACTAGCGGCCCGTAGACTATCTAGGTTACCTAGCGGGCACTTGGTCTGTGTACGTCCTCCAGCGGGCACTTGGACTATCTAGGTTAACTAGAGGGCCGTTGGACTATGTAGGTTAACTAGCAGGCCCTTGGACTATCTAGGTTACCTAGCGCGACTTGGACTATCTAATTTAACGAACGTGCACTTGGACTATGTAGGTAACCTAGCGGGCACTTGGACAGTATAGGTTACCTAGCGGGCACTTGGACTATCTAGGTTAACGAATGGGCACTTGGACTATGTAGGTTACCTAGCGGGCACTTGGACTATCTAGATTAGTAAACCGTAACTTGGAATATCTATGTTACCTAGCGGGCACTTGGACTATGTAGGTTACCTTGCGGGCACTTGGCCTATCTAGGTTACCTAACGGGAACTTGGACTATGTAGGTTTACTAGCAGACACTTGGACGATCTTGGTTAACTAGCGGGCACTTGGACAATGCAGGTTCCCTAGCGGGCACTATGAATATATAGCTTCCCTAGAGGGCACTTGGACCATATAGGTTCCCTATGGGCACTTGGACTATCTGGGTTCCCTAACGGGCACTTGGAATATGAAGATTCCCTATCGGGCACTTGGACTATGTAGGTTCCTCATTGGGCACTTGGACTATGTAGGTTCCCTATCGGGCACTTGGACTATGTAGGTTAACTAGCGGGCCCTTCGACTATCTAGGTTACCTAGCGGGCACTTGGACTATCTAGGTTAACTAGCGGGCACTTGTACAATGCAGGTTCCCTAGCGGGCACTTTGACTATGTAGCTTCCCTAGAGGGCACTTGGACTATATAGGTTCCCTATGGTTACTTGGACTATCTAGGTGCCCTAACGGGCACTTGGAATACGTAGGTTCCCTTTCGGACACTTGGACTATGTAGGTTCCTCAGCGGGCACTTGGACTATGTAGGTTATCTAGCGGGCACTTGGACTATCTAGGTTGCCCAGCGGGCACTTGGACTACGTACGTCCCCTAGCGGGCACTTGGACTATCTAGGTTAACTAGAGGGCCCTTGGACTATGTAGGTTAACTAGAGGGCACTTGGACTATCTAGGTTAACTAACGGACCTTGGACTATGTAGGTTAACTAGCGGGCACTTGGACGATCTATGTTAACTAGCGGGCACTTGGACTATCTATGTTAACTAGCGGGAACTTGGACTATCTATGTTAACTGGCGGGCACTTGGACGATGCAGGTTCCCTAGAGGGCGCTTGGACTATGTAGGTTCCCTAACGGGCACTTGGACTATGTAGGTCCCTTAGCGGGCACTTGGACTATGTTGGTTCCCTATCGGGCAGTTGGACTATGTGGGTATCCTAGCGGGCATTTGGACTATCTAGGTTACCTAGCAGGCACTTTGACTATCTAGGTTAACTAACGGGCACTTGGACTATGTAGGTTCCCTAGCGGGCACTTGGACTATGTAGGTTACCTAGCAGGCACTTGGACTGTCTGGGTTACCTAGCGGGCACTTGAACTATCTAGGTTAACGAACGGGCACTTGGACTATGTAGGTTAGCTAACAGGAACTTGGACTATCTAGATTAACGAACGGGCACTTGGACTATGGAGGTTACCTAGTGGGCACTTGGACTATGTAGGTTACCTAGCAGGCACTTGGACTATCTAGGTTAGCTAACGGCTACTTGGACTATCTAGGTTACCTAGCGGGCACTGGGACTATGTAGGTTCCCTAGCAGGGCTTTGACTATGTAAGTTCTCTAACGGGCACTTGGACTATGTGGGTTCCCTAGCGGGCATTTGGACTATCTAGGTTACCTAACGGGCACTTGGACTATGTACGTTACTAGCGGGCATTTGGACTATGTAGGTTACCTAGCGGATACTTGGACTATGTAGGTTCCCCATCAGGGACTTGGACAATGTAGGTTAACTAGCGGGCACTTGGACTATCTAGGTTAACTAGCGGGCCCTTGCACTATGTAGGTTAACTAGCGGGCTCTTGTACTATCTAGGTTAACGAACGGGCACGTGGACTATGTAGGTAACCAAGAGGGCACTTGGACAGTCTAGGTTACCTAGAGGGCACTTGGAAAATCTAGGTTAATGAATCGGCACTTGGACTATGTAGGTTACCTCGCGGGCACTTAGACTATTTGGGTACCCTAGCGGGCATTTGGACTATCTAGGTTACCTAACGGGCATTTGGACTAAGTAGGTTCCCTAGCGGGCACTTGGATTATGTAGGTTCCCTTCTTGCACTTGGACTATGTAGGTTTCTAGCGGGCATTTGGACTATGTAGGTTACCTAGCGGGCACTTGGGCTATGTAGGTTCCCTAGCGGGCATTTGGACTATCTAGGTTACCTAACGGGCATTTGGACTACGTACGTTACTAGTGGGCATTTGGACTATGTAGGTTACCTAGCGGATACTTGGACTATGTAGGTTCCCCATCAGGGACTTGGACAATGTAGGTTAACTAGCGGGCACTTGGACTATCTAGGTTAACTAGCGGGCCCTTGGACTATGTAGGTTAACTAGCGGGCCCTTTGACGATCTAGGTTAGCAAACGGGCACTTGGACTATGTAGGTTAACTATCAGGCACTTGGACTGTCTAGGTTACCTAGCGGGCACTTGAACTATCTAGGTTAACGAACGGGCACTTGGACTATGTAGGTTAGCTAACAGGAACTTGGACTATCTAGGTTAACGAACGGGCACTTGGACTATGGATGTTACCTAGCGGGCACTTGGACTATGGAGGTTACCCAGCGGGCACTTGGACTATCTAGGTTACCTAACGGGCACTTGGACTATGCAGGTAACCTAGCGGGCACTTGGACTGTTTAAGTTACCTAGAGGGCACATGGACTATAGGTTAACTAGCGGGCACTAGGACTATATAGGTTACCTAGCGGCCCTTAGACTATGTTGGTTACCTACCGCAACTTGGACTGTCTAAGTTAACGAACGTGCACTTAGACTATGTAAGTAACCCAGCGGGCACTTGGACAGTATAGGTTACCTAGCGGGCAATTGGACTATCTAGGTTAGCAAACCGGAACTTGGAATATCTAGGTTACCAAGCGGGCACTTGGATTATGTAGGATCCCTATTGGACATTTGTACTACTTAGGTTAACTAGCGGGCACTTTGACTATCTAGGTTAACTAGCGGGCACTTGGACTATCTAGGTCAACTAGCGGGCCATTGTACTATGTAGGTTAACTAGGGGGCACTTGGCCTATCTAGGTTACCTAACGGGAACTTGGACTATGTAGGTTTACTAGCGGACCCTTGGACTATCTAGATTAACTAGCGGGCACTTGGACGATGCAGGTTCCATAGCGGGCACTTGGACTATATAGGTTAATTAGCAGGCACTTGGACTATGGAGGTTACCTAGCGGGCACTTGGACTGTCTAGGTTACCTAACGGGCACTTGTACTATGTAGGTTAATTAGCGGGCACTTGGACTATGTAGGTTACTTAGCGGGCACTTGGACTATCTAGGTTAACGAACAGGGACGTGGACTATGTAGGTAACCTAATGGGCACTTGGAATATCTAGGTTAGGTAACGGGCACTTGGACTATCTAGGTTACCTAGCGGGAACTTGGAATATGTAGGTTACCTAGCGGGCACTTGGACTATATAGGTTACCTAGCGGGCCCTTGGTCTCTGTATGTTACCTAGCGCAACTTGGACTATGTAAGTTATCGAACGTGCACTTGGACTATGTAGGTAACCTCGCGGGCACTTGGACAGTATAGGTTACCTAGCGGGCACTTGGACTATCTAGTTTAACGAATGGGCACTTGGACTATGTAGGTTACCTAGCGGGCACTTGGACTATCTAGGTTAGTAAACCGGAACTTGGAATATCTAGGTTACCTAGCGGGCACTTGGACTATGTAGGTTACTTTGCGGGCACTTGGCCTATCTAGGTTACCTAACGGGAACTTGGACTATGTAGGTTTACTAGCGGACACTTGGACGATCTTGGTTAACTAGCGGGCACTTGGACAATGCAGGTTCCCTAGCGGGCACTATGAATATGTAGCTTCCCTAGAGGGCACTTGGACCATATAAGTTCTCTATGGGCACTTGGACTATCTGGGTTCCCTAACGGGCACTTGGAATATGAAGATTCCCTATCGGGCACTTGGACTGTGTAGGTTCCTCATTGGGCACTTGGACTATGTAGGTTCCCTATCGGGCACTTGGACTATGTAGGTTAACTAGCGGGCCCTTCGACTATCTAGGTTACCTAGCGGGCACTTGGATTATCTAGGTTAACTAGCGGGCACTTGTACAATGCAGGTTCCCTAGCGGGCACTTTGACTATGAAGGTTCCATAGAGGGCACTTGGACTATATAGGTTCCCTATGGTTACTTGGACTATCTAGGTGCCCTAACGGGCACTTGGAATACGTAGTTTCCCTTTCGCACACTTGGACTATGTAGGTTCGTCAGCGGGCACTTGGACTATGTAGGTTAACTAGCGGGCACTTGGACTATCTAGGTTGTCCAGCGGGCACTTGGACTATGTACGTCCCCTAGCGGGCACTTGGACTATGTAGGTTAACTAGCGGGCACTTGGACGATCTAGGTTATCTAGAGGGCACTTGGACTATCTAGGTTAACTAACGGACCTTGGACTATGTAGGTTAACTAGCGGGCACTTGGACGATCTAGGTTAACTAGAAGGCACTTGGACTATCTAGGTTAACTAGCGGGAACTTAGACTCTCTATGTTAACTGGCGGGCACTTGGACGATGCAGGTTCCCTAGAGGGCACTTGGACTATGTAGGTTCCCTAACGGGCACTTGGACTATGTAGGTCCCTTAGCGGGCACTTGGACTATGTTGGTTCCCTATCGGGCAGTTGGACTCTGTGGGTACCCTAACGGGCATTTGGACTATGTAGGTTCCCTAGCGGTCACTTGGACTATGTCGGTCCCTTAGCGGGCACTTGGACTATGTTAGTTCCCTATCGGGCAGTTGGACTATGTGGGTACCCTAGCAGGCATTTGGACTATCTAGGTTACCTAGCAGGCACTTTGACTATCTAGGTTAACTAACGGGCACTTGGACTATGTAGGTTACCTAGCGGGCACTTGGACTATGTAGGTCCCTAGCGGGCACTTAGACTATGTAGGTTACCTAGCAGGCACTTGGACTGTCTAGGTTACCTAGCGGGCACTTGAACTATCTAGGTTAACGAACGGACACTTGGACTATGTAGGTTAGCTAACAGGAACTTGGACTATATAGGTTAACGAACGGGCACTTGGACTATGGAGGTTACCTAGCGGGCACTTGGACTATGGAGGTTACCTAGCGGGCACTTGGACTATCTAGGTTAGCTAACGGGTACTTGGACTATCTAGGTTCCCTAGCGGGCACTTGGACTATGTAGGTTCCCTAGCAGGGCTTTGATTATGTAAGTTCTCTAATGGGCACTTGGGCTATGTGGGTTCCTTAGCGGGCATTTGGACTATCTAGGTTACCTAACGGGCACTTGGACTATGTACGTTACTAGCGGGCATTTGGACTATGTAGGTTACCTAGCGGATACTTGGACTATGTAGGTTCCCCATCAGGGACTTGGACAATGTAGGTTAACTAGCGGGCACTTGGACTATCTAGGTTAACTAGCGGGCCCTTGGACTATGTAGGTTAACTAGCGGGCCCTTTGACGATCTAGGTTAGCAAACGGGCACTTGGACTATGTAGGTTACCTAGCAGGCACTTGGACTGTCTAGGTTACCTAGAGGGCACTTGAAATATCTAGGTTAACGAACGGGCACTTGGACTATGTAGGTTAGCTAACAGGAACTTGGACTATCTAGGTTAATGAACGGGCACTTGGACTATGGAGGTTACCTAGCGGGCACTTGGACTATGGAGGTTACCTAGCGGGCACTTGGACTATCTAGGTTAGCTAACGGGTACTTGGACTATCTAGGTTACCTAGCGGGCACTTGGACTATGTAGGTTACCTAGCGGGCACTTGGACTATCTAGGTTACCTAACGGGCACTTGGACTATGCAGGTAACCTAGCGGGCACTTGGACTATGTAGGTTAACTAGCGGGCACTTGGACTATCTAGGTTACCTAACGGGCACCTGGACTATCTAGATTACCTAGTGGGCACTTGGATTCTAAATGTTACCTAGCCGGCCCTTGGACTATGTAGGTGGCCTAGCGGGCAATTGGACTATCTAGGTTAACGAACGGGCACGTGGACTATGTAGGTAACCTAACGGGCACTTGGACTATCTAGGTTAGGTAACGGGCACTTGGACTATCTAGGTTACCTAGCGGAAACTTGGAATATGTAGGTTACCTAGAGGGCACTTGGACAATAGGCTAACTAGCGGGCACTTGGACTTATAGGTTACCTACCGGCCCTTGGACTATGTTGGTTACCTACCGCGACTTGGACTATCTAAGTTAACGAAAGTGCACTTGGACTATGTAAGTAATCTAGCGGGCACTTGGACAGTATAGGTTACCTAGCAGGCACTTGGACTATCTAGGTTAACCAATGGGCACTTGGACTACGTAGGTTACCTAGCGGGCACTTGGACTATCTAGGTTAGCAAACCGGAACTTGGAATATCTAGGTTACCTAGCGGGCACTTGGACTATGTAGGATCCCTATCGGACATTTGTACTACTTAGGTTAACTAGCGGGCACTTTGACTATCTAGGTTAACTAGCGGGCACTTGGACTATCTAGGTCAACTAGCGGGCCATTGTACTATGTAGGTTAACTAGCGGGCACTTGGCCTATCTAGGTTACCTAACGGGAACTTGGACTATGTAGGTTTACTAGCGGACCCTTGGACGATCTAGGTTAACTAGCGGGCACTTGGACAATGCAGGTTCCCTAGCGGGCACTATGAATATGTAGCTTCCCTAGAGGGAACTTGGACTATATAGGTTCCCTATGGGCACTTGGACAATCTGGGTTCCCTAACGGGCACTTGGAATATGAAGATTCCCTATCGGGCACTTGGACTATATAGGTTAATTAGCGGGCACTTGGACTATGGAGGTTAACTAGCGGGCACTTGGCCTATCTAGGTTACCTAACGGGAACTTGGACTATGTAGGTTTACTAGCGGACCCTTGGACGATCTAGGTTATCTAGCGGGCACTTGGACAATGCAGGTTCCCTAGCGGGCACTATGAATATGTAGCTTCCCTAGAGGGAATTTGGACTATATAGGTTCCCTATGGGCACTTGGACAATCTGGGTTCCCTAACGGGCACTTGAACTATGAAGATTCCCTATCGGGCACTTGGACTATATAGGTTAATTAGCGGGCACTTGGACTATGGAGGTTACCTAGCGGGCACTTGGACTATGGAGGTTAACTAGCAGGCACTTGGCCTATCTAGGTTACCTAACGGGAACTTGGACTATGTAGGTTTACTAGCGGACCCTTGGACTATCTAGATTAACTAGCGGGCACTTGGACGATGCAGGTTCCCTGGCGGGCACTTGGACTATATAGGTTAATTAGCGGGCACTTGGACTATGGAGGTTACCTAGCGGGCACTTGGACTGTCTAGGTTACCTAACGGGCACTTGGACTATGTAGGTTAATTAGCGGGCACTTGGACTATGTAGGTTACCTAGCGGGCACTTGGACTATCTAGGTTAACGAAACGGCACGTGGACTATGTAGGTAACCTAACGGGCACTTGGACTATGTAGGTTAGGTAACGGGAACTTGGACTATCTAGGTTACCTAGCGGGAACTTGGAATATGTAGGTTACCTAGCGGGCACTTGGACTATAGTTTAACTAGCGGGCACTTGGACTATATAGGTTACCTAGCGGGCCCTTGGACTATATAGGTTACCTAGCGCGACTTGGACTATCTAAGTTAACGAACGTGCACTTGGACTATGTAGGTATCCTAGCGGGCACTTGGACAGTATAGGTTACCTAGCGGGCACTTGGACTATCTAGGTTAACGAATGGGCAGTTGGACTATGTAGGTTACCTAGCGGGCACTTGGACTATCTAGGTTAGTAAACCGGAACCTGGAATATCTAGGTTACCTAGCGGGCACTTGGACTATGTAGGTTACCTTGCGGGCACTTGGCCTATCTAGGTTACCTAACGGGAACTTGGACTATGTAGGTTTACTAGCGGACACTTGGACAATCTTGGTTAACTAGCGGGCACTTGGACAATGCAGGTTCCCTAGCGGGCACTATGAATATGTAGCTTCCCTAGAGGGCACTTGGACCATATAGGTTCCCTATGGGCACTTGGACTATCTGGGTTCCCTAACGGGCACTTGGAATATGAAGTTTCCCTATCGGGCACGTGGACTATGTAGGTTCCTCATTGGGCACTTGGACTATGTAGGTTACCTAGCAGGCACTTGGACTGTCTAGGTTACCTAGCGGGCACTTGAACTATCTAGGTTAACGAACGGGCACTTGGACTATGTAGGTTAGCTAACAGGAACTTGGACTATATAGGTTAAAGAACGGGCACTTGGACTATGGAGGTTACCTAGCGGGCACATGGACTATGGAGGTTACCTAGCGGGCACTTGGACTATCTAGGTTAGCTAACGGGTACTTGGACTTTCTAGGTTCCCTAGCGGGCACTTGGACTATGTAGGTTCCCTAGCAGTGCTTTGAATATGTAAGTTCTCTAACGGGCACTTGGACTATGTGTGTTCCCTAGCGGGCATTTGGACTATCTAGGTTACCTAACGGGCACTTGGACTATGTACGTTACTAGCGGGCATTTGGACTATGTAGGTTACTTAGCGGATACTTGGACTATGTAGGTTCCCCATCAGGGACTTGGACAATGTAGGTTAACTAGCGGGCACTTGGACTATCTAGGTTAACTAGAGGGCCCTTGGACTATGTAGGTTAACTAGCGGGCCCTTTGACGATCTAGGTTAGCAAACGGGCACTTGGACTATGTAGGTTACCTAGCAGGCACTTGGACTGTCTAGGTTACCTAGCGGGCACTTGAACTATCTAGGTTAACGAACGGGCACTTGGACTATGTAGGTTAGCTAACAGGAACTTGGACTATCTAGGTTAACGAACGGGCACTTGGACTATGGAGGTTACCTAGCGGGCACTTGGACTATGGAGGTTACCTAGCGGGCACTTGGACTATCTAGGTTAGCTAACGGGTACTTGGACTTTCTAGGTTACCTAGCGGGCACTTGGACTATGCAGGTAACCTAGCGGGCACTTGAACTGTTTAAGTTAACCAGGGGGCACTTGGACTATGTAGGTTAACTAGCGGGCACTTGGACTATCTAGGTTACCTAACGGGCACCTGGACTATCTAGATTAACTAGCGGGCACTTGGATTCTAAAGGTTACCTAGCCGGCCCTTGGACTATGTAGGTTACCTAGCGGGCAATTGGACGATCTAGGTTAACGAACGGGCACGTGGACTATGTAGTTAACCTAACGGGCACTTGGACTATCTAGGTTAGGTAACGGGCACTTGGACTATCTAGCTTACCTAGCGGGAACTTGGAATATGTAGGTTACCTAGAGGGCACTTGGACTATAGGTTAATTAGCGGGCACTTGGACTATATAGGTTACGTAGCGGCCCTTGGACTATGTTGGTTACCTACCGCAACTTGGACTATCTAAGTTAACGAATGGGCACTTGAACTACGTAGGTTACCTAACGGGTACTTGGACTATCTAGGTTCCCTAGCGGGCACTTGGACTATGTAGGTTCCCTAGCAGGGCTTTGACTATGTAAGTTCTCTAACGGGCACTTGGACTATGTGTGTTCCCTAGCGGGCATTTGGACTATCTAGGTTAACTAACGGGCACTTGGACTATGTACGTTACTAGCGGGCATTTGGACTATGTAGGTTACCTAGCGGATACTTGGACTATGTAGGTTCCCCATCAGGGACTTGGACAATGTAGGTTAAGTAGCGGGCACTTGGACTATCTAGGTTAACTAGAGGTCCCTTGGACTATGTAGGTTAACTAGCGGGCCCTTTGACGATCTAGGTTAGCAAACGGGCACTTGGACTATGTAGGTTACCTAGCAGGCACTTGGACTGTCTAGGTTACCTAGCGGGCACTTGAACTATCTAGGTTAACGAACGGGCACTTGGACTATGTAGGTTAGCTAACAGGAACTTGGACTATCTAGGTTAACGAACGGGCACTTGGACTATGGAGGTTACCTAGCGGGCACTTGGACTATGGAGGTTACCTAGCGGGCACTTGGACTATCTAGGTTAGCTAACGGGTACTTGGACTATGTAGGTTACCTAGCGGGCACTTGGACTATGTAGGTTACCTAGCGGGCACTTGGACTATCTGGGTTACCTAACGGGCACATGGACTATGCAGGTAACCTAGCGGGCACTTGGACTGTTTAAGTTAACCAGGGGGCACTTGGACTATGTAGGTTAACGAGCGGGCACTTGGACTATCTAGGTTACCTAACGGGCACCTGGACTATCTAGATTACCTAGCGGTCACTTTGATTCTAAAGGTTACCTAGCCGGCCCTTGTACTATGTAGGTTACCTAGCGGGCAATTGGACGATCTAGGTTAACGAACGGGCACGTGGACTATGTAGTTAACGTAACGGGCACTTGGACTATCTAGGTTACCTAGCGGGAACTTGGAATATGTAGGTTACCTAGAGGGCACTTGGACTATAGGTTAATTAGCGGGCACTTGGACTATATAGGTTACCTAGCAGCCCTTGGACTATGTTGGTTACCTACCGCGACTTGGACAAGCTAAGTTAACGAATGGGCACTTGAACTACGTAGGTTACCTAGCGGGCACTTGGACTATCTAGGTTAGCAAACCGGAACTTGGAATATCTAGGTTACCTAGCGGGCACTTGGACTATGTAGGATCCCTATCGGACATTTGTAATACTTAGGTTAACTAGCGGGCCCTTTGACTATGTAGGTTAACTAGAGGGCACTTGGACTATCTAGGTCAACTAGCGGGCCATTGTACTATGTAGGTTAACTAGCGGGCACTTGGCCTATCTAGGTTACCTAACGGGAACTTGAACTATGTAGTTTTACTAGCGGACACTTGGACGATCTAGGTTAACTAGCGGGCACTTGGACAATGCAGGTTCCCTAGAGCGCACTTGGACTATGTAGGTTCCCTAACGGGCACTTGGACTATGTAGGTCCCTTAGCGGGCACTTGGATTATGTTGGTTCCCTACCGGGCAGTTGGACTCTGTGGGTACCCTAGCGGGCATTTGGACTATGTAGGTTACCTAGCGGGCACTTGGACTATGTAGGTCCCTTAGCGGGCACTTGGACTATGTTGGTTCCCTATCGGGCAGTTGGACTATGTGGGTACCCTAGCGGGCATTTGGACTATCTAGGATACCTAGCAGGCACTTTGAGTATCTACGTTAACTAACGGGCACTTGGACTATGTAGGTTCCCTAGCGGGCACTTGGACTATGTAGGTTCCCGAGCGGGCACGTGGACTATGTAGGTTACCTAGCAGGCACTTGGACTATCTAGGTTCCCTAGCGGGCACTTGAACTATCTAGGTTAACGAACGGGCACTTGGACAATGTAGTTTAGCTAACAGGAACTTAGACTATCTAGGTTAACGAACGGGCACTTGGACTATGGAGGTTACCTAGCGGGCACTTGGACTATGGAGGTTACCTAGCGGGCACTTGGGCTATCTAGGTTAGCTAACGCGTACTTGGACTATCTAGGTTCCCTAGCGGGCACTTGGACTATGTAGGTTCCCTAGCAGGGCTTTGACTATGTAAGTTCTCTAACGGGCACATGGACTATGTGTGTTCCCTAGCGGGCACTTGGACTAAATAGGTTACCTAACGGGCACTTGGACTATGTACGTTACTAGCGGGCATTTGGACTATGTAGGTTACCTAGCGGATACTTGGACTATGTAGGTTCCCCATCAGGTACTTGGACAATGTAGGTTAACTAGCGGGCACTTGGACTATGTAGGTTAGGTTTAACTTTAGACGGGCATAGGTACAGGCATTTGGGCATGTTTAGGGACAGAGTTAGAGTTCACGTTAGAGTTACGGCTGTGTGAGGATTCGGGTTATGGTAATTCTGAGGATCAAATGTAGGGGCAGTGTGAGGTGGAAGGTAAGAGTAGGCTTTAGTGCTGAAGGATGAGCGAACCTATTGTCTCATTTAGGCCTATGGTAAACTTGACTGTTTAGATATGGGTTGGGGTTAATATTTGTGTGAGGGTTAGACAGTGTGCGAGGTTAAGAGTTGGGTTCAGGCTTACGGTTTGTGTGTTACGTCCGTTTTGGATATGGTTAAGTTTAGCTCTCTGTCTAGTTTAAGGGATTGGTTTACATAAACGGTGCTATGGAGGCTTCGATTGAAGGTGAGGGATAGAGTTAAGTTAGGTTCAGGCGAAGGATGACGGTTAGGAGTAAGGTTAGTTGTAGGGGGAGCTGCATGTTCACATCAGATTTGGGGTTAGGATTAGGGTTAGCCTTAGGGTAGACATACGGTTATGGTTAGGGCTTGCTTTAGGGTGAGCCTTAGGTTAGGGTTAATTTTAAGGTTAGGAGAATACAGTTAGACCTAGGCTTAGGGTACATCTCTGTTTAGGTTTACACCTAGGGTTAGCTTTTCACCTTGTTTAGGGTTAGGATTAGGGTTGTTTTTAGGATAGGATTTAGGTATGAGGTCTAATTTAAGTGTTGGATTATTGGAAGTACATCTGCTCTCACTGGTTTTCCTTCACTGTCACGATGTTTCTGAGATTCATGGTTTAAGGGAAATCTTCCTTTTTGCCGGTTTCAAGGTCAAAAGGCGCTACCGGCAGTTTGTTTTTCCATCAAACTTACGCTCGCTCTTTGAGAATCTTGGGTCTTTGGGAAAGCCGTGAGTCCAGCAAGTTTTTCAGATTAAGTGTGCCCCAAGCAGTAGGTTCTATCTCTGAGCAATACAGCCCGTGGAATTCCTGGGAATCTGGAACCCTGCCATGAAGTTCAGCCTGGTTGTTATTTTCACACGGAAGAAACTCCTTTGAGGTTCCCATGCCTCTGTACACTGATGCTTCCAGCAACGTCATGTCTCACAGGTCAATAGTGGCTCTTTAAGTTTCACTGGTCTAGGGAAAAGGGTGAAGCGCCTGGGTTCCCGTGCTTCACTACTTCATGGCCTGAAGAAGATGTTTATAGGCACATCGGCAAATCCACCGGTGGCAATTCTACTGTCATTGCGATGGGAAGATTTCTTATTCGTTAGGAAATGTTTTACCATGGAAGACGGGTCCCCACAGAGCTGTCTCTTTTGTGTTGAGACAAACTCTGCTGAATTTAGCTGCCAGCATCTGCGTGTTCTCACTTTCCTTTAAGGTCGATGGAGACGCACGAGTGTAAGGAAAACGGTGAATGGTGGCCGTTCGTAACCCAGAGTCATCAGAAACCGCAGAGTAAATTTTAGGAACGTAGACGAAGGACACCGGAGAAAACTTCACTCAGGGACTGCAGTGAACTCTGCTAACAATGTTGAGGCCCGACACCCCTAGTGCCTGGGGGCGACCCGTCTCCTGCCCTACGTAATTTTTTTGAGCGTGCCTCCCTCAGGTGGTGCCTTTTCTCTCCCCGCAATATTGCTCCATGAAACTGCCGATGAAAACTATTTGCCATGGGTATGTCGTTTCACAATATTGGCCTCCTCTTTGAAGAACAAATGCTTTTCTACACGGGTGCTGCCTCCCTGAACTTTCCTTTGTCTTGGCTCAATCGATGCAGATTCCTGTGCTGAATGCGCCATAGAGTGACACAGGTGAGTGCTTGTCAGTATTCCAGGCACACGCAGCAATTTCGTTTTTCCAAGACCCACCTGGCTTGATCAAGGTTGCTTATTCCCGTGAAAACGTTTTTCGTCCAAATTCTAGAGGAGCACCATTGTGCCTCTGGGAGCTACACCAGGGCCTGCTGAACAGAGGTTCCAGCGGTTTCATTTTCGGACTGAAATTCAACACGGAATTGCATGGATCTATGGAAACCATGAAGTGTGGCCGTACCAGATTCTCACATCTTCATTGTCTAATGGAAGCTTGTTTCCCAGGCTGATCCGGCTGGCACTTCATTTCTGGGCAATGACCATTTAATTGTGGACGTTCAGCCTTCTTCGGAATTCTGATACCGGCAAGTTCCCGCGCCTCACTAAGACCACTCGGTGGAGGTTTAGGTGACTCAGGACAACTGTCTTTATTTCAGGCGTCTAGAACAAAGAGAATCCACAAAGGTTGATGATCACGGAGAAAGTAAAGTCCCGTTTCTTTATAGTGCCCACTCATGGCACTTCTAGCATCTGAGGCCAAAGAGCTCGTGCAGCATGATATTCTCAGTTCAGGCACGCCGCCTGCAGTTTCTTTCTTGCAGAAAAATCTTTCCCAGTGTACTTTAAACTGCTGCAAAATTGTGGCACAGAAGATTTCGGTTTAGGTTTAACTTTAGACGGGCATAGGTACAGGCATTTGGGCATGTTTAGGGACAGAGTTAGAGTTCACGTTAGAGTTACGGCTGTGTGAGGATTCGGGTTATGGTAAGTCTGAGGATCAAATGTAGGGGCAGTGTGAGGTGGAAGGTAAGAGTAGGGTTTAGTGCTTAAGGATGAGCGAACCTATTGTCTCATTTAGGCCTATGGTAAACTTGACTGTTTAGATATGGGTTGGGGTTAATATTTGTGTGAGGGTTAGACAGTGTGCGAGGTTAAGAGTTGGGTTCAGGCTTACGGTTTGTGTGTTACGTCCGTTTTGGTTATGGTTAAGTTTAGCTCTCTGTCTAGTTTAAGGGATTGGATTACATTAACGGTGCTATGGAGGCTTCGATTGAAGGTGAGGGATAGAGTTAAGTTAGGTTCAGGCGAAGGATGACGGTTAGGAGTAAGGTTAGTTGTAGGGGGAACTGCATGTTCACATCAGATTTGGGGTTAGGATTAGGCTTAGCCTTAGGGTAGACATACGGTTAGCATTAGGGCTTGGTTTAGGGTGAGCCTTAGGTAAGGTTTAAGTTTAAGTTTAGGATTTTACCGAGTTAGACCTAGGCTTAGGGTACATCTCTGTTTAGGTTCAGACCTAGGGTTAGGTTTTCACCTTGTTTAGGGTTAGGATTAGGGTTGTTTTTAGGATAGGATTTAGGTATGAGGTCTAATTTAAGTGTTGGATTATTGGAATTACATCTGCTCTCACTGGTTTTCCTTCACTGTCACAATGTTTCTGAGATTCATGGTTTAAGGGAAATCTTGCTTCTTGCCGGTTTCAAGGTTAAAAAGGCACCACCGGCAGTTTGTTTTTCCGTCAAACTTACGCTCGCTCTTTGAGAATCTTGGGTCTTTGGGAAAGCCGTGAGTCCAGCAAGTTTTTCAGATTAAGTGTGCCCCAAGCAGTAGGTTCTATCTCTGAGCAATACAGCCCGTGGAATTCCTGGGAATCTGGAACCCTGCCATGAAGTTCAGCCTGGTTGTTATTTTCACACGGAAGAAACTCCTTTGAGGTTCCCATGCCTCTGTACACTGATGCTTCCAGCAACGTCATGTCTCACAGGTCAATAGTGGCTCTTTAAGTTTCACTGGTCTAGGGAAAAGGGTGAAGCGCCTGGGTTCCCGTGCTTCACTACTTCATGGCCTGAAGAAGATGTTTATAGGCACATCGGCAAATCCACCGGTGGCCCTTCTCTCATATTGTCATTGCGATGGGAAGATTTCTTATTCGTTAGGAATGTTTTACCATGGAAGACGGGTCCCCACAGAGCTGTCTCTTTTGTGTTGAGACAAACTCTGCTGAATTTAGCTGCCAGCATCTGCGTGTTCTCCCTTTCCTTTAAGGTCGATGGAGACGCACGAGTGTAAGGAAAACGGTGAATGGTGGCCGTTCGTAACCCAGTCATCAGAAACCGCAGAGTAAATTTTAGGAACGTAAACGAAGGACACCGGAGAAAACTTCAATCAGGGACTTCAGTGAACTCTGCTAACAATGTTGAGGCCCGACACCCCTAGTGCCTGGGGGCGACCCGTCTCCTGCCGTACGTAATTTTTTGAGCGTGCCTCCCTCAGGTGGTGCCTTTTCTCTCCCCGCAATATTGCTCCATGAAACTGCCGATGAAAACTATTTGCCATGGGTATGTCGTTTCACAATATTGGCCTCCTCTTTGAAGAACAAATGCTTTTCTACACGGGTGCTGCCTCCCTGAACTTTCCTTTGTCTTGGCTCAATCGATGCAGATTCCTGTGCTGAATGCGCCATAGAGTGACACAGGTGAGTGCTTGTCAGTATTCCAGGCACACGCAGCAATTTCGTTTTTCCAAGACCCACCTGGCTTGATCAAGGTTGCTTATTCCCGTGAAAACGTTTTTCGTCCAAATTCTAGAGGAGCACCATTGTGCCTCTGGGAGCTACACCAGGGCCTGCTGAACAGAGGCTCCAGCGGTTTCATTTTCGGACTGAAATTCAACACGGAATTGCATGGATCTATGGAAACCATGAAGTGTGGCCGTACCAGATTCTCACATCTTCATTGTCTAATGGAAGCTTGTTTCCCAGGCTGATCCGGCTGGCACTTCATTTCTGGGCAATGACCATTTAATTGTGGACGTTCAGCCTTCTTTGGAATTCTGATACCGGCAAGTTCCCGCGCCTCACTAAGACCACTCGGTGGAGGTTTAGGTGACTCAGGACAACTGTCTTTATTTCACGCGTCTAGAACAAAGAGAATCCACAAAGGTTGATGATCACGGAGAAAGTAAAGTCCCGTTTCTTTATAGTGCCCACTCATGGCACTTCTAGCATCTGAGGCCAAAGAGCTCGTGCAGCATGATATTCTCAGTTCAGGCACGCCGCCTGCAGTTTCTTTCTTGCAGAAAAATCTTTCCCAGTGTACTTTAAACTGCTGCAAAATTGTGGCACAGAAGATTTCGGTTTAGGTTTAACTTTAGACGGGCATAGGTACAGGCATTTGGGCATGTTTAGGGACAGAGTTAGAGTTCACGTTAGAGTTACGGCTGTGTGAGGATTCGGGTTATGGTAAGTCTGAGGATCAAATGTAGGGGCAGTGTGAGGTGGAAGGTAAGAGTAGGGTTTAGTGCTTAAGGATGAGCGAACCTATTGTCTCATTTAGGCCTATGGTAAACTTGACTGTTTAGATATGGGTTGGGGTTAATATTTGTGTGAGGGTTAGACAGTGTGCGAGGTTAAGAGTTGGGTTCAGGCTTACGGTTTGTGTGTTACGTCCGTTTTGGTTATGGTTAAGTTTAGCTCTCTGTCTAGTTTAAGGGATTGGATTACATTAACGGTGCTATGGAGGCTTCGATTGAAGGTGAGGGATAGAGTTAAGTTAGGTTCAGGCGAAGGATGACGGTTAGGAGTAAGGTTAGTTGTAGGGGGAACTGCATGTTCACATCAGATTTGGGGTTAGGATTAGGCTTAGCCTTAGGGTAGACATACGGTTAGCATTAGGGCTTGGTTTAGGGTGAGCCTTAGGTAAGGTTTAAGTTTAGGATTTTACCGAGTTAGACCTAGGCTTAGGGTACATCTCTGTTTAGGTTCAGACCTAGGGTTAGGTTTTCACCTTGTTTAGGGTTAGGATTAGGGTTGTTTTTAGGATAGGATTTAGGTATGAGGTCTAATTTAAGTGTTGGATTATTGGAATTACATCTGCTCTCACTGGTTTTCCTTCACTGTCACAATGTTTCTGAGATTCATGGTTTAAGGGAAATCTTGCTTCTTGCCGGTTTCAAGGTTAAAAAGGCACCACCGGCAGTTTGTTTTTCCGTCAAACTTACGCTCGCTCTTTGAGAATCTTGGGTCTTTGGGAAAGCCGTGAGTCCAGCAAGTTTTTCAGATTAAGTGTGCCCTAAGCAGTAGGTTCTATCTCTGAGCAATACAGCCCGTGGAATTCCTGGGAATCTGGAACCCTGCCATGAAGTTCAGCCTGGTTGTTATTTTCACACGGAAGAAACTCCTTTGAGGTTCCCATGCCTCTGTACACTGATGCTTCCAGCAACGTCATGTCTCACAGGTCAATAGTGGCTCTTTAAGTTTCACTGGTCTAGGGAAAAGGGTGAAGCGCCTGGGTTCCCGTGCTTCACTACTTCATGGCCTGAAGAAGATGTTTATAGGCACATCGGCAAATCCACCGGTGGCCCTTCTCTCATATTGTCATTGCGATGGGAAGATTTCTTATTCGTTAGGAATGTTTTACCATGGAAGACGGGTCCCCACAGAGCTGTCTCTTTTGTGTTGAGACAAACTCTGCTGAATTTAGCTGCCAGCATCTGCGTGTTCTCCCTTTCCTTTAAGGTCGATGGAGACGCACGAGTGTAAGGAAAACGGTGAATGGTGGCCGTTCGTAACCCAGTCATCAGAAACCGCAGAGTAAATTTTAGGAACGTAAACGAAGGACACCGGAGAAAACTTCACTCAGGGACTTCAGTGAACTCTGCTAACAATGTTGAGGCCCGACACCCCTAGTGCCTGGGGGCGACCCGTCTCCTGCCCTACGTAATTTTTTTGAGCGTGCCTCCCTCAGGTGGTGCCTTTTCTCTCCCCGCAATATTGCTCCATGAAACTGCCGATGAAAACTATTTGCCATGGGTATGTCGTTTCACAATATTGGCCTCCTCTTTGAAGAACAAATGCTTTTCTACACGGGTGCTGCCTCCCTGAACTTTCCTTTGTCTTGGCTCAATCGATGCAGATTCCTGTGCTGAATGCGCCATAGAGTGACACAGGTGAGTGCTTGTCAGTATTCCAGGCACACGCAGCAATTTCGTTTTTCCAAGACCCACCTGACTTGATCAAGGTTGCTTATTCCCGTGAAAACGTTTTTCGTCCAAAATCTAGAGGAGCACCATTGTGCCTCTGGGAGCTACACCAGGGCCTGCTGAACAGAGGCTCCAGCGGTTTCATTTTCGGACTGAAATTCAACACGGAATTGCATGGATCTATGGAAACCATGAAGTGTGGCCGTACCAGATTCTCACATCTTCATTGTCTAATGGAAGCTTGTTTCCCAGGCTGATCCGGCTGGCACTTCATTTCTGGGCAATGACCATTTAATTGTGGACGTTCAGCCTTCTTTGGAATTCTGATACCGGCAAGATCCCGCGCCTCACTAAGACCACTCGGTGGAGGTTTAGGTGACTCAGGACAACTGTCTTTATTTCAGGCGTCTAGAACAAAGAGAATCCACAAAGGTTGATGATCACGGAGAAAGTAAAGTCCCGTTTCTTTATAGTGCCCACTCATGGCACTTCTAGCATCTGAGGCCAAAGAGCTCGTGCAGCATGATATTCTCAGTTCAGGCACGCCGCCTGCAGTTTCTTTCTTGCAGAAAAATGTTTCCCAGTGTACTTCTTTAAACTGCTGCAAATGGTGGCACAGAAGAGTTCGGTTTAGGTTTAACTTTAGACGGGCATAGGTACAGGCATTTGGGCATGTTTAGGGACAGAGTTAGAGTTCACGTTAGAGTTACGGCTGTGTGAGGATTCGGGTTATGGTAAGTCTGAGGATCAAATGTAGGGGCAGTGTGAGGTGGAAGGTAAGAGTAGGCTTTAGTGCTGAAGGATGAGCGAACCTATTGTCTCATTTAGGCCTATGGTAAACTTGACTGTTTAGATATGGGTTGGGGTTAATATTTGTGTGAGGGTTAGACAGTGTGCGAGGTTAAGAGTTGGGTTCAGGCTTACGGTTTGTGTGTTACGTCCGTTTTGGTTATGGTTAAGTTTAGCTCTCTGTCTAGTTTAAGGGATTGGATTACATTAACGGTGCTATGGAGGCTTCGATTGAAGGTGAGGGATAGAGTTAAGTTAGGTTCAGGCGAAGGATGACGGTTAGGAGTAAGGTTAGTTGTAGGGGGAGCTGCATGTTCACATCAGATTTGGGGTTAGGATTAGGGTTAGCCTTAGGGTAGACATACGGTTATGGTTAGGGCTTGCTTTAGGGTGAGCCTTAGGTTAGGGTTAATTTTAAGGTTAGGAGAATACAGTTAGACCTAGGCTTAGGGTACATCTCTGTTTAGGTTTACACCTAGGGTTAGCTTTTCACCTTGTTTAGGATTAGGAGTAGGGTTGTTTTTAGGATAGGATTTAGGTATGAGGTCTAATTTAAGTGTTGGATTGTTGGAAGTACATCTGCTCTCACTGGTTTTCCTTCACTGTCACGATGTTTCTGAGATTCATGGTTTAAGGGAAATCTTCCTTCTTGCCGGTTTCAAGGTCAAAAGGCGCTACCGGCAGTTTGTTTTTCCGTCAAACTTACGCTCGCTCTTTGAGAATCTTGGGTCTTTGGGAAAGCCGTGAGTCCAGCAAGTTTTTCAGATTAAGTGTGCCCCAAGCAGTAGGTTCTATCTCTGAGCAATACAGCCCGTGGAATTCCTGGGAATCTGGAACCCTGCCATGAAGTTCAGCCTGGTTGTTATTTTCACACGGAAGAAACTCCTTTGAGGTTCCCATGCCTCTGTACACTGATGCTTCCAGCAACGTCATGTCTCACAGGTCAATAGTGGCTCTTTAAGTTTCACTGGTCTAGGGAAAAGGGTGAAGCGCCTGGGTTCCCGTGCTTCACTACTTCATGGCCTGAAGAAGATGTTTATAGGCACATCGGCAAATCCACCGGTGGCAATTCTACTGTCATTGCGATGGGAAGATTTCTTATTCGTTAGGAAATGTTTTACCATGGAAGACGGGTCCCCACAGAGCTGTCTCTTTTGTGTTGAGACAAACTCTGCTGAATTTAGCTGCCAGCATCTGCGTGTTCTCCCTTTCCTTTAAGGTCGATGGAGACGCACGAGTGTAAGGAAAACGGTGAATGGTGGCCGTTCGTAACCCAGAGTCATCAGAAACCGCAGAGTAAATTTTAGGAACGTAGACGAAGGACACCGGAGAAAACTTCACTCAGGGACTGCAGTGAACTCTGCTAACAATGTTGAGGCCCGACACCCCTAGTGCCTGGGGGCGACCCGTCTCCTGCCCTACGTAATTTTTTTGAGCGTGCCTCCCTCAGGTGGTGCCTTTTCTCTCCCCGCAATATTGCTCCATGAAACTGCCGATGAAAACTATTTGCCATGGGTATGTCGTTTCACAATATTGGCCTCCTCTTTGAAGAACAAATGCTTTTCTACACGGGTGCTGCCTCCCTGAACTTTCCTTTGTCTTGGCTCAATCGATGCAGATTCCTGTGCTGAATGCGCCATAGAGTGACACAGGTGAGTGCTTGTCAGTATTCCAGGCACACGCAGCAATTTCGTTTTTCCAAGACCCACCTGGCTTGATCAAGGTTGCTTATTCCCGTGAAAACGTTTTTCGTCCAAAATCTAGAGGAGCACCATTGTGCCTCTGGGAGCTACACCAGGGCCTGCTGAACAGAGGCTCCAGCGGTTTCATTTTCGGACTGAAATTCAACACGGAATTGCATGGATCTATGGAAACCATGAAGTGTGGCCGTACCAGATTCTCACATCTTCATTGTCTAATGGAAGCTTGTTTCCCAGGCTGATCCGGCTGGCGCTTCATTTCTGGGCAATGACCATTTAATTGTGGACGTTCAGCCTTCTTCGGAATTCTGATACCGGCAAGTTCCCGCGCCTCACTAAGACCACTCGGTGGAGGTTTAGGTGACTCAGGACAACTGTCTTTATTTCAGGCGTCTAGAACAAAGAGAATCCACAAAGGTTGATGATCACGGAGAAAGTAAAGTCCCGTTTCTTTATAGTGCCCACTCATGGCACTTCTAGCATCTGAGGCCAAAGAGCTCGTGCAGCATGATATTCTCAGTTCAGGCACGCCGCCTGCAGTTTCTTTCTTGCAGAAAAATCTTTCCCAGTGTACTTCTTTAAACTGCTGCAAAATGGTGGCACAGAAGATTTCGGTTTAGGTTTAACTTTAGACGGGCATAGGTACAGGCATTTGGGCATGTTTAGGGACAGAGTTAGAGTTCACGTTAGAGTTACGGCTGTGTGAGGATTCGGGTTATGGTAAGTCTGAAGATCAAATGTAGGGGCAGTGTGAGGTGGAAGGTAAGAGTAGGGTTTAGTGCTTAAGGATGAGCGAACCTATTGTCTCATTTAGGCCTATGGTAAACTTGACTGTTTAGATATGGGTTGGGGTTAATATTTGTGTGAGGGTTAGACAGTGTGCGAGGTTAAGAGTTGGGTTCAGGCTTACGGTTTGTGTGTTACGTCCGTTTTGGTTATAGTTAAGTTTAGCTCTCTGTCTAGTTTAAGGGATTGGATTACATTAACGGTGCTATGGAGGCTTCGATTGAAGGTGAGGGATAGAGTTAAGTTAGGTTCAGGCGAAGGATGACGGTTAGGAGTAAGGTTAGTTGTAGGGGGAGCTGCATGTTCACATCAGATTTGGGGTTAGGATTAGGGTTAGCCTTAGGGTAGACATACGGTTATGGTTAGGGCTTGCTTTAGGGTGAGCCTTAGGTTAGGGTTAATTTTAAGGTTAGGAGAATACAGTTAGACCTAGGCTTAGGGTACATCTCTGTTTAGGTTTACACCTAGGGTTAGCTTTTCACCTTGTTTAGGGTTAGGATTAGGGTTGTTTTTAGGATAGGATTTAGGTATGAGGTCTAATTTAAGTGTTGGATTATTGGAAGTACATCTGCTCTCACTGGTTTTCCTTCACTGTCACGATGTTTCTGAGATTCATGGTTTAAGGGAAATCTTCCGTCTTGCCGGTTTCAAGGTCAAAAGGCGCTACCGGCAGTTTGTTTTTCCGTCAAACTTACGCTCGCTCTTTGAGAATCTTGGGTCTTTGGGAAAGCCGTGAGTCCAGCAAGTTTTTCAGATTAAGTGTGCCCCAAGCAGTAGGTTCTATCTCTGAGCAATACAGCCCGTGGAATTCCTGGGAATCTGGAACCCGGCCATGAAGTTCAGCCTGGTTGTTATTTTCACATGGAAGAAACTCCTTTGAGGTTCCCATGCCTCTGTACACTGATGCTTCCAGCAACGTCATGTCTCACAGGTCAATAGTGGCTCTTTAAGTTTCACTGGTCTAGGGAAAAGGGTGAAGCGCCTGGGTTCCCGTGCTTCACTACTACTTCATGGCCTGAAGAAGATGTTTATAGGCACATCGGCAAATCCACCGGTGGCAATTCTACTGTCATTGCGATGGGAAGATTTCTTATTCGTTAGGAAATGTTTTACCATGGAAGACGGGTCCCCACAGAGCTGTCTCTTTTGTGTTGAGACAAACTCTGCTGAATTTAGCTGCCAGCATCTGCGTGTTCTCCCTTTCCTTTAAGGTCGATGGAGACGCACGAGTGTAAGGAAAACGGTGAATGGTGGCCGTTCGTAACCCAGAGTCATCAGAAACCGCAGAGTAAATTTTAGGAACGTAGACGAAGGACACCGGAGAAAACTTCACTCAGGGACTTCAGTGAACTCTGCTAACAATGTTGAGGCCCGACACCCCTAGTGCCTGGGGGCGACCCGTCTCCTGCCCTACGTAGTTTTTTTGAGCGTGCCTCCCTCAGGTGGTGCCTTTTCTCTCCCCGCAATATTGCTCCATGAAACTGCCGATGAAAACTATTTGCCATGGGTATGTCGTTTCACAATATTGGCCTCCTCTTTGAAGAACAAATGCTTTTCTACACGGGTGCTGCCTCCCTGAACTTTCCTTTGTCTTGGCTCAATCGATGCAGATTCCTGTGCTGAATGCGCCATAGAGTGACACAGGTGAGTGCTTGTCAGTATTCCAGGCACACGCAGCAATTTCGTTTTTCCAAGACCCACCTGGCTTGATCAAGGTTGCTTATTCCCGTGAAAACGTTTTTCGTCCAAAATCTAGAGGAGCACCATTGTGCCTCTGGGAGCTACACCAGGGCCTGCTGAACAGAGGCTCCAGCGGTTTCATTTTCGGACTGAAATTCAAGACGGAATAGCATGGATCTATGGAAACCATGAAGTGTGGCCGTACCAGATTCTCACATCTTCATTGTCTAATGGAAGCTTGTTTCCCAGGCTAATCCGGCTGGCGCTTCATTTCTGGGCAATGACCATTTAATTGTGGACGTTCAGCCTTCTTCGGAATTCTGATACCGGCAAGTTCCAGCGCCTCACTCGGTGGTGGTTTAGGTGACTCAGGACAACTGTCTTTATTTCAGGCGTCTAGAACAAAGAGAATCCACAAAGGTTGATGATCACGGAGAAAGTAAAGTCCCGTTTCTTTATAGTGCCCACTCATGGCACTTCTAGCATCTGAGGCCAAAGAGCTCGTGCAGCATGATATTCTCAGTCAGGCACGCCGCCTGCAGTTTCTTTCTTGCAGAAAAATCTTTCCCACTGTACTTCTTTAAACTGCTGAAAAATGGTGGCACAGAAGAGTTCGGTTTAGGTTTAACTTTAGACGGGCATAGGTACAGGCATTTGGGCATGTTTAGGGACAGAGAGTTCACGTTAGAGTTACGGCTGTGTGAGGATTCGGGTTATGGTAAGTCTGAGGATCAAATGTAGGGGCAGTGTGAGGTGGAAGGTAAGAGTAGGGTTTAGTGCTTAAGGATGAGCGAACCTATTGTCTCATTTAGGCCTATGGTAAACTTGACTGTTTAGATATGGGTTGGGGTTAATATTTGTGTGAGGGTTAGACAGTGTGCGAGGTTAAGAGTTGGGTTCAGGCTTACGGTTTGTGTGTTACGTCCGTTTTGGTTATGGTTAAGTTTAGCTCTCTGTCTAGTTTAAGGGATTGGATTACATTAACGGTGCTATGGAGGCTTCGATTGAAGGTGAGGGATAGAGTTAAGTTAGGTTCAGGCGAAGGATGACGGTTAGGAGTAAGGTTAGTTGTAGGGGGAGCTGCATGTTCACATCAGATTTGGGGTTAGGATTAGGGTTAGCCTTAGGGTAGACATACGGTTATGGTTAGGGCTTGCTTTAGGGTGAGCCTTAGGTTAGGGTTAATTTTAAGGTTAGGAGAATACAGTTAGACCTAGGCTTAGGGTACATCTCTGTTTAGGTTTACACCTAGGGTTAGCTTTTCACCTTGTTTAGGGTTAGGATTAGGGTTGTTTTTAGGATAGGATTTAGGTATGAGGTCTAATTTAAGTGTTGGATTATTGGAAGTACATCTGCTCTCACTGGTTTTCCTTCACTGTCACGATGTTTCTGAGATTCATGGTTTAAGGGAAATCTTCCGTCTTGCCGGTTTCAAGGTCAAAAGGCGCTACCGGCAGTTTGTTTTTCCGTCAAACTTACGCTCGCTCTTTGAGAATCTTGGGTCTTTGGGAAAGCCGTGAGTCCAGCAAGTTTTTCAGATTAAGTGTGCCCCAAGCAGTAGGTTCTATCTCTGAGCAATACAGCCCGTGGAATTCCTGGGAATCTGGAACCCGGCCATGAAGTTCAGCCTGGTTGTTATTTTCACATGGAAGAAACTCCTTTGAGGTTCCCATGCCTCTGTACACTGATGCTTCCAGCAACGTCATGTCTCACAGGTCAATAGTGGCTCTTTAAGTTTCACTGGTCTAGGGAAAAGGGTGAAGCGCCTGGGTTCCCGTGCTTCACTACTACTTCATGGCCTGAAGAAGATGTTTATAGGCACATCGGCAAATCCACCGGTGGCAATTCTACTGTCATTGCGATGGGAAGATTTCTTATTCGTTAGGAAATGTTTTACCATGGAAGACGGGTCCCCACAGAGCTGTCTCTTTTGTGTTGAGACAAACTCTGCTGAATTTAGCTGCCAGCATCTGCGTGTTCTCCCTTTCCTTTAAGGTCGATGGAGACGCACGAGTGTAAGGAAAACGGTGAATGGTGGCCGTTCGTAACCCAGAGTCATCAGAAACCGCAGAGTAAATTTTAGGAACGTAGACGAAGGACACCGGAGAAAACTTCACTCAGGGACTTCAGTGAACTCTGCTAACAATGTTGAGGCCCGACACCCCTAGTGCCTGGGGGCGACCCGTCTCCTGCCCTACGTAGTTTTTTTGAGCGTGCCTCCCTCAGGTGGTGCCTTTTCTCTCCCCGCAATATTGCTCCATGAAACTGCCGATGAAAACTATTTGCCATGGGTATGTCGTTTCACAATATTGGCCTCCTCTTTGAAGAACAAATGCTTTTCTACACGGGTGCTGCCTCCCTGAACTTTCCTTTGTCTTGGCTCAATCGATGCAGATTCCTGTGCTGAATGCGCCATAGAGTGACACAGGTGAGTGCTTGTCAGTATTCCAGGCACACGCAGCAATTTCGTTTTTCCAAGACCCACCTGGCTTGATCAAGGTTGCTTATTCCCGTGAAAACGTTTTTCGTCCAAAATCTAGAGGAGCACCATTGTGCCTCTGGGAGCTACACCAGGGCCTGCTGAACAGAGGCTCCAGCGGTTTCATTTTCGGACTGAAATTCAAGACGGAATAGCATGGATCTATGGAAACCATGAAGTGTGGCCGTACCAGATTCTCACATCTTCATTGTCTAATGGAAGCTTGTTTCCCAGGCTAATCCGGCTGGCGCTTCATTTCTGGGCAATGACCATTTAATTGTGGACGTTCAGCCTTCTTCGGAATTCTGATACCGGCAAGTTCCAGCGCCTCACTCGGTGGTGGTTTAGGTGACTCAGGACAACTGTCTTTATTTCAGGCGTCTAGAACAAAGAGAATCCACAAAGGTTGATGATCACGGAGAAAGTAAAGTCCCGTTTCTTTATAGTGCCCACTCATGGCACTTCTAGCATCTGAGGCCAAAGAGCTCGTGCAGCATGATATTCTCAGTCAGGCACGCCGCCTGCAGTTTCTTTCTTGCAGAAAAATCTTTCCCACTGTACTTCTTTAAACTGCTGAAAAATGGTGGCACAGAAGAGTTCGGTTTAGGTTTAACTTTAGACGGGCATAGGTACAGGCATTTGGGCATGTTTAGGGACAGAGAGTTCACGTTAGAGTTACGGCTGTGTGAGGATTCGGGTTATGGTAAGTCTGAGGATCAAATGTAGGGGCAGTGTGAGGTGGAAGGTAAGAGTAGGGTTTAGTGCTTAAGGATGAGCGAACCTATTGTCTCATTTAGGCCTATGGTAAACTTGACTGTTTAGATATGGGTTGGGTTTAATATTTGTGTGAGGGTTAGACAGTGTGCGAGGTTAAGAGTTGGGTTCAGGCTTACGGTTTGTGTGTTACGTCCGTTTTGGTTATGGTTAAGTTTAGCTCTCTGTCTAGTTTAAGGGATTGGATTACATTAACGGTGCTATGGAGGCTTCGATTGAAGGTGAGGGATAGAGTTAAGTTAGGTTCAGGCGAAGGATGACGGTTAGGAGTAAGGTTAGTTGTAGGGGGAGCTGCATGTTCACATCAGATTTGGGGTTAGGATTAGGGTTAGCCTTAGGGTAGACATACGGTTATGGTTAGGGCTTGCTTTAGGGTGAGCCTTAGGTTAGGGTTAATTTTAAGGTTAGGAGAATACAGTTAGACCTAGGCTTAGGGTACATCTCTGTTTAGGTTTACACCTAGGGTTAGGTTTTCACCTTGTTTAGGGTTAGGATTAGGGTTGTTTTTAGGATAGGATTTAGGTATGAGGTCTAATTTAAGTGTTGGATTATTGGAAGTACATCTGCTCTCACTGGTTTTCCTTCACTGTCACGATGTTTCTGAGATTCATGGTTTAAGGGAAATCTTCCTTCTTGCCGGTTTCAAGGTCAAAAGGCGCTACCGGCAGTTTGTTTTTCCGTCAAACTTACGCTCGCTCTTTGAGAATCTTGGGTCTTTGGGAAAGCCGTGAGTCCAGCAAGTTTTTCAGATTAAGTGTGCCCCAAGCAGTAGGTTCTATCTCTGAGCAATACAGCCCGTGGAATTCCTGGGAACCTGGAACCCGGCCATGAAGTTCAGCCTGGTTGTTATTTTCACACGGAAGAAACTCCTTTGAGGTTCCCATGCCTCTGTACACTGATGCTTCCAGCAACGTCATGTCTCACAGGTCAATAGTGGCTCTTTAAGTTTCACTGGTCTAGGGAAAAGGGTGAAGCGCCTGGGTTCCCGTGCTTCACTACTTCATGGCCTGAAGAAGATGTTTATAGGCACATCGGCAAATCCACCGGTGGCAATTCTACTGTCATTGCGATGGGAAGATTTCTTATTCGTTAGGAAATGTTTTACCATGGAAGACGGGTCCCCACAGAGCTGTCTCTTTTGTGTTGAGACAAACTCTGCTGAATTTAGCTGCCAGCATCTGCGTGTTCTCCCTTTCCTTTAAGGTCGATGGAGACGCACGAGTGTAAGGAAAACGGTGAATGGTGGCCGTTCGTAACCCAGAGTCATCAGAAACCGCAGAGTAAATTTTAGGAACGTAGACGAAGGACACCGGAGAAAACTTCACTCAGGGACTTCAGTGAACTCTGCTAACAATGTTGAGGCCCGACACCCCTAGTGCCTGGGGGCGACCCGTCTCCTGCCCTACGTAGTTTTTTTGAGCGTGCCTCCCTCAGGTGGTGCCTTTTCTCTCCCCGCAATATTGCTCCATGAAACTGCCGATGAAAACTATTTGCCATGGGTATGTCGTTTCACAATATTGGCCTCCTCTTTGAAGAACAAATGCTTTTCTACACGGGTGCTGCCTCCCTGAACTTTCCTTTGTCTTGGCTCAATCGATGCAGATTCCTGTGCTGAATGCGCCATAGAGTGACACAGGTGAGTGCTTGTCAGTATTCCAGGCACACGCAGCAATTTCGTTTTTCCAAGACCCACCTGGCTTGATCAAGGTTGCTTATTCCCGTGAAAACGTTTTTCGTCCAAAATCTAGAGGAGCACCATTGTGCCTCTGGGAGCTACACCAGGGCCTGCTGAACAGAGGCTCCAGCGGTTTCATTTTCGGACTGAAATTCAAGACGGAATAGCATGGATCTATGGAAACCATGAAGTGTGGCCGTACCAGATTCTCACATCTTCATTGTCTAATGGAAGCTTGTTTCCCAGGCTAATCCGGCTGGCGCTTCATTTCTGGGCAATGACCATTTAATTGTGGACGTTCAGCCTTCTTCGGAATTCTGATACCGGCAAGTTCCAGCGCCTCACTCGGTGGTGGTTTAGGTGACTCAGGACAACTGTCTTTATTTCAGGCGTCTAGAACAAAGAGAATCCACAAAGGTTGATGATCACGGAGAAAGTAAAGTCCCGTTTCTTTATAGTGCCCACTCATGGCACTTCTAGCATCTGAGGCCAAAGAGCTCGTGCAGCATGATATTCTCAGTCAGGCACGCCGCCTGCAGTTTCTTTCTTGCAGAAAAATCTTTCCCACTGTACTTCTTTAAACTGCTGAAAAATGGTGGCACAGAAGAGTTCGGTTTAGGTTTAACTTTAGACGGGCATAGGTACAGGCATTTGGGCATGTTTAGGGACAGAGAGTTCACGTTAGAGTTACGGCTGTGTGAGGATTCGGGTTATGGTAAGTCTGAGGATCAAATGTAGGGGCAGTGTGAGGTGGAAGGTAAGAGTAGGGTTTAGTGCTTAAGGATGAGCGAACCTATTGTCTCATTTAGGCCTATGGTAAACTTGACTGTTTAGATATGGGTTGGGGTTAATATTTGTGTGAGGGTTAGACAGTGTGCGAGGTTAAGAGTTGGGTTCAGGCTTACGGTTTGTGTGTTACGTCCGTTTTGGTTATGGTTAAGTTTAGCTCTCTGTCTAGTTTAAGGGATTGGATTACATTAACGGTGCTATGGAGGCTTCGATTGAAGGTGAGGGATAGAGTTAAGTTAGGTTCAGGCGAAGGATGACGGTTAGGAGTAAGGTTAGTTGTAGGGGGAGCTGCATGTTCACATCAGATTTGGGGTTAGGATTAGGGTTAGCCTTAGGGTAGACATACGGTTATGGTTAGGGCTTGCTTTAGGGTGAGCCTTAGGTTAGGGTTAATTTTAAGGTTAGGAGAATACAGTTAGACCTAGGCTTAGGGTACATCTCTGTTTAGGTTTACACCTAGGGTTAGGTTTTCACCTTGTTTAGGGTTAGGATTAGGGTTGTTTTTAGGATAGGATTTAGGTATGAGGTCTAATTTAAGTGTTGGATTATTGGAAGTACATCTGCTCTCACTGGTTTTCCTTCACTGTCACGATGTTTCTGAGATTCATGGTTTAAGGGAAATCTTCCTTCTTGCCGGTTTCAAGGTCAAAAGGCGCTACCGGCAGTTTGTTTTTCCGTCAAACTTACGCTCGCTCTTTGAGAATCTTGGGTCTTTGGGAAAGCCGTGAGTCCAGCAAGTTTTTCAGATTAAGTGTGCCCCAAGCAGTAGGTTCTATCTCTGAGCAATACAGCCCGTGGAATTCCTGGGAACCTGGAACCCGGCCATGAAGTTCAGCCTGGTTGTTATTTTCACACGGAAGAAACTCCTTTGAGGTTCCCATGCCTCTGTACACTGATGCTTCCAGCAACGTCATGTCTCACAGGTCAATAGTGGCTCTTTAAGTTTCACTGGTCTAGGGAAAAGGGTGAAGCGCCTGGGTTCCCGTGCTTCACTACTTCATGGCCTGAAGAAGATGTTTATAGGCACATCGGCAAATCCACCGGTGGCAATTCTACTGTCATTGCGATGGGAAGATTTCTTATTCGTTAGGAAATGTTTTACCATGGAAGACGGGTCCCCACAGAGCTGTCTCTTTTGTGTTGAGACAAACTCTGCTGAATTTAGCTGCCAGCATCTGCGTGTTCTCCCTTTCCTTTAAGGTCGATGGAGACGCACGAGTGTAAGGAAAATGGTGAATGGTGGCCGTTCGTAACACAGAGTCATCAGAAACCGCAGAGTAAATTTTAGGAACGTAGACGAAGGACACCGGAGAAAACTTCACTCAGGGACTTCAGTGAACTCTGCTAACAATGTTGAGGCCCGACACCCCTAGTGCCTGGGGGCGACCCGTCTCCTGCCCTACGTAGTTTTTTTGAGCGTGCCTCCCTCAGGTGGTGCCTTTTCTCTCCCCGCAATATTGCTCCATGAAACTGCCGATGAAAACTATTTGCCATGGGTATGTCGTTTCACAATATTGGCCTCCTCTTTGAAGAACAAATGCTTTTCTACACGGGTGCTGCCTCCCTGAACTTTCCTTTGTCTTGGCTCAATCGATGCAGATTCCTGTGCTGAATGCGCCATAGAGTGACACAGGTGAGTGCTTGTCAGTATTCCAGGCACACGCAGCAATTTCGTTTTTCCAAGACCCACCTGGCTTGATCAAGGTTGCTTATTCCCGTGAAAACGTTTTTCGTCCAAAATCTAGAGGAGCACCATTGTGCCTCTGGGAGCTACACCAGGGCCTGCTGAACAGAGGCTCCAGCGGTTTCATTTTCGGACTGAAATTCAAGACGGAATTGCATGGATCTATGGAAACCATGAAGTGTGGCCGTACCAGATTCTCACATCTTCATTGTCTAATGGAAGCTTGTTTCCCAGGCTGATCCGGCTGGCGCTTCATTTCTGGGCAATGACCATTTAATTGTGGACGTTCAGCCTTCTTCGGAATTCTGATACCGGCAAGTTCCAGCGCCTCACTCGGTGGTGGTTTAGGTGACTCAGGACAACTGTCTTTATTTCAGGCGTCTAGAACAAAGAGAATCCACAAAGGTTGATGATCACGGAGAAAGTAAAGTCCCGTTTCTTTATAGTGCCCACTCATGGCACTTCTAGCATCTGAGGCCAAAGAGCTCGTGCAGCATGATATTCTCAGTCAGGCACGCCGCCTGCAGTTTCTTTCTTGCAGAAAAATCTTTCCCACTGTACTTCTTTAAACTGCTGAAAAATGGTGGCACAGAAGAGTTCGGTTTAGGTTTAACTTTAGACGGGCATAGGTACAGGCATTTGGGCATGTTTAGGGACAGAGAGTTCACGTTAGAGTTACGGCTGTGTGAGGATTCGGGTTATGGTAAGTCTGAGGATCAAATGTAGGGGCAGTGTGAGGTGGAAGGTAAGAGTAGGGTTTAGTGCTTAAGGATGAGCGAACCTATTGTCTCATTTAGGCCTATGGTAAACTTGACTGTTTAGATATGGGTTGGGGTTAATATTTGTGTGAGGGTTAGACAGTGTGCGAGGTTAAGAGTTGGGTTCAGGCTTACGGTTTGTGTGTTACGTCCGTTTTGGTTATGGTTAAGTTTAGCTCTCTGTCTAGTTTAAGGGATTGGATTACATTAACGGTGCTATGGAGGCTTCGATTGAAGGTGAGGGATAGAGTTAAGTTAGGTTCAGGCGAAGGATGACGGTTAGGAGTAAGGTTAGTTGTAGGGGGAGCTGCATGTTCACATCAGATTTGGGGTTAGGATTAGGGTTAGCCTTAGGGTAGACATACGGTTATGGTTAGGGCTTGCTTTAGGGTGAGCCTTAGGTTAGGGTTAATTTTAAGGTTAGGAGAATACAGTTAGACCTAGGCTTAGGGTACATCTCTGTTTAGGTTTACACCTAGGGTTAGCTTTTCACCTTGTTTAGGGTTAGGATTAGGGTTGTTTTTAGGATAGGATTTAGGTATGAGGTCTAATTTAAGTGTTGGATTATTGGAAGTACATCTGCTCTCACTGGTTTTCCTTCACTGTCACGATGTTTCTGAGATTCATGGTTTAAGGGAAATCTTCCTTCTTGCCGGTTTCAAGGTCAAAAGGCGCTACCGGCAGTTTGTTTTTCCGTCAAACTTACGCTCGCTCTTTGAGAATCTTGGGTCTTTGGGAAAGCCGTGAGTCCAGCAAGTTTTTCAGATTAAGTGTGCCCCAAGCAGTAGGTTCTATCTCTGAGCAATACAGCCCGTGGAATTCCTGGGAACCTGGAACCCGGCCATGAAGTTCAGCCTGGTTGTTATTTTCACACGGAAGAAACTCCTTTGAGGTTCCCATGCCTCTGTACACTGATGCTTCCAGCAACGTCATGTCTCACAGGTCAATAGTGGCTCTTTAAGTTTCACTGGTCTAGGGAAAAGGGTGAAGCGCCTGGGTTCCCGTGCTTCACTACTTCATGGCCTGAAGAAGATGTTTATAGGCACATCGGCAAATCCACCGGTGGCAATTCTACTGTCATTGCGATGGGAAGATTTCTTATTCGTTAGGAAATGTTTTACCATGGAAGACGGGTCCCCACAGAGCTGTCTCTTTTGTGTTGAGACAAACTCTGCTGAATTTAGCTGCCAGCATCTGCGTGTTCTCCCTTTCCTTTAAGGTCGATGGAGACGCACGAGTGTAAGGAAAATGGTGAATGGTGGCCGTTCGTAACCCAGAGTCATCAGAAACCGCAGAGTAAATTTTAGGAACGTAGACGAAGGACACCGGAGAAAACTTCACTCAGGGACTTCAGTGAACTCTGCTAACAATGTTGAGGCCCGACACCCCTAGTGCCTGGGGGCGACCCGTCTCCTGCCCTACGTAGTTTTTTTGAGCGTGCCTCCCTCAGGTGGTGCCTTTTCTCTCCCCGCAATATTGCTCCATGAAACTGCCGATGAAAACTATTTGCCATGGGTATGTCGTTTCACAATATTGGCCTCCTCTTTGAAGAACAAATGCTTTCTACACGGGTGCTGCCTCCCTGAACTTTCCTTTGTCTTGGCTCAATCGATGCAGATTCCTGTGCTGAATGCGCCATAGAGTGACACAGGTGAGTGCTTGTCAGTATTCCAGGCACACGCAGCAATTTCGTTTTTCCAAGACCCACCTGGCTTGATCAAGGTTGCTTATTCCCGTGAAAACGTTTTTCGTCCAAAATCTAGAGGAGCACCATTGTGCCTCTGGGAGCTACACCAGGGCCTGCTGAACAGAGGCTCCAGCGGTTTCATTTTCGGACTGAAATTCAAGACGGAATTGCATGGATCTATGGAAACCATGAAGTGTGGCCGTACCAGATTCTCACATCTTCATTGTCTAATGGAAGCTTGTTTCCCAGGCTGATCCGGCTGGCGCTTCATTTCTGGGCAATGACCATTTAATTGTGGACGTTCAGCCTTCTTCGGAATTCTGATACCGGCAAGTTCCAGCGCCTCACTCGGTGGTGGTTTAGGTGACTCAGGACAACTGTCTTTATTTCAGGCGTCTAGAACAAAGAGAATCCACAAAGGTTGATGATCACGGAGAAAGTAAAGTCCCGTTTCTTTATAGTGCCCACTCATGGCACTTCTAGCATCTGAGGCCAAAGAGCTCGTGCAGCATGATATTCTCAGTCAGGCACGCCGCCTGCAGTTTCTTTCTTGCAGAAAAATCTTTCCCACTGTACTTCTTTAAACTGCTGCAAAATGGTGGCACAGAAGATTTCGGTTTAGGTTTAACTTTAGACGGGCATAGGTACAGGCATTTGGGCATGTTTAGGGACAGAGAGTTCACGTTAGAGTTACGGCTGTGTGAGGATTCGGGTTATGGTAAGTCTGAGGATCAAATGTAGGGGCAGTGTGAGGTGGAAGGTAAGAGTAGGGTTTAGTGCTTAAGGATGAGCGAACCTATTGTCTCATTTAGGCCTATGGTAAACTTGACTGTTTAGATATGGGTTGGGGTTAATATTTGTGTGAGGGTTAGACAGTGTGCGAGGTTAAGAGTTGGGTTCAGGCTTACGGTTTGTGTGTTACGTCCGTTTTGGTTATGGTTAAGTTTAGCTCTCTGTCTAGTTTAAGGGATTGGATTACATTAACGGTGCTATGGAGGCTTCGATTGAAGGTGAGGGATAGAGTTAAGTTAGGTTCAGGCGAAGGATGACGGTTAGGAGTAAGGTTAGTTGTAGGGGGAGCTGCATGTTCACATCAGATTTGGGGTTAGGATTAGGGTTAGCCTTAGGGTAGACATACGGTTATGGTTAGGGCTTGCTTTAGGGTGAGCCTTAGGTTAGGGTTAATTTTAAGGTTAGGAGAATACAGTTAGACCTAGGCTTAGGGTACATCTCTGTTTAGGTTTACACCTAGGGTTAGGTTTTCACCTTGTTTAGGGTTAGGATTAGGGTTGTTTTTAGGATAGGATTTAGGTATGAGGTCTAATTTAAGTGTTGGATTATTGGAATTACATCTGCTCTCACTGGTTTTCCTTCACTGTCACAATGTTTCTGAGATTCATGGTTTAAGGGAAATCTTGCTTCTTGCCGGTTTCAAGGTTAAAAAGGCACCACCGGCAGTTTGTTTTTCCGTCAAACTTACGCTCGCTCTTTGAGAATCTTGGGTCTTTGGGAAAGCCGTGAGTCCAGCAAGTTTTTCAGATTAAGTGTGCCCCAAGCAGTAGGTTCTATCTCTGAGCAATACAGCCCGTGGAATTCCTGGGAATCTGGAACCCTGCCATGAAGTTCAGCCTGGTTGTTATTTTCACACGGAAGAAACTCCTTTGAGGTTCCCATGCCTCTGTACACTGATGCTTCCAGCAACGTCATGTCTCACAGGTCAATAGTGGCTCTTTAAGTTTCACTGGTCTAGGGAAAAGGGTGAAGCGCCTGGGTTCCCGTGCTTCACTACTTCATGGCCTGAAGAAGATGTTTATAGGCACATCGGCAAATCCACCGGTGGCCCTTCTCTCATATTGTCATTGCGATGGGAAGATTTCTTATTCGTTAGGAATGTTTTACCATGGAAGACGGGTCCCCACAGAGCTGTCTCTTTTGTGTTGAGACAAACTCTGCTGAATTTAGCTGCCAGCATCTGCGTGTTCTCCCTTTCCTTTAAGGTCGATGGAGACGCACGAGTGTAAGGAAAACGGTGAATGGTGGCCGTTCGTAACCCAGTCATCAGAAACCGCAGAGTAAATTTTAGGAACGTAAACGAAGGACACCGGAGAAAACTTCACTCAGGGACTTCAGTGAACTCTGCTAACAATGTTGAGGCCCGACACCCCTAGTGCCTGGGGGCGACCCGTCTCCTGCCGTACGTAATTTTTTGAGCGTGCCTCCCTCAGGTGGTGCCTTTTCTCTCCCCGCAATATTGCTCCATGAAACTGCCGATGAAAACTATTTGCCATGGGTATGTCGTTTCACAATATTGGCCTCCTCTTTGAAGAACAAATGCTTTTCTACACGGGTGCTGCCTCCCTGAACTTTCCTTTGTCTTGGCTCAATCGATGCAGATTCCTGTGCTGAATGCGCCATAGAGTGACACAGGTGAGTGCTTGTCAGTATTCCAGGCACACGCAGCAATTTCGTTTTTCCAAGACCCACCTGGCTTGATCAAGGTTGCTTATTCCCGTGAAAACGTTTTTCGTCCAAATTCTAGAGGAGCACCATTGTGCCTCTGGGAGCTACACCAGGGCCTGCTGAACAGAGGCTCCAGCGGTTTCATTTTCGGACTGAAATTCAACACGGAATTGCATGGATCTATGGAAACCATGAAGTGTGGCCGTACCAGATTCTCACATCTTCATTGTCTAATGGAAGCTTGTTTCCCAGGCTGATCCGGCTGGCACTTCATTTCTGGGCAATGACCATTTAATTGTGGACGTTCAGCCTTCTTCGGAATTCTGATACCGGCAAGTTCCCGCGCCTCACTAAGACCACTCGGTGGAGGTTTAGGTGACTCAGGACAACTGTCTTTATTTCAGGCGTCTAGAACAAAGAGAATCCACAAAGGTTGATGATCACGGAGAAAGTAAAGTCCCGTTTCTTTATAGTGCCCACTCATGGCACTTCTAGCATCTGAGGCCAAAGAGCTCGTGCAGCATGATATTCTCAGTTCAGGCACGCCGCCTGCAGTTTCTTTCTTGCAGAAAAATCTTTCCCAGTGTACTTTAAACTGCTGCAAAATTGTGGCACAGAAGATTTCGGTTTAGGTTTAACTTTAGACGGGCATAGGTACAGGCATTTGGGCATGTTTAGGGACAGAGTTAGAGTTCACGTTAGAGTTACGGCTGTGTGAGGATTCGGGTTATGGTAAGTCTGAGGATCAAATGTAGGGGCAGTGTGAGGTGGAAGGTAAGAGTAGGGTTTAGTGCTTAAGGATGAGCGAACCTATTGTCTCATTTAGGCCTATGGTAAACTTGACTGTTTAGATATGGGTTGGGGTTAATATTTGTGTGAGGGTTAGACAGTGTGCGAGGTTAAGAGTTGGGTTCAGGCTTACGGTTTGTGTGTTACGTCCGTTTTGGTTATGGTTAAGTTTAGCTCTCTGTCTAGTTTAAGGGATTGGATTACATTAACGGTGCTATGGAGGCTTCGATTGAAGGTGAGGGATAGAGTTAAGTTAGGTTCAGGCGAAGGATGACGGTTAGGAGTAAGGTTAGTTGTAGGGGGAACTGCATGTTCACATCAGATTTGGGGTTAGGATTAGGCTTAGCCTTAGGGTAGACATACGGTTAGCATTAGGGCTTGGTTTAGGGTGAGCCTTAGGTAAGGTTTAAGTTTAAGTTTAGGATTTTACCGAGTTAGACCTAGGCTTAGGGTACATCTCTGTTTAGGTTCAGACCTAGGGTTAGGTTTTCACCTTGTTTAGGGTTAGGATTAGGGTTGTTTTTAGGATAGGATTTAGGTATGAGGTCTAATTTAAGTGTTGGATTATTGGAATTACATCTGCTCTCACTGGTTTTCCTTCACTGTCACAATGTTTCTGAGATTCATGGTTTAAGGGAAATCTTGCTTCTTGCCGGTTTCAAGGTTAAAAAGGCACCACCGGCAGTTTGTTTTTCCGTCAAACTTACGCTCGCTCTTTGAGAATCTTGGGTCTTTGGGAAAGCCGTGAGTCCAGCAAGTTTTTCAGATTAAGTGTGCCCCAAGCAGTAGGTTCTATCTCTGAGCAATACAGCCCGTGGAATTCCTGGGAATCTGGAACCCTGCCATGAAGTTCAGCCTGGTTGTTATTTTCACACGGAAGAAACTCCTTTGAGGTTCCCATGCCTCTGTACACTGATGCTTCCAGCAACGTCATGTCTCACAGGTCAATAGTGGCTCTTTAAGTTTCACTGGTCTAGGGAAAAGGGTGAAGCGCCTGGGTTCCCGTGCTTCACTACTTCATGGCCTGAAGAAGATGTTTATAGGCACATCGGCAAATCCACCGGTGGCCCTTCTCTCATATTGTCATTGCGATGGGAAGATTTCTTATTCGTTAGGAATGTTTTACCATGGAAGACGGGTCCCCACAGAGCTGTCTCTTTTGTGTTGAGACAAACTCTGCTGAATTTAGCTGCCAGCATCTGCGTGTTCTCCCTTTCCTTTAAGGTCGATGGAGACGCACGAGTGTAAGGAAAACGGTGAATGGTGGCCGTTCGTAACCCAGTCATCAGAAACCGCAGAGTAAATTTTAGGAACGTAAACGAAGGACACCGGAGAAAACTTCACTCAGGGACTTCAGTGAACTCTGCTAACAATGTTGAGGCCCGACACCCCTAGTGCCTGGGGGCGACCCGTCTCCTGCCGTACGTAATTTTTTGAGCGTGCCTCCCTCAGGTGGTGCCTTTTCTCTCCCCGCAATATTGCTCCATGAAACTGCCGATGAAAACTATTTGCCATGGGTATGTCGTTTCACAATATTGGCCTCCTCTTTGAAGAACAAATGCTTTTCTACACGGGTGCTGCCTCCCTGAACTTTCCTTTGTCTTGGCTCAATCGATGCAGATTCCTGTGCTGAATGCGCCATAGAGTGACACAGGTGAGTGCTTGTCAGTATTCCAGGCACACGCAGCAATTTCGTTTTTCCAAGACCCACCTGGCTTGATCAAGGTTGCTTATTCCCGTGAAAACGTTTTTCGTCCAAAATCTAGAGGAGCACCATTGTGCCTCTGGGAGCTACACCAGGGCCTGCTGAACAGAGGCTCCAGCGGTTTCATTTTCGGACTGAAATTCAAGACGGAATTGCATGGATCTATGGAAACCATGAAGTGTGGCCGTACCAGATTCTCACATCTTCATTGTCTAATGGAAGCTTGTTTCCCAGGCTGATCCGGCTGGCGCTTCATTTCTGGGCAATGACCATTTAATTGTGGACGTTCAGCCTTCTTCGGAATTCTGATACCGGCAAGTTCCAGCGCCTCACTCGGTGGTGGTTTAGGTGACTCAGGACAACTGTCTTTATTTCAGGCGTCTAGAACAAAGAGAATCCACAAAGGTTGATGATCACGGAGAAAGTAAAGTCCCGTTTCTTTATAGTGCCCACTCATGGCACTTCTAGCATCTGAGGCCAAAGAGCTCGTGCAGCATGATATTCTCAGTCAGGCACGCCGCCTGCAGTTTCTTTCTTGCAGAAAAATCTTTCCCACTGTACTTCTTTAAACTGCTGCAAAATGGTGGCACAGAAGATTTCGGTTTAGGTTTAACTTTAGACGGGCATAGGTACAGGCATTTGGGCATGTTTAGGGACAGAGAGTTCACGTTAGAGTTACGGCTGTGTGAGGATTCGGGTTATGGTAAGTCTGAGGATCAAATGTAGGGGCAGTGTGAGGTGGAAGGTAAGAGTAGGGTTTAGTGCTTAAGGATGAGCGAACCTATTGTCTCATTTAGGCCTATGGTAAACTTGACTGTTTAGATATGGGTTGGGGTTAATATTTGTGTGAGGGTTAGACAGTGTGCGAGGTTAAGAGTTGGGTTCAGGCTTACGGTTTGTGTGTTACGTCCGTTTTGGTTATGGTTAAGTTTAGCTCTCTGTCTAGTTTAAGGGATTGGATTACATTAACGGTGCTATGGAGGCTTCGATTGAAGGTGAGGGATAGAGTTAAGTTAGGTTCAGGCGAAGGATGACGGTTAGGAGTAAGGTTAGTTGTAGGGGGAGCTGCATGTTCACATCAGATTTGGGGTTAGGATTAGGGTTAGCCTTAGGGTAGACATACGGTTATGGTTAGGGCTTGCTTTAGGGTGAGCCTTAGGTTAGGGTTAATTTTAAGGTTAGGAGAATACAGTTAGACCTAGGCTTAGGGTACATCTCTGTTTAGGTTTACACCTAGGGTTAGCTTTTCACCTTGTTTAGGGTTAGGATTAGGGTTGTTTTTAGGATAGGATTTAGGTATGAGGTCTAATTTAAGTGTTGGATTATTGGAAGTACATCTGCTCTCACTGGTTTTCCTTCACTGTCACGATGTTTCTGAGATTCATGGTTTAAGGGAAATCTTCCTTCTTGCCGGTTTCAAGGTCAAAAGGCGCTACCGGCAGTTTGTTTTTCCGTCAAACTTACGCTCGCTCTTTGAGAATCTTGGGTCTTTGGGAAAGCCGTGAGTCCAGCAAGTTTTTCAGATTAAGTGTGCCCCAAGCAGTAGGTTCTATCTCTGAGCAATACAGCCCGTGGAATTCCTGGGAATCTGGAACCCTGCCATGAAGTTCAGCCTGGTTGTTATTTTCACACGGAAGAAACTCCTTTGAGGTTCCCATGCCTCTGTACACTGATGCTTCCAGCAACGTCATGTCTCACAGGTCAATAGTGGCTCTTTAAGTTTCACTGGTCTAGGGAAAAGGGTGAAGCGCCTGGGTTCCCGTGCTTCACTACTTCATGGCCTGAAGAAGATGTTTATAGGCACATCGGCAAATCCACCGGTGGCCCTTCTCTCATATTGTCATTGCGATGGGAAGATTTCTTATTCGTTAGGAATGTTTTACCATGGAAGACGGGTCCCCACAGAGCTGTCTCTTTTGTGTTGAGACAAACTCTGCTGAATTTAGCTGCCAGCATCTGCGTGTTCTCCCTTTCCTTTAAGGTCGATGGAGACGCACGAGTGTAAGGAAAACGGTGAATGGTGGCCGTTCGTAACCCAGTCATCAGAAACCGCAGAGTAAATTTTAGGAACGTAAACGAAGGACACCGGAGAAAACTTCACTCAGGGACTTCAGTGAACTCTGCTAACAATGTTGAGGCCCGACACCCCTAGTGCCTGGGGGCGACCCGTCTCCTGCCGTACGTAATTTTTTGAGCGTGCCTCCCTCAGGTGGTGCCTTTTCTCTCCCCGCAATATTGCTCCATGAAACTGCCGATGAAAACTATTTGCCATGGGTATGTCGTTTCACAATATTGGCCTCCTCTTTGAAGAACAAATGCTTTTCTACACGGGTGCTGCCTCCCTGAACTTTCCTTTGTCTTGGCTCAATCGATGCAGATTCCTGTGCTGAATGCGCCATAGAGTGACACAGGTGAGTGCTTGTCAGTATTCCAGGCACACGCAGCAATTTCGTTTTTCCAAGACCCACCTGGCTTGATCAAGGTTGCTTATTCCCGTGAAAACGTTTTTCGTCCAAATTCTAGAGGAGCACCATTGTGCCTCTGGGAGCTACACCAGGGCCTGCTGAACAGAGGCTCCAGCGGTTTCATTTTCGGACTGAAATTCAACACGGAATTGCATGGATCTATGGAAACCATGAAGTGTGGCCGTACCAGATTCTCACATCTTCATTGTCTAATGGAAGCTTGTTTCCCAGGCTGATCCGGCTGGCACTTCATTTCTGGGCAATGACCATTTAATTGTGGACGTTCAGCCTTCTTCGGAATTCTGATACCGGCAAGTTCCCGCGCCTCACTAAGACCACTCGGTGGAGGTTTAGGTGACTCAGGACAACTGTCTTTATTTCAGGCGTCTAGAACAAAGAGAATCCACAAAGGTTGATGATCACGGAGAAAGTAAAGTCCCGTTTCTTTATAGTGCCCACTCATGGCACTTCTAGCATCTGAGGCCAAAGAGCTCGTGCAGCATGATATTCTCAGTTCAGGCACGCCGCCTGCAGTTTCTTTCTTGCAGAAAAATCTTTCCCAGTGTACTTTAAACTGCTGCAAAATTGTGGCACAGAAGATTTCGGTTTAGGTTTAACTTTAGACGGGCATAGGTACAGGCATTTGGGCATGTTTAGGGACAGAGTTAGAGTTCACGTTAGAGTTACGGCTGTGTGAGGATTCGGGTTATGGTAAGTCTGAGGATCAAATGTAGGGGCAGTGTGAGGTGGAAGGTAAGAGTAGGGTTTAGTGCTTAAGGATGAGCGAACCTATTGTCTCATTTAGGCCTATGGTAAACTTGACTGTTTAGATATGGGTTGGGGTTAATATTTGTGTGAGGGTTAGACAGTGTGCGAGGTTAAGAGTTGGGTTCAGGCTTACGGTTTGTGTGTTACGTCCGTTTTGGTTATGGTTAAGTTTAGCTCTCTGTCTAGTTTAAGGGATTGGATTACATTAACGGTGCTATGGAGGCTTCGATTGAAGGTGAGGGATAGAGTTAAGTTAGGTTCAGGCGAAGGATGACGGTTAGGAGTAAGGTTAGTTGTAGGGGGAACTGCATGTTCACATCAGATTTGGGGTTAGGATTAGGGTTAGCCTTAGGGTAGACATACGGTTAGCATTAGGGCTTGGTTTAGGGTGAGCCTTAGGTAAGGTTTAAGTTTAAGTTTAGGATTTTACCGAGTTAGACCTAGGCTTAGGGTACATCTCTGTTTAGGTTCAGACCTAGGGTTAGGTTTTCACCTTGTTTAGGGTTAGGATTAGGGTTGTTTTTAGGATAGGATTTAGGTATGAGGTCTAATTTAAGTGTTGGATTATTGGAATTACATCTGCTCTCACTGGTTTTCCTTCACTGTCACAATTTTTCTGAGATTCATGGTTTAAGGGAAATCTTGCTTCTTGCCGGTTTCAAGGTTAAAAAGGCACCACCGGCAGTTTGTTTTTCCGTCAAACTTACGCTCGCTCTTTGAGAATCTTGGGTCTTTGGGAAAGCCGTGAGTCCAGCAAGTTTTTCAGATTAAGTGTGCCCCAAGCAGTAGGTTCTATCTCTGAGCAATACAGCCCGTGGAATTCCTGGGAATCTGGAACCCTGCCATGAAGTTCAGCCTGGTTGTTATTTTCACACGGAAGAAACTCCTTTGAGGTTCCCATGCCTCTGTACACTGATGCTTCCAGCAACGTCATGTCTCACAGGTCAATAGTGGCTCTTTAAGTTTCACTGGTCTAGGGAAAAGGGTGAAGCGCCTGGGTTCCCGTGCTTCACTACTTCATGGCCTGAAGAAGATGTTTATAGGCACATCGGCAAATCCACCGGTGGCCCTTCTCTCATATTGTCATTGCGATGGGAAGATTTCTTATTCGTTAGGAATGTTTTACCATGGAAGACGGGTCCCCACAGAGCTGTCTCTTTTGTGTTGAGACAAACTCTGCTGAATTTAGCTGCCAGCATCTGCGTGTTCTCCCTTTCCTTTAAGGTCGATGGAGACGCACGAGTGTAAGGAAAACGGTGAATGGTGGCCGTTCGTAACCCAGTCATCAGAAACCGCAGAGTAAATTTTAGGAACGTAAACGAAGGACACCGGAGAAAACTTCACTCAGGGACTTCAGTGAACTCTGCTAACAATGTTGAGGCCCGACACCCCTAGTTTCGGGGGCGACCCGTCTCCTGCCCTAAGTAATTTTTTGAGCGTGCCTCCCTCAGGTAGTGCCTTTTCTCTCCCCGCAATATTGCTCCATGAAACTGCCGATGAAAACTATTTGCCATGGGTATGTCGTTTCACAATATTGGCCTCCTCTTTGAAGAACAAATGCTTTTCTACACGGGTGCTGCCTCCCTGAACTTTCCTTTGTCTTGGCTCAATCGATGCAGATTCCTGTGCTGAATGCGCCATAGAGTGACACAGGTGAGTGCTTGTCAGTATTCCAGGCACACGCAGCAATTTCGTTTTTTCAAGACCCACCTGACTTGATCAAGGTTGCTTATTCCCGTGAAAACGTTTTTCGTCCAAAATCTAGAGGAGCACCATTGTGCCTCTGGGAGCTACACCAGGGCCTGCTGAACAGAGGCTCCAGCGGTTTCATTTTCGGACTGAAATTCAACACGGAATTGCATGGATCTATGGAAACCGTGAACTGTGGCCGTACCAGATTCTCACATCTTCATTGTCTAATGGAAGCTTGTTTCCCAGGCTGATCCGGCTGGCACTTCATTTCTGGGCAATGACCATTTAATTGTGGACGTTCAGCCTTCTTTGGAATTCTGATACCGGCAAGATCCCGCGCCTCACTAAGACCACTCGGTGGAGGTTTAGGTGACTCAGGACAACTGTCTTTATTTCAGGCGTCTAGAACAAAGAGAATCCACAAAGGTTGATGATCACGGAGAAAGTAAAGTCCCGTTTCTTTATAGTGCCCACTCATGGCACTTCTAGCATCTGAGGCCAAAGAGCTCGTGCAGCATGATATTCTCAGTTCAGGCACGCCGCCTGCAGTTTCTTTCTTGCAGAAAAATGTTTCCCAGTGTACTTCTTTAAACTGCTGCAAAATGGTGGCACAGAAGAGTTCGGTTTAGGTTTAACTTTAGACGGGCATAGGTACAGGCATTTGGGCATGTTTAGGGACAGAGTTAGAGTTCACGTTAGAGTTACGGCTGTGTGAGGATTCGGGTTATGGTAAGTCTGAGGATCAAATGTAGGGGCAGTGTGAGGTGGAAGGTAAGAGTAGGCTTTAGTGCTGAAGGATGAGCGAACCTATTGTCTCATTTAGGCCTATGGTAAACTTGACTGTTTAGATATGGGTTGGGGTTAATATTTGTGTGAGGGTTAGACAGTGTGCGAGGTTAAGAGTTGTGTTCAGGCTTACGGTTTGTGTGTTACGTCCGTTTTGGTTATGGTTAAGTTTAGCTCTCTGTCTAGTTTAAGGGATTAGATTACATTAACGGTGCTATGGAGGCTTCGATTGAAGGTGAGGGATAGAGTTAAGTTAGGTTCAGGCGAAGGATGACGGTTAGGAGTAAGGTTAGTTGTAGGGGGAGCTGCATGTTCACATCAGATTTGGGGTTAGCATTAGGGTTAGCCTTAGGGTAGACATACGGTTATGGTTAGGGCTTGCTTTAGGGTGAGCCTTAGGTTAGGGTTAATTTTAAGGTTAGGAGAATACAGTTAGACCTAGGCTTAGGGTACATCTCTGTTTAGGTTTACACCTAGGGTTAGCTTTTCACCTTGTTTAGGATTAGGAGTAGGGTTGTTTTTAGGATAGGATTTAGGTATGAGGTCTAATTTAAGTGTTGGATTGTTGGAAGTACATCTGCTCTCACTGGTTTTCCTTCACTGTCACGATGTTTCTGAGATTCATGGTTTAAGGGAAATCTTCCGTCTTGCCGGTTTCAAGGTCAAAAGGCGCTACCGGCAGTTTGTTTTTCCGTCAAACTTACGCTCGCTCTTTGAGAATCTTGGGTCTTTGGGAAAGCCGTGAGTCCAGCAAGTTTTTCAGATTAAGTGTGCCCCAAGCAGTAGGTTCTATCTCTGAGCAATACAGCCCGTGGAATTCCTGGGAATCTGGAACCCTGCCATGAAGTTCAGCCTGGTTGTTATTTTCACACGGAAGAAACTCCTTTGAGGTTCCCATGCCTCTGTACACTGATGCTTCCAGCAACGTCATGTCTCACAGGTCAATAGTGGCTCTTTAAGTTTCACTGGTCTAGGGAAAAGGGTGAAGCGCCTGGGTTCCCGTGCTTCACTACTTCATGGCCTGAAGAAGATGTTTATAGGCACATCGGCAAATCCACCGGTGGCAATTCTACTGTCATTGCGATGGGAAGATTTCTTATTCGTTAGGAAATGTTTTACCATGGAAGACGGGTCCCCACAGAGCTGTCTCTTTTGTGTTGAGACAAACTCTGCTGAATTTAGCTGCCAGCATCTGCGTGTTCTCCCTTTCCTTTAAGGTCGATGGAGACGCACGAGTGTAAGGAAAACGGTGAATGGTGGCCGTTCGTAACCCAGAGTCATCAGAAACCGCAGAGTAAATTTTAGGAACGTAGACGAAGGACACCGGAGAAAACTTCACTCAGGGACTGCAGTGAACTCTGCTAACAATGTTGAGGCCCGACACCCCTAGTGCCTGGGGGCGACCCGTCTCCTGCCCTACGTAATTTTTTTGAGCGTGCCTCCCTCAGGTGGTGCCTTTTCTCTCCCCGCAATATTGCTCCATGAAACTACCGATGAAAACTATTTGCCATGGGTATGTCGTTTCACAATATTGGCCTCCTCTTTGAAGAACAAATGCTTTTCTACACGGGTGCTGCCTCCCTGAACTTTCCTTTGTCTTGGCTCAATCGATGCAGATTCCTGTGCTGAATGCGCCATAGAGTGACACAGGTGAGTGCTTGTCAGTATTCCAGGCACACGCAGCAATTTCGTTTTTCCAAGACCCACCTGGCTTGATCAAGGTTGCTTATTCCCGTGAAAACGTTTTTCGTCCAAAATCTAGAGGAGCACCATTGTGCCTCTGGGAGCTACACCAGGGCCTGCTGAACAGAGGCTCCAGCGGTTTCATTTTCGGACTGAAATTCAAGACGGAATTGCATGGATCTATGGAAACCATGAAGTGTGGCCGTACCAGATTCTCACATCTTCATTGTCTAATGGAAGCTTGTTTCCCAGGCTGATCCGGCTGGCGCTTCATTTCTGGGCAATGACCATTTAATTGTGGACGTTCAGCCTTCTTCGGAATTCTGATACCGGCAAGTTCCCGCGCCTCACTAAGACCACTCGGTGGAGGTTTAGGTGACTCAGGACAACTGTCTTTATTTCAGGCGTCTAGAACAAAGAGAATCCACAAAGGTTGATGATCACGGAGAAAGTAAAGTCCCGTTTCTTTATAGTGCCCACTCATGGCACTTCTAGCATCTGAGGCCAAAGAGCTCGTGCAGCATGATATTCTCAGTTCAGGCACGCCGCCTGCAGTTTCTTTCTTGCAGAAAAATCTTTCCCAGTGTACTTCTTTAAACTGCTGCAAAATGGTGGCACAGAAGATTTCGGTTTAGGTTTAACTTTAGACGGGCATAGGTACAGGCATTTGGGCATGTTTAGGGACAGAGTTAGAGTTCACGTTAGAGTTACGGCTGTGTGAGGATTCGGGTTATGGTAAGTCTGAGGATCAAATGTAGGGGCAGTGTGAGGTGGAAGGTAAGAGTAGGGTTTAGTGCTTAAGGATGAGCGAACCTATTGTCTCATTTAGGCCTATGGTAAACTTGACTGTTTAGATATGGGTTGGGGTTAATATTTGTGTGAGGGTTAGACAGTGTGCGAGGTTAAGAGTTGGGTTCAGGCTTACGGTTTGTGTGTTACGTCCGTTTTGGTTATAGTTAAGTTTAGCTCTCTGTCTAGTTTAAGGGATTGGATTACATTAACGGTGCTATGGAGGCTTCGATTGAAGGTGAGGGATAGAGTTAAGTTAGGTTCAGGCGAAGGATGACGGTTAGGAGTAAGGTTAGTTGTAGGGGGAGCTGCATGTTCACATCAGATTTGGGGTTAGGATTAGGGTTAGCCTTAGGGTAGACATACGGTTATGGTTAGGGCTTGCTTTAGGGTGAGCCTTAGGTTAGGGTTAATTTTAAGGTTAGGAGAATACAGTTAGACCTAGGCTTAGGGTACATCTCTGTTTAGGTTTACACCTAGGGTTAGCTTTTCACCTTGTTTAGGGTTAGGATTAGGGTTGTTTTTAGGATAGGATTTAGGTATGAGGTCTAATTTAAGTGTTGGATTATTGGAAGTACATCTGCTCTCACTGGTTTTCCTTCACTGTCACGATGTTTCTGAGATTCATGGTTTAAGGGAAATCTTCCGTCTTGCCGGTTTCAAGGTCAAAAGGCGCTACCGGCAGTTTGTTTTTCCGTCAAACTTACGCTCGCTCTTTGAGAATCTTGGGTCTTTGGGAAAGCCGTGAGTCCAGCAAGTTTTTCAGATTAAGTGTGCCCCAAGCAGTAGGTTCTATCTCTGAGCAATACAGCCCGTGGAATTCCTGGGAATCTGGAACCCGGCCATGAAGTTCAGCCTGGTTGTTATTTTCACACGGAAGAAACTCCTTTGAGGTTCCCATGCCTCTGTACACTGATGCTTCCAGCAACGTCATGTCTCACAGGTCAATAGTGGCTCTTTAAGTTTCACTGGTCTAGGGAAAAGGGTGAAGCGCCTGGGTTCCCGTGCTTCACTACTTCATGGCCTGAAGAAGATGTTTATAGGCACATCGGCAAATCCACCGGTGGCAATTCTACTGTCATTGCGATGGGAAGATTTCTTATTCGTTAGGAAATGTTTTACCATGGAAGACGGGTCCCCACAGAGCTGTCTCTTTTGTGTTGAGACAAACTCTGCTGAATTTAGCTGCCAGCATCTGCGTGTTCTCCCTTTCCTTTAAGGTCGATGGAGACGCACGAGTGTAAGGAAAACGGTGAATGGTGGCCGTTCGTAACCCAGAGTCATCAGAAACCGCAGAGTAAATTTTAGGAACGTAGACGAAGGACACCAGAGAAAACTTCACTCAGGGACTTCAGTGAACTCTGCCAACAATGTTGAGGCCCGACACCCCTAGTGCCTGGGGGCGACCCGTCTCCTGCCCTACGTAGTTTTTTTGAGCGTGCCTCCCTCAGGTGGTGCCTTTTCTCTCCCCGCAATATTGCTCCATGAAACTGCCGATGAAAACTATTTGCCATGGGTATGTCGTTTCACAATATTGGCCTCCTCTTTGAAGAACAAATGCTTTTCTACACGGGTGCTGCCTCCCTGAACTTTCCTTTGTCTTGGCTCAATCGATGCAGATTCCTGTGCTGAATGCGCCATAGAGTGACACAGGTGAGTGCTTGTCAGTATTCCAGGCACACGCAGCAATTTCGTTTTTCCAAGACCCACCTGGCTTGATCAAGGTTGCTTATTCCCGTGAAAACGTTTTTCGTCCAAAATCTAGAGGAGCACCATTGTGCCTCTGGGAGCTACACCAGGGCCTGCTGAACAGAGGCTCCAGCGGTTTCATTTTCGGACTGAAATTCAAGACGGAATAGCATGGATCTATGGAAACCATGAAGTGTGGCCGTACCAGATTCTCACATCTTCATTGTCTAATGGAAGCTTGTTTCCCAGGCTAATCCGGCTGGCGCTTCATTTCTGGGCAATGACCATTTAATTGTGGACGTTCAGCCTTCTTCGGAATTCTGATACCGGCAAGTTCCAGCGCCTCACTCGGTGGTGGTTTAGGTGACTCAGGACAACTGTCTTTATTTCAGGCGTCTAGAACAAAGAGAATCCACAAAGGTTGATGATCACGGAGAAAGTAAAGTCCCGTTTCTTTATAGTGCCCACTCATGGCACTTCTAGCATCTGAGGCCAAAGAGCTCGTGCAGCATGATATTCTCAGTCAGGCACGCCGCCTGCAGTTTCTTTCTTGCAGAAAAATCTTTCCCACTGTACTTCTTTAAACTGCTGAAAAATGGTGGCACAGAAGAGTTCGGTTTAGGTTTAACTTTAGACGGGCATAGGTACAGGCATTTGGGCATGTTTAGGGACAGAGAGTTCACGTTAGAGTTACGGCTGTGTGAGGATTCGGGTTATGGTAAGTCTGAGGATCAAATGTAGGGGCAGTGTGAGGTGGAAGGTAAGAGTAGGGTTTAGTGCTTAAGGATGAGCGAACCTATTGTCTCATTTAGGCCTATGGTAAACTTGACTGTTTAGATATGGGTTGGGGTTAATATTTGTGTGAGGGTTAGACAGTGTGCGAGGTTAAGAGTTGGGTTCAGGCTTACGGTTTGTGTGTTACGTCCGTTTTGGTTATGGTTAAGTTTAGCTCTCTGTCTAGTTTAAGGGATTGGATTACATTAACGGTGCTATGGAGGCTTCGATTGAAGGTGAGGGATAGAGTTAAGTTAGGTTCAGGCGAAGGATGACGGTTAGGAGTAAGGTTAGTTGTAGGGGGAGCTGCATGTTCACATCAGATTTGGGGTTAGGATTAGGGTTAGCCTTAGGGTAGACATACGGTTATGGTTAGGGCTTGCTTTAGGGTGAGCCTTAGGTTAGGGTTAATTTTAAGGTTAGGAGAATACAGTTAGACCTAGGCTTAGGGTACATCTCTGTTTAGGTTTACACCTAGGGTTAGCTTTTCACCTTGTTTAGGGTTAGGATTAGGGTTGTTTTTAGGATAGGATTTAGGTATGAGGTCTAATTTAAGTGTTGGATTATTGGAAGTACATCTGCTCTCACTGGTTTTCCTTCACTGTCACGATGTTTCTGAGATTCATGGTTTAAGGGAAATCTTCCGTCTTGCCGGTTTCAAGGTCAAAAGGCGCTACCGGCAGTTTGTTTTTCCGTCAAACTTACGCTCGCTCTTTGAGAATCTTGGGTCTTTGGGAAAGCCGTGAGTCCAGCAAGTTTTTCAGATTAAGTGTGCCCCAAGCAGTAGGTTCTATCTCTGAGCAATACAGCCCGTGGAATTCCTGGGAATCTGGAACCCTGCCATGAAGTTCAGCCTGGTTGTTATTTTCACACGGAAGAAACTCCTTTGAGGTTCCCATGCCTCTGTACACTGATGCTTCCAGCAACGTCATGTCTCACAGGTCAATAGTGGCTCTTTAAGTTTCACTGGTCTAGGGAAAAGGGTGAAGCGCCTGGGTTCCCGTGCTTCACTACTTCATGGCCTGAAGAAGATGTTTATAGGCACATCGGCAAATCCACCGGTGGCAATTCTACTGTCATTGCGATGGGAAGATTTCTTATTCGTTAGGAAATGTTTTACCATGGAAGACGGGTCCCCACAGAGCTGTCTCTTTTGTGTTGAGACAAACTCTGCTGAATTTAGCTGCCAGCATCTGCGTGTTCTCCCTTTCCTTTAAGGTCGATGGAGACGCACGAGTGTAAGGAAAACGGTGAATGGTGGCCGTTCGTAACCCAGAGTCATCAGAAACCGCAGAGTAAATTTTAGGAACGTAGACGAAGGACACCGGAGAAAACTTCACTCAGGGACTTCAGTGAACTCTGCTAACAATGTTGAGGCCCGACACCCCTAGTGCCTGGGGGCGACCCGTCTCCTGCCCTACGTAATTTTTTTGAGCGTGCCTCCCTCAGGTGGTGCCTTTTCTCTCCCCGCAATATTGCTCCATGAAACTGCCGATGAAAACTATTTGCCATGGGTATGTCGTTTCACAATATTGGCCTCCTCTTTGAAGAACAAATGCTTTTCTACACGGGTGCTGCCTCCCTGAACTTTCCTTTGTCTTGGCTCAATCGATGCAGATTCCTGTGCTGAATGCGCCATAGAGTGACACAGGTGAGTGCTTGTCAGTATTCCAGGCACACGCAGCAATTTCGTTTTTCCAAGACCCACCTGGCTTGATCAAGGTTGCTTATTCCCGTGAAAACGTTTTTCGTCCAAAATCTAGAGGAGCACCATTGTGCCTCTGGGAGCTACACCAGGGCCTGCTGAACAGAGGCTCCAGCGGTTTCATTTTCGGACTGAAATTCAACACGGAATTGCATGGATCTATGGAAACCATGAAGTGTGGCCGTACCAGATTCTCACATCTTCATTGTCTAATGGAAGCTTGTTTCCCAGGCTGATCCGGCTGGCGCTTCATTTCTGGGCAATGACCATTTAATTGTGGACGTTCAGCCTTCTTCGGAATTCTGATACCGGCAAGTTCCCGCGCCTCACTAAGACCACTCGGTGGAGGTTTAGGTGACTCAGGACAACTGTTTTTATTTCAGGCGTCTAGAACAAAGAGAATCCACAAAGGTTGATGATCACGGAGAAAGTAAAGTCCCGTTTCTTTATAGTGCCCACTCATGGCACTTCTAGCATCTGAGGCCAAAGAGCTCGTGCAGCATGATATTCTCAGTTCAGGCACGCCGCCTGCAGTTTCTTTCTTGCAGAAAAATCTTTCCCAGTGTACTTCTTTAAACTGCTGAAAAATGGTGGCACAGAAGAGTTCGGTTTAGGTTTAACTTTAGACGGGCATAGGTACAGGCATTTGGGCATGTTTAGGGACAGAGAGTTCACGTTAGAGTTACGGCTGTGTGAGGATTCGGGTTATGGTAAGTCTGAGGATCAAATGTAGGGGCAGTGTGAGGTGGAAGGTAAGAGTAGGGTTTAGTGCTTAAGGATGAGCGAACCTATTGTCTCATTTAGGCCTATGGTAAACTTGACTGTTTAGATATGGGTTGGGGTTAATATTTGTGTGAGGGTTAGACAGTGTGCGAGGTTAAGAGTTGGGTTCAGGCTTACGGTTTGTGTGTTACGTCCGTTTTGGTTATGGTTAAGTTTAGCTCTCTGTCTAGTTTAAGGGATTGGATTACATTAACGGTGCTATGGAGGCTTCGATTGAAGGTGAGGGATAGAGTTAAGTTAGGTTCAGGCGAAGGATGACGGTTAGGAGTAAGGTTAGTTGTAGGGGGAGCTGCATGTTCACATCAGATTTGGGGTTAGGATTAGGGTTAGCCTTAGGGTAGACATACGGTTATGGTTAGGGCTTGCTTTAGGGTGAGCCTTAGGTTAGGGTTAATTTTAAGGTTAGGAGAATACAGTTAGACCTAGGCTTAGGGTACATCTCTGTTTAGGTTTACACCTAGGGTTAGCTTTTCACCTTGTTTAGGGTTAGGATTAGGGTTGTTTTTAGGATAGGATTTAGGTATGAGGTCTAATTTAAGTGTTGGATTATTGGAAGTACATCTGCTCTCACTGGTTTTCCTTCACTGTCACGATGTTTCTGAGATTCATGGTTTAAGGGAAATCTTCCATCTTGCCGGTTTCAAGGTCAAAAGGCGCTACCGGCAGTTTGTTTTTCCGTCAAACTTACGCTCGCTCTTTGAGAATCTTGGGTCTTTGGGAAAGCCGTGAGTCCAGCAAGTTTTTCAGATTAAGTGTGCCCCAAGCAGTAGGTTCTATCTCTGAGCAATACAGCCCGTGGAATTCCTGGGAATCTGGAACCCGGCCATGAAGTTCAGCCTGGTTGTTATTTTCACACGGAAGAAACTCCTTTGAGGTTCCCATGCCTCTGTACACTGATGCTTCCAGCAACGTCATGTCTCACAGGTCAATAGTGGCTCTTTAAGTTTCACTGGTCTAAGGAAAAGGGTGAAGCGCCTGGGTTCCCGTGCTTCACTACTTCATGGCCTGAAGAAGATGTTTATAGGCACATCGGCAAATCCACCGGTGGCAATTCTACTGTCATTGCGATGGGAAGATTTCTTATTCGTTAGGAAATGTTTTACCATGGAAGACGGGTCCCCACAGAGCTGTCTCTTTTGTGTTGAGACAAACTCTGCTGAATTTAGCTGCCAGCATCTGCGTGTTCTCCCTTTCCTTTAAGGTCGATGGAGACGCACGAGTGTAAGGAAAACGATGAATGGTGGCCGTTCGTAACCCAGAGTCATCAGAAACCGCAGAGTAAATTTTAGGAACGTAGACGAAGGACACCGGAGAAAACTTCACTCAGGGACTGCAGTGAACTCTGCTAACAATGTTGAGGCCCGACACCCCTAGTGCCTGGGGGCGACCCGTCTCCTGCCCTACGTAGTTTTTTTGAGCGTGCCTCCCTCAGGTGGTGCCTTTTCTCTCCCCGCAATATTGCTCCATGAAACTGCCGATGAAAACTATTTGCCATGGGTATGTCGTTTCACAATATTGGCCTCCTCTTTGAAGAACAAATGCTTTTCTACACGGGTGCTGCCTCCCTGAACTTTCCTTTGTCTTGGCTCAATCGATGCAGATTCCTGTGCTGAATGCGCCATAGAGTGACACAGGTGAGTGCTTGTCAGTATTCCAGGCACACGCAGCAATTTCGTTTTTCCAAGACCCACCTGGCTTGATCAAGGTTGCTTATTCCCGTGAAAACGTTTTTCGTCCAAAATCTAGAGGAGCACCATTGTGCCTCTGGGAGCTACACCAGGGCCTGCTGAACAGAGGCTCCAGCGGTTTCATTTTCGGACTGAAATTCAACACGGAATTGCATGGATCTATGGAAACCATGAAGTGTGGCCGTACCAGATTCTCACATCTTCATTGTCTAATGGAAGCTTGTTTCCCAGGCTAATCCGGCTGGCGCTTCATTTCTGGGCAATGACCATTTAATTGTGGACGTTCAGCCTTCTTCGGAATTCTGATACCGGCAAGTTCCAGCGCCTCACTCGGTGGTGGTTTAGGTGACTCAGGACAACTGTCTTTATTTCAGGCGTCTAGAACAAAGAGAATCCACAAAGGTTGATGATCACGGAGAAAGTAAAGTCCCGTTTCTTTATAGTGCCCACTCATGGCACTTCTAGCATCTGAGGCCAAAGAGCTCGTGCAGCATGATATTCTCAGTTCAGGCACGCCGCCTGCAGTTTCTTTCTTGCAGAAAAATGTTTCCCAGTGTACTTTTTTAAACTGCTGCAAAATGGTGGCACAGAAGAGTTCGGTTTAGGTTTAACTTTAGACGGGCATAGGTACAGGCATTTGGGCATGTTTAGGGACAGAGTTAGAGTTCACGTTAGAGTTACGGCTGTGTGAGGATTCGGGTTATGGTAAGTCTGAGGATCAAATGTAGGGGCAGTGTGAGGTGGAAGGTAAGAGTAGGCTTTAGTGCTGAAGGATGAGCGAACCTATTGTCTCATTTAGGCCTATGGTAAACTTGACTGTTTAGATATGGGTTGGGGTTAATATTTGTGTGAGGGTTAGACAGTGTGCGAGGTTAAGAGTTGGGTTCAGGCTTACGGTTTGTGTGTTACGTCCGTTTTGGTTATGGTTAAGTTTAGCTCTCTGTCTAGTTTAAGGGATTAGATTACATTAACGGTGCTATGGAGGCTTCGATTGAAGGTGAGGGATAGAGTTAAGTTAGGTTCAGGCGAAGGATGACGGTTAGGAGTAAGGTTAGTTGTAGGGGGAGCTGCATGTTCACATCAGATTTGGGGTTAGCATTAGGGTTAGCCTTAGGGTAGACATACGGTTATGGTTAGGGCTTGCTTTAGGGTGAGCCTTAGGTTAGGGTTAATTTTAAGTTTAGGAGAATACAGTTAGACCTAGGCTTAGGGTACATCTCTGTTTAGGTTTACACCTAGGGTTAGCTTTTCACCTTGTTTAGGATTAGGAGTAGGGTTGTTTTTAGGATAGGATTTAGGTATGAGGTCTAATTTAAGTGTTGGATTGTTGGAAGTACATCTGCTCTCACTGGTTTTCCTTCACTGTCACGATGTTTCTGAGATTCATGGTTTAAGGGAAATCTTCCTTCTTGCCGGTTTCAAGGTCAAAAGGCGCTACCGGCAGTTTGTTTTTCCGTCAAACTTACGCTCGCTCTTTGAGAATCTTGGGTCTTTGGGAAAGCCGTGAGTCCAGCAAGTTTTTCAGATTAAGTGTGCCCCAAGCAGTAGGTTCTATCTCTGAGCAATACAGCCCGTGGAATTCCTGGGAATCTGGAACCCTGCCATGAAGTTCAGCCTGGTTGTTATTTTCACACGGAAGAAACTCCTTTGAGGTTCCCATGCCTCTGTACACTGATGCTTCCAGCAACGTCATGTCTCACAGGTCAATAGTGGCTCTTTAAGTTTCACTGGTCTAGGGAAAAGGGTGAAGCGCCTGGGTTCCCGTGCTTCACTACTTCATGGCCTGAAGAAGATGTTTATAGGCACATCGGCAAATCCACCGGTGGCAATTCTACTGTCATTGCGATGGGAAGATTTCTTATTCGTTAGGAAATGTTTTACCATGGAAGACGGGTCCCCACAGAGCTGTCTCTTTTGTGTTGAGACAAACTCTGCTGAATTTAGCTGCCAGCATCTGCGTGTTCTCCCTTTCCTTTAAGGTCGATGGAGACGCACGAGTGTAAGGAAAACGGTGAATGGTGGCCGTTCGTAACCCAGAGTCATCAGAAACCGCAGAGTAAATTTTAGGAACGTAGACGAAGGACACCGGAGAAAACTTCACTCAGGGACTGCAGTGAACTCTGCTAACAATGTTGAGGCCCGACACCCCTAGTGCCTGGGGGCGACCCGTCTCCTGCCCTACGTAATTTTTTTGAGCGTGCCTCCCTCAGGTGGTGCCTTTTCTCTCCCCGCAATATTGCTCCATGAAACTGCCGATGAAAACTATTTGCCATGGGTATGTCGTTTCACAATATTGGCCTCCTCTTTGAAGAACAAATGCTTTTCTACACGGGTGCTGCCTCCCTGAACTTTCCTTTGTCTTGGCTCAATCGATGCAGATTCCTGTGCTGAATGCGCCATAGAGTGACACAGGTGAGTGCTTGTCAGTATTCCAGGCACACGCAGCAATTTCGTTTTTCCAAGACCCACCTGGCTTGATCAAGGTTGCTTATTCCCGTGAAAACGTTTTTCGTCCAAAATCTAGAGGAGCACCATTGTGCCTCTGGGAGCTACACCAGGGCCTGCTGAACAGAGGCTCCAGCGGTTTCATTTTCGGACTGAAATTCAACACGGAATTGCATGGATCTATGGAAACCATGAAGTGTGGCCGTACCAGATTCTCACATCTTCATTGTCTAATGGAAGCTTGTTTCCCAGGCTGATCCGGCTGGCGCTTCATTTCTGGGCAATGACCATTTAATTGTGGACGTTCAGCCTTCTTCGGAATTCTGATACCGGCAAGTTCCCGCGCCTCACTAAGACCACTCGGTGGAGGTTTAGGTGACTCAGGACAACTGTCTTTATTTCAGGCGTCTAGAACAAAGAGAATCCACAAAGGTTGATGATCACGGAGAAAGTAAAGTCCCGTTTCTTTATAGTGCCCACTCATGGCACTTCTAGCATCTGAGGCCAAAGAGCTCGTGCAGCATGATATTCTCAGTTCAGGCACGCCGCCTGCAGTTTCTTTCTTGCAGAAAAATCTTTCCCAGTGTACTTCTTTAAACTGCTGCAAAATGGTGGCACAGAAGATTTCGGTTTAGGTTTAACTTTAGACGGGCATAGGTACAGGCATTTGGGCATGTTTAGGGACAGAGTTAGAGTTCACGTTAGAGTTACGGCTGTGTGAGGATTCGGGTTATGGTAAGTCTGAGGATCAAATGTAGGGGCAGTGTGAGGTGGAAGGTAAGAGTAGGGTTTAGTGCTTAAGGATGAGCGAACCTATTGTCTCATTTAGGCCTATGGTAAACTTGACTGTTTAGATATGGGTTGGGGTTAATATTTGTGTGAGGGTTAGACAGTGTGCGAGGTTAAGAGTTGGGTTCAGGCTTACGGTTTGTGTGTTACGTCCGTTTTGGTTATAGTTAAGTTTAGCTCTCTGTCTAGTTTAAGGGATTGGATTACATTAACGGTGCTATGGAGGCTTCGATTGAAGGTGAGGGATAGAGTTAAGTTAGGTTCAGGCGAAGGATGACGGTTAGGAGTAAGGTTAGTTGTAGGGGGAGCTGCATGTTCACATCAGATTTGGGGTTAGGATTAGGGTTAGCCTTAGGGTAGACATACGGTTATGGTTAGGGCTTGCTTTAGGGTGAGCCTTAGGTTAGGGTTAATTTTAAGGTTAGGAGAATACAGTTAGACCTAGGCTTAGGGTACATCTCTGTTTAGGTTTACACCTAGGGTTAGCTTTTCACCTTGTTTAGGGTTAGGATTAGGGTTGTTTTTAGGATAGGATTTAGGTATGAGGTCTAATTTAAGTGTTGGATTATTGGAAGTACATCTGCTCTCACTGGTTTTCCTTCACTGTCACGATGTTTCTGAGATTCATGGTTTAAGGGAAATCTTCCGTCTTGCCGGTTTCAAGGTCAAAAGGCGCTACCGGCAGTTTGTTTTTCCGTCAAACTTACGCTCGCTCTTTGAGAATCTTGGGTCTTTGGGAAAGCCGTGAGTCCAGCAAGTTTTTCAGATTAAGTGTGCCCCAAGCAGTAGGTTCTATCTCTGAGCAATACAGCCCGTGGAATTCCTGGGAATCTGGAACCCGGCCATGAAGTTCAGCCTGGTTGTTATTTTCACACGGAAGAAACTCCTTTGAGGTTCCCATGCCTCTGTACACTGATGCTTCCAGCAACGTCATGTCTCACAGGTCAATAGTGGCTCTTTAAGTTTCACTGGTCTAGGGAAAAGGGTGAAGCGCCTGGGTTCCCGTGCTTCACTACTTCATGGCCTGAAGAAGATGTTTATAGGCACATCGGCAAATCCACCGGTGGCAATTCTACTGTCATTGCGATGGGAAGATTTCTTATTCGTTAGGAAATGTTTTACCATGGAAGACGGGTCCCCACAGAGCTGTCTCTTTTGTGTTGAGACAAACTCTGCTGAATTTAGCTGCCAGCATCTGCGTGTTCTCCCTTTCCTTTAAGGTCGATGGAGACGCACGAGTGTAAGGAAAACGGTGAATGGTGGCCGTTCGTAACCCAGAGTCATCAGAAACCGCAGAGTAAATTTTAGGAACGTAGACGAAGGACACCGGAGAAAACTTCACTCAGGGACTTCAGTGAACTCTGCTAACAATGTTGAGGCCCGACACCCCTAGTGCCTGGGGGCGACCCGTCTCCTGCCCTACGTAGTTTTTTTGAGCGTGCCTCCCTCAGGTGGTGCCTTTTCTCTCCCCGCAATATTGCTCCATGAAACTGCCGATGAAAACTATTTGCCATGGGTATGTCGTTTCACAATATTGGCCTCCTCTTTGAAGAACAAATGCTTTTCTACACGGGTGCTGCCTCCCTGAACTTTCCTTTGTCTTGGCTCAATCGATGCAGATTCCTGTGCTGAATGCGCCATAGAGTGACACAGGTGAGTGCTTGTCAGTATTCCAGGCACACGCAGCAATTTCGTTTTTCCAAGACCCACCTGGCTTGATCAAGGTTGCTTATTCCCGTGAAAACGTTTTTCGTCCAAAATCTAGAGGAGCACCATTGTGCCTCTGGGAGCTACACCAGGGCCTGCTGAACAGAGGCTCCAGCGGTTTCATTTTCGGACTGAAATTCAAGACGGAATAGCATGGATCTATGGAAACCATGAAGTGTGGCCGTACCAGATTCTCACATCTTCATTGTCTAATGGAAGCTTGTTTCCCAGGCTAATCCGGCTGGCGCTTCATTTCTGGGCAATGACCATTTAATTGTGGACGTTCAGCCTTCTTCGGAATTCTGATACCGGCAAGTTCCAGCGCCTCACTCGGTGGTGGTTTAGGTGACTCAGGACAACTGTCTTTATTTCAGGCGTCTAGAACAAAGAGAATCCACAAAGGTTGATGATCACGGAGAAAGTAAAGTCCCGTTTCTTTATAGTGCCCACTCATGGCACTTCTAGCATCTGAGGCCAAAGAGCTCGTGCAGCATGATATTCTCAGTCAGGCACGCCGCCTGCAGTTTCTTTCTTGCAGAAAAATCTTTCCCACTGTACTTCTTTAAACTGCTGAAAAATGGTGGCACAGAAGAGTTCGGTTTAGGTTTAACTTTAGACGGGCATAGGTACAGGCATTTGGGCATGTTTAGGGACAGAGAGTTCACGTTAGAGTTACGGCTGTGTGAGGATTCGGGTTATGGTAAGTCTGAGGATCAAATGTAGGGGCAGTGTGAGGTGGAAGGTAAGAGTAGGGTTTAGTGCTTAAGGATGAGCGAACCTATTGTCTCATTTAGGCCTATGGTAAACTTGACTGTTTAGATATGGGTTGGGGTTAATATTTGTGTGAGGGTTAGACAGTGTGCGAGGTTAAGAGTTGGGTTCAGGCTTACGGTTTGTGTGTTTCGTCCGTTTTGGTTATGGTTAAGTTTAGCTCTCTGTCTAGTTTAAGGGATTGGATTACATTAACGGTGCTATGGAGGCTTCGATTGAAGGTGAGGGATAGAGTTAAGTTAGGTTCAGGCGAAGGATGACGGTTAGGAGTAAGGTTAGTTGTAGGGGGAGCTGCATGTTCACATCAGATTTGGGGTTAGGATTAGGGTTAGCCTTAGGGTAGACATACGGTTATGGTTAGGGCTTGCTTTAGGGTGAGCCTTAGGTTAGGGTTAATTTTAAGGTTAGGAGAATACAGTTAGACCTAGGCTTAGGGTACATCTCTGTTTAGGTTTACACCTAGGGTTAGCTTTTCACCTTGTTTAGGGTTAGGATTAGGGTTGTTTTTAGGATAGGATTTAGGTATGAGGTCTAATTTAAGTGTTGGATTATTGGAAGTACATCTGCTCTCACTGGTTTTCCTTCACTGTCACGATGTTTCTGAGATTCATGGTTTAAGGGAAATCTTCCGTCTTGCCGGTTTCAAGGTCAAAAGGCGCTACCGGCAGTTTGTTTTTCCGTCAAACTTACGCTCGCTCTTTGAGAATCTTGGGTCTTTGGGAAAGCCGTGAGTCCAGCAAGTTTTTCAGATTAAGTGTGCCCCAAGCAGTAGGTTCTATCTCTGAGCAATACAGCCCGTGGAATTCCTGGGAATCTGGAACCCGGCCATGAAGTTCAGCCTGGTTGTTATTTTCACACGGAAGAAACTCCTTTGAGGTTCCCATGCCTCTGTACACTGATGCTTCCAGCAACGTCATGTCTCACAGGTCAATAGTGGCTCTTTAAGTTTCACTGGTCTAGGGAAAAGGGTGAAGCGCCTGGGTTCCCGTGCTTCACTACTTCATGGCCTGAAGAAGATGTTTATAGGCACATCGGCAAATCCACCGGTGGCAATTCTACTGTCATTGCGATGGGAAGATTTCTTATTCGTTAGGAAATGTTTTACCATGGAAGACGGGTCCCCACAGAGCTGTCTCTTTTGTGTTGAGACAAACTCTGCTGAATTTAGCTGCCAGCATCTGCGTGTTCTCCCTTTCCTTTAAGGTCGATGGAGACGCACAAGTGTAAGGAAAACGGTGAATGGTGGCCGTTCGTAACCCAGAGTCATCAGAAACCGCAGAGTAAATTTTAGGAACGTAGACGAAGGACACCGGAGAAAACTTCACTCAGGGACTTCAGTGAACTCTGCTAACAATGTTGAGGCCCGACACCCCTAGTGCCTGGGGGCGACCCGTCTCCTGCCCTACGTAGTTTTTTTGAGCGTGCCTCCCTCAGGTGGTGCCTTTTCTCTCCCCGCAATATTGCTCCATGAAACTGCCGATGAAAACTATTTGCCATGGGTATGTCGTTTCACAATATTGGCCTCCTCTTTGAAGAACAAATGCTTTTCTACACGGGTGCTGCCTCCCTGAACTTTCCTTTGTCTTGGCTCAATCGATGCAGATTCCTGTGCTGAATGCGCCATAGAGTGACACAGGTGAGTGCTTGTCAGTATTCCAGGCACACGCAGCAATTTCGTTTTTTCCAAGACCCACCTGGCTTGATCAAGTTTGCTTATTCCCGTGAAAACGTTTTTCGTCCAAAATCTAGAGGAGCACCATTGTGCCTCTGGGAGCTACACCAGGGCCTGCTGAACAGAGGCTCCAGCGGTTTCATTTTCGGACTGAAATTCAAGACGGAATAGCATGGATCTATGGAAACCATGAAGTGTGGCCGTACCAGATTCTCACATCTTCATTGTCTAATGGAAGCTTGTTTCCCTGGCTAATCCGGCTGGCGCTTCATTTCTGGGCAATGACCATTTAATTGTGGACGTTCAGCCTTCTTTGGAATTCTGATACCGGCAAGTTCCCGCGCCTCACTAAGACCACTCGGTGGAGGTTTAGGTGACTCAGGACAACTGTCTTTATTTCAGGCGTCTAGAACAAAGAGAATCCACAAAAGTTGATGATCACGGAGAAAGTAAAGTCCCGTTTCTTTATAGTGCCCACTCATGGCACTTCTAGCATCTGAGGCCAAAGAGCTCGTGCAGCATGATATTCTCAGTCAGGCACGCCGCCTGCAGTTTCTTTCTTGCAGAAAAATCTTTCCCACTGTACTTCTTTAAACTGCTGAAAAATGGTGGCACAGAAGAGTTCGGTTTAGGTTTAACTTTAGACGGGCATAGGTACAGGCATTTGGGCATGTTTAGGGACAGAGAGTTCACGTTAGAGTTACGGCTGTGTGAGGATTCGGGTTATGGTAAGTCTGAGGATCAAATGTAGGGGCAGTGTGAGGTGGAAGGTAAGAGTAGGGTTTAGTGCTTAAGGATGAGCGAACCTATTGTCTCATTTAGGCCTATGGTAAACTTGACTGTTTAGATATGGGTTGGGGTTAATATTTGTGTGAGGGTTAGACAGTGTGCGAGGTTAAGAGTTGGGTTCAGGCTTACGGTTTGTGTGTTACGTCCGTTTTGGTTATGGTTAAGTTTAGCTCTCTGTCTAGTTTAAGGGATTGGATTACATTAACGGTGCTATGGAGGCTTCGATTGAAGGTGAGGGATAGAGTTAAGTTAGGTTCAGGCGAAGGATGACGGTTAGGAGTAAGGTTAGTTGTAGGGGGAGCTGCATGTTCACATCAGATTTGGGGTTAGGATTAGGGTTAGCCTTAGGGTAGACATACGGTTATGGTTAGGGCTTGCTTTAGGGTGAGCCTTAGGTTAGGGTTAATTTTAAGGTTAGGAGAATACAGTTAGACCTAGGCTTAGGGTACATCTCTGTTTAGGTTTACACCTAGGGTTAGCTTTTCACCTTGTTTAGGGTTAGGATTAGGGTTGTTTTTAGGATAGGATTTAGGTATGAGGTCTAATTTAAGTGTTGGATTATTGGAAGTACATCTGCTCTCACTGGTTTTCCTTCACTGTCACGATGTTTCTGAGATTCATGGTTTAAGGGAAATCTTCCTTCTTGCCGGTTTCAAGGTCAAAAGGCGCTACCGGCAGTTTGTTTTTCCGTCAAACTTACGCTCGCTCTTTGAGAATCTTGGGTCTTTGGGAAAGCCGTGAGTCCAGCAAGTTTTTCAGATTAAGTGTGCCCCAAGCAGTAGGTTCTATCTCTGAGCAATACAGCCCGTGGAATTCCTGGGAATCTGGAACCCTGCCATGAAGTTCAGCCTGGTTGTTATTTTCACACGGAAGAAACTCCTTTGAGGTTCCCATGCCTCTGTACACTGATGCTTCCAGCAACGTCATGTCTCACAGGTCAATAGTGGCTCTTTAAGTTTCACTGGTCTAGGGAAAAGGGTGAAGCGCCTGGGTTCCCGTGCTTCACTACTTCATGGCCTGAAGAAGATGTTTATAGGCACATCGGCAAATCCACCGGTGGCAATTCTACTGTCATTGCGATGGGAAGATTTCTTATTCGTTAGGAAATGTTTTACCATGGAAGACGGGTCCCCACAGAGCTGTCTCTTTTGTGTTGAGACAAACTCTGCTGAATTTAGCTGCCAGCATCTGCGTGTTCTCCCTTTCCTTTAAGGTCGATGGAGACGCACGAGTGTAAGGAAAACGGTGAATGGTGGCCGTTCGTAACCCAGAGTCATCAGAAACCGCAGAGTAAATTTTAGGAACGTAGACGAAGGACACCGGAGAAAACTTCACTCAGGGACTGCAGTGAACTCTGCTAACAATGTTGAGGCCCGACACCCCTAGTGCCTGGGGGCGACCCGTCTCCTGCCCTACGTAATTTTTTTGAGCGTGCCTCCCTCAGGTGGTGCCTTTTCTCTCCCCGCAATATTGCTCCATGAAACTGCCGATGAAAACTATTTGCCATGGGTATGTCGTTTCACAATATTGGCCTCCTCTTTGAAGAACAAATGCTTTTCTACACGGGTGCTGCCTCCCTGAACTTTCCTTTGTCTTGGCTCAATCGATGCAGATTCCTGTGCTGAATGCGCCATAGAGTGACACAGGTGAGTGCTTGTCAGTATTCCAGGCACACGCAGCAATTTCGTTTTTCCAAGACCCACCTGGCTTGATCAAGGTTGCTTATTCCCGTGAAAACGTTTTTCGTCCAAAATCTAGAGGAGCACCATTGTGCCTCTGGGAGCTACACCAGGGCCTGCTGAACAGAGGCTCCAGCGGTTTCATTTTCGGACTGAAATTCAACACGGAATTGCATGGATCTATGGAAACCATGAAGTGTGGCCGTACCAGATTCTCACATCTTCATTGTCTAATGGAAGCTTGTTTCCCAGGCTGATCCGGCTGGCGCTTCATTTCTGGGCAATGACCATTTAATTGTGGACGTTCAGCCTTCTTCGGAATTCTGATACCGGCAAGTTCCCGCGCCTCACTAAGACCACTCGGTGGAGGTTTAGGTGACTCAGGACAACTGTCTTTATTTCAGGCGTCTAGAACAAAGAGAATCCACAAAGGTTGATGATCACGGAGAAAGTAAAGTCCCGTTTCTTTATAGTGCCCACTCATGGCACTTCTAGCATCTGAGGCCAAAGAGCTCGTGCAGCATGATATTCTCAGTTCAGGCACGCCGCCTGCAGTTTCTTTCTTGCAGAAAAATCTTTCCCAGTGTACTTCTTTAAACTGCTGAAAAATGGTGGCACAGAAGAGTTCGGTTTAGGTTTAACTTTAGACGGGCATAGGTACAGGCATTTGGGCATGTTTAGGGACAGAGAGTTCACGTTAGAGTTACGGCTGTGTGAGGATTCGGGTTATGGTAAGTCTGAGGATCAAATGTAGGGGCAGTGTGAGGTGGAAGGTAAGAGTAGGGTTTAGTGCTTAAGGATGAGCGAACCTATTGTCTCATTTAGGCCTATGGTAAACTTGACTGTTTAGATATGGGTTGGGGTTAATATTTGTGTGAGGGTTAGACAGTGTGCGAGGTTAAGAGTTGGGTTCAGGCTTACGGTTTGTGTGTTACGTCCGTTTTGGTTATAGTTAAGTTTAGCTCTCTGTCTAGTTTAAGGGATTGGATTACATTAACGGTGCTATGGAGGCTTCGATTGAAGGTGAGGGATAGAGTTAAGTTAGGTTCAGGCGAAGGATGACGGTTAGGAGTAAGGTTAGTTGTAGGGGGAGCTGCATGTTCACATCAGATTTGGGGTTAGGATTAGGGTTAGCCTTAGGGTAGACATACGGTTATGGTTAGGGCTTGCTTTAGGGTGAGCCTTAGGTTAGGGTTAATTTTAAGGTTAGGAGAATACAGTTAGACCTAGGCTTAGGGTACATCTCTGTTTAGGTTTACACCTAGGGTTAGCTTTTCACCTTGTTTAGGGTTAGGATTAGGGTTGTTTTTAGGATAGGATTTAGGTATGAGGTCTAATTTAAGTGTTGGATTATTGGAAGTACATCTGCTCTCACTGGTTTTCCTTCACTGTCACGATGTTTCTGAGATTCATGGTTTAAGGGAAATCTTCCATCTTGCCGGTTTCAAGGTCAAAAGGCGCTACCGGCAGTTTGTTTTTCCGTCAAACTTACGCTCGCTCTTTGAGAATCTTGGGTCTTTGGGAAAGCCGTGAGTCCAGCAAGTTTTTCAGATTAAGTGTGCCCCAAGCAGTAGGTTCTATCTCTGAGCAATACAGCCCGTGGAATTCCTGGGAATCTGGAACCCGGCCATGAAGTTCAGCCTGGTTGTTATTTTCACACGGAAGAAACTCCTTTGAGGTTCCCATGCCTCTGTACACTGATGCTTCCAGCAACGTCATGTCTCACAGGTCAATAGTGGCTCTTTAAGTTTCACTGGTCTAAGGAAAAGGGTGAAGCGCCTGGGTTCCCGTGCTTCACTACTTCATGGCCTGAAGAAGATGTTTATAGGCACATCGGCAAATCCACCGGTGGCAATTCTACTGTCATTGCGATGGGAAGATTTCTTATTCGTTAGGAAATGTTTTACCATGGAAGACGGGTCCCCACAGAGCTGTCTCTTTTGTGTTGAGACAAACTCTGCTGAATTTAGCTGCCAGCATCTGCGTGTTCTCCCTTTCCTTTAAGGTCGATGGAGACGCACGAGTGTAAGGAAAACGATGAATGGTGGCCGTTCGTAACCCAGAGTCATCAGAAACCGCAGAGTAAATTTTAGGAACGTAGACGAAGGACACCGGAGAAAACTTCACTCAGGGACTGCAGTGAACTCTGCTAACAATGTTGAGGCCCGACACCCCTAGTGCCTGGGGGCGACCCGTCTCCTGCCCTACGTAGTTTTTTTGAGCGTGCCTCCCTCAGGTGGTGCCTTTTCTCTCCCCGCAATATTGCTCCATGAAACTGCCGATGAAAACTATTTGCCATGGGTATGTCGTTTCACAATATTGGCCTCCTCTTTGAAGAACAAATGCTTTTCTACACGGGTGCTGCCTCCCTGAACTTTCCTTTGTCTTGGCTCAATCGATGCAGATTCCTGTGCTGAATGCGCCATAGAGTGACACAGGTGAGTGCTTGTCAGTATTCCAGGCACACGCAGCAATTTCGTTTTTCCAAGACCCACCTGGCTTGATCAAGGTTGCTTATTCCCGTGAAAACGTTTTTCGTCCAAAATCTAGAGGAGCACCATTGTGCCTCTGGGAGCTACACCAGGGCCTGCTGAACAGAGGCTCCAGCGGTTTCATTTTCGGACTGAAATTCAACACGGAATTGCATGGATCTATGGAAACCATGAAGTGTGGCCGTACCAGATTCTCACATCTTCATTGTCTAATGGAAGCTTGTTTCCCAGGCTAATCCGGCTGGCGCTTCATTTCTGGGCAATGACCATTTAATTGTGGACGTTCAGCCTTCTTCGGAATTCTGATACCGGCAAGTTCCAGCGCCTCACTCGGTGGTGGTTTAGGTGACTCAGGACAACTGTCTTTATTTCAGGCGTCTAGAACAAAGAGAATCCACAAAGGTTGATGATCACGGAGAAAGTAAAGTCCCGTTTCTTTATAGTGCCCACTCATGGCACTTCTAGCATCTGAGGCCAAAGAGCTCGTGCAGCATGATATTCTCAGTCAGGCACGCCGCCTGCAGTTTCTTTCTTGCAGAAAAATCTTTCCCACTGTACTTCTTTAAACTGCTGAAAAATGGTGGCACAGAAGAGTTCGGTTTAGGTTTAACTTTAGACGGGCATAGGTACAGGCATTTGGGCATGTTTAGGGACAGAGAGTTCACGTTAGAGTTACGGCTGTGTGAGGATTCGGGTTATGGTAAGTCTGAGGATCAAATGTAGGGGCAGTGTGAGGTGGAAGGTAAGAGTAGGGTTTAGTGCTTAAGGATGAGCGAACCTATTGTCTCATTTAGGCCTATGGTAAACTTGACTGTTTAGATATGGGTTGGGGTTAATATTTGTGTGAGGGTTAGACAGTGTGCGAGGTTAAGAGTTGGGTTCAGGCTTACGGTTTGTGTGTTACGTCCGTTTTGGTTATGGTTAAGTTTAGCTCTCTGTCTAGTTTAAGGGATTGGATTACATTAACGGTGCTATGGAGGCTTCGATTGAAGGTGAGGGATAGAGTTAAGTTAGGTTCAGGCGAAGGATGACGGTTAGGAGTAAGGTTAGTTGTAGGGGGAGCTGCATGTTCACATCAGATTTGGGGTTAGGATTAGGGTTAGCCTTAGGGTAGACATACGGTTATGGTTAGGGCTTGCTTTAGGGTGAGCCTTAGGTTAGGGTTAATTTTAAGGTTAGGAGAATACAGTTAGACCTAGGCTTAGGGTACATCTCTGTTTAGGTTTACACCTAGGGTTAGCTTTTCACCTTGTTTAGGGTTAGGATTAGGGTTGTTTTTAGGATAGGATTTAGGTATGAGGTCTAATTTAAGTGTTGGATTATTGGAAGTACATCTGCTCTCACTGGTTTTCCTTCACTGTCACGATGTTTCTGAGATTCATGGTTTAAGGGAAATCTTCCTTCTTGCCGGTTTCAAGGTCAAAAGGCGCTACCGGCAGTTTGTTTTTCCGTCAAACTTACGCTCGCTCTTTGAGAATCTTGGGTCTTTGGGAAAGCCGTGAGTCCAGCAAGTTTTTCAGATTAAGTGTGCCCCAAGCAGTAGGTTCTATCTCTGAGCAATACAGCCCGTGGAATTCCTGGGAATCTGGAACCCTGCCATGAAGTTCAGCCTGGTTGTTATTTTCACACGGAAGAAACTCCTTTGAGGTTCCCATGCCTCTGTACACTGATGCTTCCAGCAACGTCATGTCTCACAGGTCAATAGTGGCTCTTTAAGTTTCACTGGTCTAGGGAAAAGGGTGAAGCGCCTGGGTTCCCGTGCTTCACTACTTCATGGCCTGAAGAAGATGTTTATAGGCACATCGGCAAATCCACCGGTGGCAATTCTACTGTCATTGCGATGGGAAGATTTCTTATTCGTTAGGAAATGTTTTACCATGGAAGACGGGTCCCCACAGAGCTGTCTCTTTTGTGTTGAGACAAACTCTGCTGAATTTAGCTGCCAGCATCTGCGTGTTCTCCCTTTCCTTTAAGGTCGATGGAGACGCACGAGTGTAAGGAAAACGGTGAATGGTGGCCGTTCGTAACCCAGAGTCATCAGAAACCGCAGAGTAAATTTTAGGAACGTAGACGAAGGACACCGGAGAAAACTTCACTCAGGGACTGCAGTGAACTCTGCTAACAATGTTGAGGCCCGACACCCCTAGTGCCTGGGGGCGACCCGTCTCCTGCCCTACGTAATTTTTTTGAGCGTGCCTCCCTCAGGTGGTGCCTTTTCTCTCCCCGCAATATTGCTCCATGAAACTGCCGATGAAAACTATTTGCCATGGGTATGTCGTTTCACAATATTGGCCTCCTCTTTGAAGAACAAATGCTTTTCTACACGGGTGCTGCCTCCCTGAACTTTCCTTTGTCTTGGCTCAATCGATGCAGATTCCTGTGCTGAATGCGCCATAGAGTGACACAGGTGAGTGCTTGTCAGTATTCCAGGCACACGCAGCAATTTCGTTTTTCCAAGACCCACCTGGCTTGATCAAGGTTGCTTATTCCCGTGAAAACGTTTTTCGTCCAAAATCTAGAGGAGCACCATTGTGCCTCTGGGAGCTACACCAGGGCCTGCTGAACAGCGGCTCCAGCGGTTTCATTTTCGGACTGAAATTCAAGACGGAATTGCATGGATCTATGGAAACCATGAAGTGTGGCCGTACCAGATTCTCACATCTTCATTGTCTAATGGAAGCTTGTTTCCCAGGCTGATCCGGCTGGCGCTTCATTTCTGGGCAATGACCATTTAATTGTGGACGTTCAGCCTTCTTCGGAATTCTGATACCGGCAAGTTCCCGCGCCTCACTAAGACCACTCGGTGTTGGTTTAGGTGACTCAGGACAACTGTCTTTATTTCAGGCGTCTAGAACAAAGAGAATCCACAAAAGTTGATGATCACGGAGAAAGTAAAGACCCGTTTCTTTATAGTGCCCACTCATGGCACTTCTAGCATCTGAGGCCAAAGAGCTCGTGCAGCATGATATTCTCAGTCAGGCACGCCGCCTGCAGTTTCTTTCTTGCAGAAAAATCTTTCCCACTGTACTTCTTTAAACTGCTGAAAAATGGTGGCACAGAAGAGTTCGGTTTAGGTTTAACTTTAGGCGGGCATAGGTACAGGCATTTGGGCATGTTTAGGGACAGAGTTCACGTTAGAGTTACGGCTGTGTGAGGATTCGGGTTATGGTAAGTCTGAGGATCAAATGTAGGGGCAGTGTGAGGTGGAAGGTAAGAGTAGGGTTTAGTGCTTAAGGATGAGCGAACCTATTGTCTCATTTAGGCCTATGGTAAACTTGACTGTTTAGATATGGGTTGGGGTTAATATTTGTGTGACGGTTAGACAGTGTGCGAGGTTAAGAGTTGGGTTCAGGCTTACGGTTTGTGTGTTACGTCCGTTTTGGTTATGGTTAAGTTTAGCTCTCTGTCTAGTTTAAGGGATTGGATTACATTAACGGTGCTATGGAGGCTTCGATTGAAGGTGAGGGATAGAGTTAAGTTAGGTTCAGGCGAAGGATGACGGTTAGGAGTAAGGTTAGTTGTAGGGGGAGCTGCATGTTCACATCAGATTTGGGGTTAGGATTAGGGTTAGCCTTAGGGTAGACATACGGTTATGGTTAGGGCTTGCTTTAGGGTGAGCCTTAGGTTAGGGTTAATTTTAAGGTTAGGAGAATACAGTTAGACCTAGGCTTAAGGTACATCTCTGTTTAGGTTTACACCTAGGGTTAGCTTTTCACCTTGTTTAGGGTTAGGATTAGGGTTGTTTTTAGGATAGGATTTAGGTATGAGGTCTAATTTAAGTGTTGGATTATTGGAAGTACATCTGCTCTCACTGGTTTTCCTTCACTGTCACGATGTTTCTGAGATTCATGGTTTAAGGGAAATCTTCCTTCTTGCCGGTTTCAAGGTCAAAAGGCGCTACCGGCAGTTTGTTTTTCCGTCAAACTTACGCTCGCTCTTTGAGAATCTTGGGTCTTTGGGAAAGCCGTGAGTCCAGCAAGTTTTTCAGATTAAGTGTGCCCCAAGCAGTAGGTTCTATCTCTGAGCAATACAGCCCGTGGAATTCCTGGGAATCTGGAACCCTGCCATGAAGTTCAGCCTGGTTGTTATTTTCACACGGAAGAAACTCCTTTGAGGTTCCCATGCCTCTGTACACTGATGCTTCCAGCAACGTCATGTCTCACAGGTCAATAGTGGCTCTTTAAGTTTCACTGGTCTAGGGAAAAGGGTGAAGCGCCTGGGTTCCCGTGCTTCACTACTTCATGGCCTGAAGAAGATGTTTATAGGCACATCGGCAAATCCACCGGTGGCAATTCTACTGTCATTGCGATGGGAAGATTTCTTATTCGTTAGGAAATGTTTTACCATGGAAGACGGGTCCCCACAGAGCTGTCTCTTTTGTGTTGAGACAAACTCTGCTGAATTTAGCTGCCAGCATCTGCGTGTTCTCCCTTTCCTTTAAGGTCGATGGAGACGCACGAGTGTAAGGAAAACGGTGAATGGTGGCCGTTCGTAACCCAGAGTCATCAGAAACCGCAGAGTAAATTTTAGGAACGTAGACGAAGGACACCGGAGAAAACTTCACTCAGGGACTTCAGTGAACTCTGCTAACAATGTTGAGGCCCGACACCCCTAGTGCCTGGGGGCGACCCGTCTCCTGCCCTACGTAATTTTTTTGAGCGTGCCTCCCTCAGGTGGTGCCTTTTCTCTCCCCGCAATATTGCTCCATGAAACTGCCGATGAAAACTATTTGCCATGGGTATGTCGTTTCACAATATTGGCCTCCTCTTTGAAGAACAAATGCTTTTCTACACGGGTGCTGCCTCCCTGAACTTTCCTTTGTCTTGGCTCAATCGATGCAGATTCCTGTGCTGAATGCGCCATAGAGTGACAGAGGTGAGTGCTTGTCAGTATTCCAGGCACACGCAGCAATTTCGTTTTTCCAAGACCCACCTGGCTTGATCAAGGTTGCTTATTCCCGTGAAAACGTTTTTCGTCCAAAATCTAGAGGAGCACCATTGTGCCTCTGGGAGCTACACCAGGGCCTGCTGAACAGCGGCTCCAGCGGTTTCATTTTCGGACTGAAATTCAAGACGGAATTGCATGGATCTATGGAAACCATGAAGTGTGGCCGTACCAGATTCTCACATCTTCATTGTCTAATGGAAGCTTGTTTCCCAGGCTGATCCGGCTGGCGCTTCATTTCTGGGCAATGACCATTTAATTGTGGACGTTCAGCCTTCTTCGGAATTCTGATACCGGCAAGTTCCCGCGCCTCACTAAGACCACTCGGTGGTGGTTTAGGTGACTCAGGACAACTGTCTTTATTTCAGGCGTCTAGAACAAAGAGAATCCACAAAGGTTGATGATCACGGAGAAAGTAAAGTCCCGTTTCTTTATAGTGCCCACTCATGGCACTTCTAGCATCTGAGGCCAAAGAGCTCGTGCAGCATGATATTCTCAGTCAGGCACGCCGCCTGCAGTTTCTTTCTTGCAGAAAAATCTTTCCCACTGTACTTCTTTAAACTGCTGAAAAATGGTGGCACAGAAGAGTTCGGTTTAGGTTTAACTTTAGACGGGCATAGGTACAGGCATTTGGGCATGTTTAGGGACAGAGTTAGAGTTCACGTTAGAGTTACGGCTGTGTGAGGATTCGGGTTATGGTAAGTCTGAGGATCAAATGTAGGGGCAGTGTGAGGTGGAAGGTAAGAGTAGGGTTTAGTGCTTAAGGATGAGCGAACCTATTGTCTCATTTAGGCCTATGGTAAACTTGACTGTTTAGATATGGGTTGGGGTTAATATTTGTGTGACGGTTAGACAGTGTGCGAGGTTAAGAGTTGGGTTCAGGCTTACGGTTTGTGTGTTACGTCCGTTTTGGTTATGGTTAAGTTTAGCTCTCTGTCTAGTTTAAGGGATTGGATTACATTAACGGTGCTATGGAGGCTTCGATTGAAGGTGAGGGATAGAGTTAAGTTAGGTTCAGGCGAAGGATGACGGTTAGGAGTAAGGTTAGTTGTAGGGGGAGCTGCATGTTCACATCAGATTTGGGGTTAGGATTAGGGTTAGCCTTAGGGTAGACATACGGTTATGGTTAGGGCTTGCTTTAGGGTGAGCCTTAGGTTAGGGTTAATTTTAAGGTTAGGAGAATACAGTTAGACCTAGGCTTAGGGTACATCTCTGTTTAGGTTTACACCTAGGGTTAGCTTTTCACCTTGTTTAGGGTTAGGATTAGGGTTGTTTTTAGGATAGGATTTAGGTATGAGGTCTAATTTAAGTGTTGGATTATTGGAAGTACATCTGCTCTCACTGGTTTTCCTTCACTGTCACGATGTTTCTGAGATTCATGGTTTAAGGGAAATCTTCCTTCTTGCCGGTTTCAAGGTCAAAAGGCGCTACCGGCAGTTTGTTTTTCCGTCAAACTTACGCTCGCTCTTTGAGAATCTTGGGTCTTTGGGAAAGCCGTGAGTCCAGCAAGTTTTTCAGATTAAGTGTGCCCCAAGCAGTAGGTTCTATCTCTGAGCAATACAGCCCGTGGAATTCCTGGGAATCTGGAACCCTGCCATGAAGTTCAGCCTGGTTGTTATTTTCACACGGAAGAAACTCCTTTGAGGTTCCCATGCCTCTGTACACTGATGCTTCCAGCAACGTCATGTCTCACAGGTCAATAGTGGCTCTTTAAGTTTCACTGGTCTAGGGAAAAGGGTGAAGCGCCTGGGTTCCCGTGCTTCACTACTTCATGGCCTGAAGAAGATGTTTATAGGCACATCGGCAAATCCACCGGTGGCAATTCTCATACTGTCATTGCGATGGGAAGATTTCTTATTCGTTAGGAAATGTTTTACCATGGAAGACGGGTCCCCACAGAGCTGTCTCTTTTGTGTTGAGACAAACTGCTGAATTTAGCTGCCAGCATCTGCGTGTTCTCCCTTTCCTTTAAGGTCGATGGAGACGCACGAGTGTAAGGAGAAAGGTGAATGGTGGCCGTTCGTAACCCAGAGTCATCAGAAACCGCAGAGTAAATTTTAGGAACGTAGACGAAGGACACCGGAGAAAACTTCACTCAGGGACTTCAGTGAACTCTGCTTACAATGTTGAGGCCCGACACCCCTAGTTTCGGGGGCGACCCGTCTCCTGCCCTACGTAGTTTTTTTGAGCGTGCCTCCCTCAGGTGGTGCCTTTTCTCTCCCCGCAATATTGCTCCATGAAACTGCCGATGAAAACTATTTGCCATGGGTATGTCGTTTCACAATATTGGCCTCCTCTTTGAAGAACAAATGCTTTTCTACACGGGTGCTGCCTCCCTGAACTTTCCTTTGTCTTGGCTCAATCGATGCAGATTCCTGTGCTGAATGCGCCTTGGAGTGACCCACGCGTGTGCTTGTCAGTATTCCAGGCACACGCAGCAATTTCGTTTTTCCAAGACCCACCTGGCTTGATCGAGGTTGCTTATTCCCGTGAAAACGTTTTTCGTCCAAATTCTAGAGGAGCACCATTGTGCCTCTGGGAGCTACACCAGGGCCTGCTGAACAGAGGCTCCAGCGGTTTCATTTTCGGACTGAAATTCAACACGGAATTGCATGGATCTATGGAAACCGTGAACTGTGGCCGTACCAGATTCTCACATCTTCATTGTCTAATGGAAGCTTGTTTCCCAGGCTGATCCGGCTGGCGCTTCATTTCTGGGCAATGACCATTTAATTGTGGACGTTCAGCCTTCTTCGGAATTCTGATACCGGCAAGTTCCCGCGCCTCACTAAGACCACTCGGTGGTGGTTTAGGTGACTCAGGACAACTGTCTTTATTTCAGGCGTCTAGAACAAAGAGAATCCACAAAGGTTGATGATCACGGAGAAAGTAAAGTCCCGTTTCTTTATAGTGCCCACTCATGGCACTTCTAGCATCTGAGGCCAAAGAGCTCGTGCAGCATGATATTCTCAGTTCAGGCACGCCGCCTGCAGTTTCTTTCTTGCAGAAAAATCTTTCCCAGTGTACTTCTTTAAACTGCTGCAAAATGGTGGCACAGAAGATTTCGGTTTAGGTTTAACTTTAGACGGGCATAGGTACAGGCATTTGGGCATGTTTAGGGACAGAGTTAGAGTTCAGGTTAGAGTTACGGCTGTGTGAGGATTCGGGTTATGGTAAGTCTGAGGATCAAATGTAGGGGCAGTGTGAGGTGGAAGGTAAGAGTAGGGTTTAGTGCTTAAGGATGAGCGAACCTATTGTCTCATTTAGGCCTATGGTAAACATGACTGTTTAGATATGGGTTGGGGTTAATATTTGTGTGACGGTTAGACAGTGTGCGAGGTTAAGAGTTGGGTTCAGGCTTACGGTTTGTGTGTTACGTCCGTTTTGGTTATGGTTAAGTTTAGCTCTCTGTCTAGTTTAAGGGATTGGATTACATTAACGGTGCTATGGAGGCTTCGATTGAAGGTGAGGGATAGAGTTAAGTTAGGTTCAGGCGAAGGATGACGGTTAGGAGTAAGGTTAGTTGTAGGGGGAGCTGCATGTTCACATCAGATTTGGGGTTAGGATTAGGGTTAGCCTTAGGGTAGACATACGGTTATGGTTAGGGCTTGCTTTAGGGTGAGCCTTAGGTTAGGGTTAATTTTAAGGTTAGGAGAATACAGTTAGACCTAGGCTTAGGGTACATCTCTGTTTAGGTTTACACCTAGGGTTAGCTTTTCACCTTGTTTAGGGTTAGGATTAGGGTTGTTTTTAGGATAGGATTTAGGTATGAGGTCTAATTTAAGTGTTGGATTATTGGAAGTACATCTGCTCTCACTGGTTTTCCTTCACTGTCACGATGTTTCTGAGATTCATGGTTTAAGGGAAATCTTCCTTCTTGCCGGTTTCAAGGTCAAAAGGCGCTACCGGCAGTTTGTTTTTCCGTCAAACTTACGCTCGCTCTTTGAGAATCTTGGGTCTTTGGGAAAGCCGTGAGTCCAGCAAGTTTTTCAGATTAAGTGTGCCCCAAGCAGTAGGTTCTATCTCTGAGCAATACAGCCCGTGGAATTCCTGGGAATCTGGAACCCTGCCATGAAGTTCAGCCTGGTTGTTATTTTCACACGGAAGAAACTCCTTTGAGGTTCCCATGCCTCTGTACACTGATGCTTCCAGCAACGTCATGTCTCACAGGTCAATAGTGGCTCTTTAAGTTTCACTGGTCTAGGGAAAAGGGTGAAGCGCCTGGGTTCCCGTGCTTCACTACTTCATGGCCTGAAGAAGATGTTTATAGGCACATCGGCAAATCCACCGGTGGCAATTCTCATACTGTCATTGCGATGGGAAGATTTCTTATTCGTTAGGAAATGTTTTACCATGGAAGACGGGTCCCCACAGAGCTGTCTCTTTTGTGTTGAGACAAACTGCTGAATTTAGCTGCCAGCATCTGCGTGTTCTCCCTTTCCTTTAAGGTCGATGGAGACGCACGAGTGTAAGGAGAAAGGTGAATGGTGGCCGTTCGTAACCCAGAGTCATCAGAAACCGCAGAGTAAATTTTAGGAACGTAGACGAAGGACACCGGAGAAAACTTCACTCAGGGACTTCAGTGAACTCTGCTTACAATGTTGAGGCCCGACACCCCTAGTTTCGGGGGCGACCCGTCTCCTGCCCTACGTAGTTTTTTTGAGCGTGCCTCCCTCAGGTGGTGCCTTTTCTCTCCCCGCAATATTGCTCCATGAAACTGCCGATGAAAACTATTTGCCATGGGTATGTCGTTTCACAATATTGGCCTCCTCTTTGAAGAACAAATGCTTTTCTACACGGGTGCTGCCTCCCTGAACTTTCCTTTGTCTTGGCTCAATCGATGCAGATTCCTGTGCTGAATGCGCCTTGGAGTGACCCACGCGTGTGCTTGTCAGTATTCCAGGCACACGCAGCAATTTCGTTTTTCCAAGACCCACCTGGCTTGATCGAGGTTGCTTATTCCCGTGAAAACGTTTTTCGTCCAAATTCTAGAGGAGCACCATTGTGCCTCTGGGAGCTACACCAGGGCCTGCTGAACAGAGGCTCCAGCGGTTTCATTTTCGGACTGAAATTCAACACGGAATTGCATGGATCTATGGAAACCGTGAACTGTGGCCGTACCAGATTCTCACATCTTCATTGTCTAATGGAAGCTTGTTTCCCAGGCTGATCCGGCTGGCGCTTCATTTCTGGGCAATGACCATTTAATTGTGGACGTTCAGCCTTCTTCGGAATTCTGATACCGGCAAGTTCCCGCGCCTCACTAAGACCACTCGGTGGTGGTTTAGGTGACTCAGGACAACTGTCTTTATTTCAGGCGTCTAGAACAAAGAGAATCCACAAAGGTTGATGATCACGGAGAAAGTAAAGTCCCGTTTCTTTATAGTGCCCACTCATGGCACTTCTAGCATCTGAGGCCAAAGAGCTCGTGCAGCATGATATTCTCAGTTCAGGCACGCCGCCTGCAGTTTCTTTCTTGCAGAAAAATCTTTCCCAGTGTACTTCTTTAAACTGCTGCAAAATGGTGGCACAGAAGATTTCGGTTTAGGTTTAACTTTAGACGGGCATAGGTACAGGCATTTGGGCATGTTTAGGGACAGAGTTAGAGTTCAGGTTAGAGTTACGGCTGTGTGAGGATTCGGGTTATGGTAAGTCTGAGGATCAAATGTAGGGGCAGTGTGAGGTGGAAGGTAAGAGTAGGGTTTAGTGCTTAAGGATGAGCGAACCTATTGTCTCATTTAGGCCTATGGTAAACATGACTGTTTAGATATGGGTTGGGGTTAATATTTGTGTGACGGTTAGACAGTGTGCGAGGTTAAGAGTTGGGTTCAGGCTTACGGTTTGTGTGTTACGTCCGTTTTGGTTATGGTTAAGTTTAGCTCTCTGTCTAGTTTAAGGGATTGGATTACATTAACGGTGCTATGGAGGCTTCGATTGAAGGTGAGGGATAGAGTTAAGTTAGGTTCAGGCGAAGGATGACGGTTAGGAGTAAGGTTAGTTGTAGGGGGAGCTGCATGTTCACATCAGATTTGGGGTTAGGATTAGGGTTAGCCTTAGGGTAGACATACGGTTATGGTTAGGGCTTGCTTTAGGGTGAGCCTTAGGTTAGGGTTAATTTTAAGGTTAGGAGAATACAGTTAGACCTAGGCTTAGGGTACATCTCTGTTTAGGTTTACACCTAGGGTTAGCTTTTCACCTTGTTTAGGGTTAGGATTAGGGTTGTTTTTAGGATAGGATTTAGGTATGAGGTCTAATTTAAGTGTTGGATTATTGGAAGTACATCTGCTCTCACTGGTTTTCCTTCACTGTCACAATGTTTCTGAGATTCATGGTTTAAGGGAAATCTTCCTTCTTGCCGGTTTCAAGGTCAAAAGGCGCTACCGGCAGTTTGTTTTTCCGTCAAACTTACGCTCGCTCTTTGAGAATCTTGGGTCTTTGGGAAAGCCGTGAGTCCAGCAAGTTTTTCAGATTAAGTGTGCCCCAAGCAGTAGGTTCTATCTCTGAGCAATACAGCCCGTGGAATTCCTGGGAATCTGGAACCCTGCCATGAAGTTCAGCCTGGTTGTTATTTTCACACGGAAGAAACTCCTTTGAGGTTCCCATTCCTCTATACACTGATGCTTCCAGCAACGTCATGTCTCACAGGTCAATAGTGGCTCTTTAAGTTTCACTGGTCTAGGGAAAAGGGTGAAGCGCCTGGGTTCCCGTGCTTCACTACTTCATGACCTGAAGAAGATGTTTATAGGCACATCGGCAAATCCACCGGTGGCAATTCTCATACTGTCATTGCGATGGGAAGATTTCTTATTCGTTAGGAAATGTTTTACCATGGAAGACGGGTCCCCACAGAGCTGTCTCTTTTGTGTTGAGACAAACTCTGCTGAATTTAGCTGCCAGCATCTGCGTGTTCTCCCTTTCCTTTAAGGTCGATGGAGACGCACGAGTGTAAGGAGAAAGGTGAATGGTGGCCGTTCGTAACCCAGAGTCATCAGAAACCGCAGAGTAAATTTTAGGAACGTAGACGAAGGACACCGGAGAAAACTTCACTCAGGGACTTCAGTGAACTCTGCTTACAATGTTGAGGCCCGACACCCCTAGTTTCGGGGGCGACCCGTCTCCTGCCCTAAGTAATTTTTTTGAGCGTGCCTCCCTCAGGTGGTGCCTTTTCTCTCCCCGCAATATTGCTCCATGAAACTGCCGATGAAAACTATTTGCCATGGGTATGTCGTTTCACAATATTGGCCTCCTCTTTGAAGAACAAATGCTTTTCTACACGGGTGCTGCCTCCCTGAACTTTCCTTTGTCTTGGCTCAATCGATGCAGATTCCTGTGCTGAATGCGCCTTGGAGTGACCCACGCGTGTGCTTGTCAGTATTCCAGGCACACGCAGCAATTTCGTTTTTCCAAGACCCACCTGGCTTGATCGAGGTTGCTTATTCCCGTGAAAACGTTTTTCGTCCAAATTCTAGAGGAGCACCATTGTGCCTCTGGGAGCTACACCAGGGCCTGCTGAACAGAGGCTCCAGCGGTTTCATTTTCGGACTGAAATTCAACACGGAATTGCATGGATCTATGGAAACCGTGAACTGTGGCCGTACCAGATTCTCACATCTTCATTGTCTAATGGAAGCTTGTTTCCCAGGCTGATCCGGCTGGCGCTTCATTTCTGGGCAATGACCATTTAATTGTGGACGTTCAGCCTTCTTCGGAATTCTGATACCGGCAAGTTCCAGCGCCTCACTCGGTGGAGGTTTAGGTGACTCAGGACAACTGTCTTTATTTCAGGCGTCTAGAACAAAGAGAATCCACAAAGGTTGATGATCACGGAGAAAGTAAAGTCCTGTTTCTTTATACTTCCCACTCATGGCACTTCAAGCATCTGAGGCCAAAGAGCTCGTGCAGCATGATATTCTCAGTTCAGGCACGCCGCCTGCAGTTTCTTTCTTGCAGAAAAATCTTTCCCAGTGTACTTCTTTAAACTGCTGCAAAATGGTGGCACAGAAGATTTCGGTTTAGGTTTAACTTTAGACGGGCATAGGTACAGGCATCTGGGCATGTTTAGGGACAGAGTTACAGTTCACGTTAGAGTTACGGCTGTGTGAGGATTGGGGTTATGGTAAGTCTGAGGATCAAATGTAGGGGCAGTGTGAGGTGGAAGGTAAGAGTAGGGTTTAGTGCTTAAGGATGAGCGAACCTATTGTCTCATTTAGGCTTATGGTAAACTTGACTGTTTAGATATGGGTTGGGGTTAATATTTGTGTGAGGGTTCGACGGTGTGCGAGGTTGAGTTGGGGGTCAGGCTTACGGTTTGTGTGTTACATCCGTTTTCATTAAGGTTAAGTTTAGCTCTCTGTCTAGTTTAAGGGATTGGTTTACATTAACGGTGAAATTGAGGTATCGATTGAAGGTGAGGGATAGAGTTAAGTTAGGTTCAGGCGAAGGATGACGGTTAGGAGTAAGGTTAGTTGTAAGGGGAACTGCATGTTCACATCAGATTTGGGGTTAGGATTAGGCGTAGCCTTAGGGTAGACATACGGTTAGCGTTAGGGCTTGGTTTCGGGTGAGCCTTAGGTTAGGGTTAAGTTTAAGTTTAGGAGTTTACAGAGTTAGACCTAGGCTTAGGGTTACATCTCTGTTTAGGTTCAGACCTAGGGTTAGGTTTTCACCTAGGTTAGGGTTAGGATTAGGGTTGGTTTTAGGATAGGATTTAGGTTTGAGGTTTAATTTAAGTGTTGGATTATTGGAAGTACATCTGCTCTCACTGGTTTTCCTTCACGATCAAAATATTTCTGAGATTCAAGGTTTAAGAGAAATCTTGCTTCTTGCCGGTTTCAAGGTTAAAAAGGCACCACCGGCAGTTTGTTTTTTTCCGTCAAACTTACGCTCGCTCTTTGAGAATCATGGGTCTTTGGGAAAGCCGTGAGTCCAGCAAGCTTTTCAGATTAAGTGTGCCCCAAGCAGTAGGTTCTATCCCTGAGCAATACAGCACGTGGAATTCCTGGGAATCTGGAACCCTGCCATGAAGTTCAGCTTGGTTGTTATTTTCACACGGAAGAAACTCCTTTGAGATTCCCATGCCTCTGTACACTGATGCTTCCAGCAACGTCATGTCACACAGGTCAATAGTGGCTCTTTAAGTTTCACTGGTCTAGGAAAAAGGGTGAAGCGCCTGGGTTCCCATGCTTCACTACTTCATGGCCGGAAGATGTTTGTAGGCACATCGGCAAATCCACCGGTGACAATTCTCTCATATTGTCATTGCGATGGGAAGATTTCTTATACATTAGGAAATGTTTTACCATGGAAGACGGGTCCCCACAGAGCTCTCTTTTGTGTTGAGACAAACTCTGCTGAATTTAGCTGCCAGCATCTGCGTGTCCTCCCTTTCCTTTATGGTTGATGGAGACGCACGAGTGTAAGGAGAAAGGTGAATGGTGGCCGTTCGTAACCCAGAGTCATCAGAAACCGCAGAGTAAATTTTAGGAACGTAGACGTAGGATACTGGAGAAAACTTCACTCAGGGACTTCAGTGAACTCTGCTTACAATGTTGAGGCCCGACACCCCTAGTGCCGGGGGCGACCCGTCTCCTGCCCTACGTAGTTTTTTTGAGCGTGCCTCCCTCAGGTGGTGCCTTTTCTCTCCCCGCAATATTGCTCCATGAAACTCTGCCGATGAAAACTATTTGCCATGGGTATGTCGTTTCACAATATTGGCCTCTTTGAAGAACAAATGCTTTTCTACACGGGTGCTGCCTCCCTGAACTTTCCTTTGTCTTGGCTCAATCGATGCAGATTCCTGTGCTGAATGCGCCATGGAGTGACACACGTGTGTGCTTGTCAGTATTCCAGGCACACGCAGCAATTTCGTTTTTCCAAGACCCACCTGGCTTGATCGAGGTTGCTTATTCCCGTGAAAACGTTTTTCGTCCAAATTCTAGAGGAGCACCATTGTGCCTCTGGGAGCTACACCAGGGCCTGCTGAACAGAGGCTCCAGCGGTTTCATTTTCGGACTGAAATTCAACACGGAATTGCATGGATCTATGGAAACCGTGAACTGTGGCCGTACCAGATTCTCACATCTTCATTGTCTAATGGAAGCTTGTTTCCCAGGCTGATCCGGCTGGCGCTTCATTTCTGGGCAATGACCATTTAATTGTGGACGTTCAGCCTTCTTCGGAATTCTCTGATACCGGCATGTTCCCGCGCCTCACTAAGACCACTCGGTGAAGGTTTAGGTGACTCAGGACAACTGTCTTTATTTCAGGCGTCTAGAACAAAGAGAATCCACAAAGGTTGATGATCATGGAGAAAGTAAAGTCCCGTTTCTTTATAGTTCCCACTCATGGCACTTCTAGCATCTGAGGCCAAAGAGCTCGTGCAGCATGATATTCTCAGTTCAGGCACGCCGCCTGCTCTTTCTTGCATGCAGAAAAATCTTTCCCAGTGTACTTCTTTAAACTGCTGCAAAATGGTGGCACAGAAGATTTCGGTTTAGGTTTAACTTTAGACGGGCATAGGTACAGGCATTTGGGCATGTTTAGGGACAGAGTTAGAGTTCACGTTAGAGTTACGGCTGTGTGAGGATTCGGGTTATGGTAAGTCTGAGGATCAAATGTAGGGGCAGTGTGAGGTGGAAGGTAAGAGTAGGGTTTAGTGCTTAAGGATGAGCGAACCTATTGTCTCATTTAGGCCTATGGTAAACTTGACTGTTTAGATATGGGTTGGGGTTAATATTTGTGTGAGGGTTAGACAGTGTGCGAGGTTAAGAGTTGGGGTCAGTCTTACGGTTTGTGTGTTACGTCCGTTTTGGTTATAGTTAAGTTTAGCTCTCTGTCTAGTTTAAGGGATTGGATTACATTAACGGTGCTATGGAGGCTTCGATTGAAGGTGAGGGATAGAGTTAAGTTAGGTTCAGGCGAAGGATGACGGTTAGGAGTAAGGTTAGTTGTAGGGGGAGCTGCATGTTCACATCAGATTTGGGGTTAGGATTAGGGTTAGCCTTAGGGTAGACATACGGTTATGGTTAGGGCTTGCTTTAGGGTGAGCCTTAGGTTAGGGTTAATTTTAAGGTTAGGAGAATACAGTTAGACCTAGGCTTAGGGTACATCTCTGTTTAGGTTTACACCTAGGGTTAGCTTTTCACCTTGTTTAGGGTTAGGATTAGGGTTGTTTTTAGGATAGGATTTAGGTATGAGGTCTAATTTAAGTGTTGGATTATTGGAAGTACATCTGCTCTCACTGGTTTTCCTTCACTGTCACAATGTTTCTGAGATTCATGGTTTAAGGGAAATCTTCCTTCTTGCCGGTTTCAAGGTCAAAAGGCGCTACCGGCAGTTTGTTTTTCCGTCAAACTTACGCTCGCTCTTTGAGAATCTTGGGTCTTTGGGAAAGCCGTGAGTCCAGCAAGTTTTTCAGATTAAGTGTGCCCCAAGCAGTAGGTTCTATCTCTGAGCAATACAGCCCGTGGAATTCCTGGGAATCTGGAACCCTGCCATGAAGTTCAGCCTGGTTGTTATTTTCACACGGAAGAAACTCCTTTGAGGTTCCCATGCCTCTGTACACTGTTGCTTCCAGCAACGTCATGTCTCACAGGTCAATAGTGGCTCTTTAAGTTTCACTGGTCTAGGGAAAAGGGTGAAGCGCCTGGGTTCCCGTGCTTCACTACTTCATGGCCTGAAGAAGATGTTTATAGGCACATCGGCAAATCCACCGGTGGCAATTCTCATACTGTCATTGCGATGGGAAGATTTCTTATTCGTTAGGAAATGTTTTACCATGGAAGACGGGTCCCCACAGAGCTGTCTCTTTTGTGTTGAGACAAACTCGGCTGAATTTAGCTGCCAGCATCTGCGTGTTCTCCCTTTCCTTTAAGGTCGATGGAGACGCACGAGTGTAAGGAGAAAGGTGAATGGTGGCCGTTCATAACCCAGAGTCCTCAGAAACCGCAGAGTAAATTTTAGGAACGTAGACGAAGGACACCGGAGAAAACTTCACTCAGGGACTTCAGTGAACTCTGCTTACAATGTTGAGGCCCGACACCCCTAGTTTCGGGGGCGACCCGTCTCCTGCCCTAAGTAATTTTTTTGAGCGTGCCTCCCTCAGGTGGTGCCTTTTCTCTCCCCGCAATATTGCTCCATGAAACTGCCGATGAAAACTATTTGCCATGGGTATGTCGTTTCACAATATTGGCCTCCTCGTTGAAGAACAAATGCATTTCTACACGGGTGCTGCCTCCCTGAACTTTCCTTTGTCTTGGCTCAATCGATGCAGATTCCTGTGCTGAATGCGCCATAGAGTGATACAGGTGAGTGCTTGTCAGTATTCCAGGCACACGCAGCAATTTCGTTTTTCCAAGACCCACCTGGCTTGATCGAGGTTGCTTATTCCCGTGAAAACGTTTTTCGTCCAAATTCTAGAGGAGCACCATTGTGCCTCTGGGAGCTACACCAGGGCCTGCTGAACAGAGGCTCCAGCGGTTTCATTTTCGGACTGAAATTCAACACGGAATTGCATGGATCTATGGAAACCGTGAACTGTGGCCGTACCAGATTCTCACATCTTCATTGTCTAATGGAAGCTTGTTTCCCAGGCTGATCCGGCTGGCGCTTCATTTCTGGGCAATGACCATTTAATTGTGGACGTTCAGCCTTCTTCGGAATTCTGATACCGGCAAGTTCCCGCGCCTCACTAAGACCACTCGGTGGAGGTTTAGGTGACTCAGGACAACTGTCTTTATTTCAGGCGTCTAGAACAAAGAGAATCCACAAAGGTTGATGATCACGGAGAAAGTAAAGTCCCGTTTCTTTATAGTGCCCACTCATGGCACTTCTAGCATCTGAGGCCAAAGAGCTCGTGCAGCATGATATTCTCAGTTCAGGCACGCCGCCTGCAGTTACTTTCTTGCAGAAAAATCTTTCCCAGTGTACTTCTTTAAACTGCTGCAAAATGGTGGCACAGAAGATTTCGGTTTAGGTTTAACTTTAGACGGGCATAGGTACAGGCATTTGGGCATGTTTAGGGACAGAGTTAGAGTTCACGTTAGAGTTACGGCTGTGTGAGGATTCGGGTTATGGTAAGTCTGAGGATCAAATGTAGGGGCAGTGTGAGGTGGAAGGTAAGAGTAGGGTTTAGTGCTTAAGGATGAGCGAACCTATTGTCTCATTTAGGCTTATGGTAAACTTGACTGTTTAGATATGGGTTGGGGTTAATATTTGTGTGAGGGTTCGACGGTGTGCGAGGTTGAGTTGGGGTCAGGCTTACGGTTTGTGTGTTACATCCGTTGTCATTAAGGTTAAGTTTAGCTCTCTGTCTAGTTTAAGGGATTGGTTTACATTAACGGTGAAACTGAGGTATCGATTGAAGGTGAGGGATAGAGTTAAGTTAGGTTCAGGCGAAGGATGACGGTTAGGAGTAAGGTTAGTTGTAGGGGGAGCTGCATGTTCACATCAGATTTGGGGTTAGGATTAGGGTTAGCCTTAGGGTAGACATACGGTTATGGTTAGGGCTTGCTTTAGGGTGAGCCTTAGGTTAGGGTTAATTTTAAGGTTAGGAGAATACAGTTAGACCTAGGCTTAGGGTACATCTCTGTTTAGGTTTACACCTAGGGTTAGCTTTTCACCTTGTTTAGGATTAGGAGTAGGGTTGTTTTTAGGATAGGATTTAGGTATGAGGTCTAATTTAAGTGTTGGATTATTGGAAGTACATCTGCTCTCACTGGTTTTCCTTCACTGTCACAATGTTTCTGAGATTCATGGTTTAAGGGAAATCTTCCTTCTTGCCGGTTTCAAGGTCAAAAGGCGCTACCGGCAGTTTGTTTTTCTGTCAAACTTACGCTCGCTCTTTGAGAATCTTGGGTCTTTGGGAAAGCCGTGAGTCCAGCAAGTTTTTCAGATTAAGTGTGCCCCAAGCAGTAGGTTCTATCTCTGAGCAATACAGCCCGTGGAATTCCTGGGAATCTGGAACCCTGCCATGATGTTCAGCCTGGTTGTTATTTTCACACGGAAGAAACTCCTTTGAGGTTCCCATGCCTCTGTACACTGATGCTTCCAGCAACGTCATGTCTCACAGGTCAATAGTGGCTCTTTAAGTTTCACTGGTCTAGGAAAAAGGGTGAAGCGCCTGGGTTCCCGTGCTTCACTACTTCACGGCCTGAAGATGTTTATAGGCACATCGGCAAATCCACCGGTGGCAATTCTCTCATATTGTCATTGGGATGGGAAGATTTCTTATTCGTTAGGAATGTTTTACCATGGAAGACGGGTCCCCACAGAGCTGTCTCTTTTGTGTTGAGACAAACTCTGCTGAATTTAGCTGCCAGCATCTGCATGTCCTCCCTTTCCTTTAAGGTCGATGGAGACGCACGAGTGTAAGGAGAACGGTGAATGATGTCCGTTCGTAACCCAGAGTCATCAGAAACCGCAGAGTAAATTTTAGGAACGTAGACGAAGGACACCGGAGGAAACTTCACTCAGGGACTTCAGTGAACTCTGCTTACAATGTTGAGGCCCGACACCCCTAGTGCCTGGGGGCGACCCGTCTCCTGCCCTACGAAATTTTTTTGAGCGTGCCTCCCTCAGGTGGTGCCTTTTCTCTCCCCGCAATATTGCTCCATGAAACTGCCGATGAAAACTATTTGCCATGGGTATGTCGTTTCACAATATTGGCCTCCTCGTTGAAGAACAAATGCGTTTCTACACGGGTGCTGCCTCCCTGAACTTTCCTTTGTCTTGGCTCAATCGATGCAGATTCCTGTGCTGAATGCGCCATAGAGTGATACAGGTGAGTGCTTGTCAGTATTCCAGGCACACGCAGCAATTTCGTTTTTTCAAGACCCACCTGGCTTGATCAAGGTTGCTTATTCCCGTGAAAACGTTTTTCGTCCAAGTTCTAGAGGAGCACCATTGTGCCTCTGGGAGCTACCCCCGGGCCTGCTGAACAGAGGCTCCAGCGGTTTCATTTTCGGACTGAAATTCAACACGGAATTGCATGGATCTATGGAAACCATGAAGTGTGGCCGTACGAGATTCTCACATCTTCATTGTCTAATAGAAGCTTGTTTCCCAGGCTGATCCGGCTGGCGCTTCATTTCTGGGCAATGACCATTTAATTGTGGACGTTCAGCCTTCTTCGGAATTCTGATACCGGCAAGATCCCGCGCCTCACTAAGACCACTCGGTGGAGGTTTAGGTGACTCAGGACAACTGTCTTTATTTCAGGCGTCTAGAACAAAGAGAATCCACAAAGGTTGATGATCACGGAGAAAGTAAAGTCCCGTTTCTTTATAGTGCCCACTCATGGCACTTCTAGCATCTGAGGCCAAAGAGCTCATGCAGCATGATATTCTCAGTTCAGGCACGCCGCCTGCAGTTTCTTTCTTGCAGAAAAATCTTTCCCAGTGTACTTCTTTAAACTGCTGCAAAATGGTGGCACAGAAGATTTCGGTTTAGGTTTAACTTTAGACGGGCATAGGTACAGGCATTTGGGCATGTTTAGGGACAGAGTTAGAGTTCACGTTAGAGTTACGGCTGTGTGAAGATTCGGGTTATGGTAAGTCTGAGGATCAAATGTAGGGGCAGTGTGAGGTGGAAGGTAAGAGTAGGGTTTAGTGCTTAAGGATGAGCGAACCTATTGTCTCATTTAGGCCTATGGTAAACTTGACTGTTTAGATATGGGTTGGGGTTAATATTTGTGTGAGGGTTAGACAGTGTGCGAGGTTAAGAGTTGGGTTCAGGCTTACGGTTTGTGTGTTACGTCCGTTTTGGTTATAGTTAAGTTTAGCTCTCTGTCTAGTTTAAGGGATTGGATTACATTAACGGTGCTATGGAGGCTTCGATTGAAGGTGAGGGATAGAGTTAAGTTAGGTTCAGGCGAAGGATGACGGTTAGGAGTAAGGTTAGTTGTAGGGGGAGCTGCATGTTCACATCAGATTTGGGGTTAGGATTAGGGTTAGCCTTAGGGTAGACATACGGTTATGGTTAGGGCTTGCTTTAGGGTGAGCCTTAGGTTAGGGTTAATTTTAAGGTTAGGAGAATACAGTTAGACCTAGGCTTATGGTACATCTCTGTTTAGGTTTACACCTAGGGTTAGCTTTTCACCTTGTTTAGGGTTAGGATTAGGGTTGTTTTTAGGATAGGATTTAGGTATGAGGTCTAATTTAAGTGTTGGATTATTGGAAGTACATCTGCTCTCACTGGTTTTCCTTCACTGTCACGATGTTTCTGAGATTCATGGTTTAAGGGAAATCTTCCGTCTTGCCGGTTTCAAGGTCAAAAGGCGCTACCGGCAGTTTGTTTTTCCGTCAAACTTACGCTCGCTCTTTGAGAATCTTGGGTCTTTGGGAAAGCCGTGAGTCCAGCAAGTTTTTCAGATTAAGTGTGCCCCAAGCAGTAGGTTCTATCTCTGTGCAATACAGCCCGTGGAATTCCTGGGAATCTGGAACCCGGCCATGAAGTTCAGCCTGGTTGTTATTTTCACACGGAAGAAACTCCTTTGAGGTTCCCATGCCTCTGTACACTGATGCTTCCAGCAACGTCATGTCTCACAGGTCAATAGTGGCTCTTTAAGTTTCACTGGTCTAGGGAAAAGGGTGAAGCGCCTGGGTTCCCGTGCTTCACTACTTCATGGCCTGAAGAAGATGTTTATAGGCACATCGGCAAATCCACCGGTGGCAATTCTACTGTCATTGCGATGGGAAGATTTCTTATTCGTTAGGAAATGTTTTACCATGGAAGACGGGTCCCCACAGAGCTGTCTCTTTTGTGTTGAGACAAACTCTGCTGAATTTAGCTGCCAGCATCTGCGTGTTCTCCCTTTCCTTTAAGGTCGATGGAGACGCACGAGTGTAAGGAAAATGGTGAATGGTGGCCGTTCGTAACCCAGAGTCATCAGAAACCGCAGAGTAAATTTTAGGAACGTAGACGAAGGACACCGGAGAAAACTTCACTCAGGGACTTCAGTGAACTCTGCTAACAATGTTGAGGCCCGACACCCCTAGTGCCTGGGGGCGACCCGTCTCCTGCCCTACGTAGTTTTTTTGAGCGTGCCTCCCTCAGGTGGTGCCTTTTCTCTCCCCGCAATATTGCTCCATGAAACTGCCGATGAAAACTATTTGCCATGGGTATGTCGTTTCACAATATTGGCCTCCTCTTTGAAGAACAAATGCTTTTCTACACGGGTGCTGCCTCCCTGAACTTTCCTTTGTCTTGGCTCAATCGATGCAGATTCCTGTGCTGAATGCGCCATAGAGTGACACAGGTGAGTGCTTGTCAGTATTCCAGGCACACGCAGCAATTTCGTTTTTCCAAGACCCACCTGGCTTGATCAAGGTTGCTTATTCCCGTGAAAACGTTTTTCGTCCAAAATCTAGAGGAGCACCATTGTGCCTCTGGGAGCTACACCAGGGCCTGCTGAACAGAGGCTCCAGCGGTTTCATTTTCGGACTGAAATTCAAGACGGAATAGCATGGATCTATGGAAACCATGAAGTGTGGCCGTACCAGATTCTCACATCTTCATTGTCTAATGGAAGCTTGTTTCCCAGGCTAATCCGGCTGGCGCTTCATTTCTGGGCAATGACCATTTAATTGTGGACGTTCAGCCTTCTTCGGAATTCTGATACCGGCAAGTTCCACCGCCTCACTCGGTGGTGGTTTAGGTGACTCAGGACAACTGTCTTTATTTCAGGCGTCTAGAACAAAGAGAATCCACAAAGGTTGATGATCACGGAGAAAGTAAAGTCCCGTTTCTTTATAGTGCCCACTCATGGCACTTCTAGCATCTGAGGCCAAAGAGCTCGTGCAGCATGATATTCTCAGTCAGGCACGCCGCCTGCAGTTTCTTTCTTGCAGAAAAATCTTTCCCACTGTACTTCTTTAAACTGCTGAAAAATGGTGGCACAGAAGAGTTCGGTTTAGGTTTAACTTTAGACGGGCATAGGTACAGGCATTTGGGCATGTTTAGGGACAGAGAGTTCACGTTAGAGTTACGGCTGTGTGAGGATTCGGGTTATGGTAAGTCTGAGGATCAAATGTAGGGGCAGTGTGAGGTGGAAGGTAAGAGTAGGGTTTAGTGCTTAAGGATGAGCGAACCTATTGTCTCATTTAGGCCTATGGTAAACTTGACTGTTTAGATATGGGTTGGGGTTAATATTTGTGTGAGGGTTAGACAGTGTGCGAGGTTAAGAGTTGAGTTCAGGCTTACGGTTTTTGTGTTACGTCCGTTTTGGTTATGGTTAAGTTTAGCTCTCTGTCTAGTTTAAGGGATTGGATTACATTAACGGTGCTATGGAGGCTTCGATTGAAGGTGAGGGATAGAGTTAAGTTAGGTTCAGGCGAAGGATGACGGTTAGGAGTAAGGTTAGTTGTAGGGGGAGCTGCATGTTCACATCAGATTTGGGGTTAGGATTAGGGTTAGCCTTAGGGTAGACATACGGTTATGGTTAGGGCTTGCTTTAGGGTGAACCTTAGGTTAGGGTTAATTTTAAGGTTAGGAGAATACAGTTAGACCTAGGCTTAGGGTACATCTCTGTTTAGGTTTACACCTAGGGTTAGCTTTTCACCTTGTTTAGGGTTAGGATTAGGGTTGTTTTTAGGATAGGATTTTGGTATGAGGTCTAATTTAAGTGTTGGTTTATGGGAAGTACATCTGCTCTCACTGGTTTTCCTTCACTGTCACAATGTTTCTGAGATTCATGGTTTAAGGGAAATCTTCCTTCTTGCCGGTTTCAAGGTCAAAAGGCGCTACCGGCAGTTTGTTTTTCCGTCAAACTTACGCTCGCTCTTTGAGAATCTTGGGTCTTTGGGAAAGCCGTGAGTCCAGCAAGTTTTTCAGATTAAGTGTGCCCCAAGCAGTAGGTTCTATCTCTGAGCAATACAGCCCGTGGAATTCCTGGGAATCTGGAACCCTGCCATGAAGTTCAGCCTGGTTGTTATTTTCACACGGAAGAAACTCCTTTGAGGTTCCCATGCCTCTGTACACTGATGCTTCCAGCAACGTCATGTCTCACAGGTCAATAGTGGCTCTTTAAGTTTCACTGGTCTAGGGAAAAGGGTGAAGCGCCTGGGTTCCCGTGCTTCACTACTTCATGGCCTGAAGAAGATGTTTATAGGCACATCGGCAAATCCACCGGTGGCAATTCTACTGTCATTGCGATGGGAAGATTTCTTATTCGTTAGGAAATGTTTTACCATGGAAGACGGGTCCCCACAGAGCTCTCTTTTGTGTTGAGACAAACTCTGCTGAATTTAGCTGCCAGCATCTGCGTGTTCTCCCTTTCCTTTAAGGTCGATGGAGACGCACGAGTGTAAGGAAAACGGTGAATGGTGGCCGTTCGTAACCCAGAGTCATCAGAAACCGCAGAGTAAATTTTAGGAACGTAGACGAAGGACACCGGAGAAAACTTCACTCAGGGACTGCAGTGAACTCTGCTAACAATGTTGAGGCCCGACACCCCTAGTGCCTGGGGGCGACCCGTCTCCTGCCCTACGTAATTTTTTTGAGCGTGCCTCCCTCAGGTGGTGCCTTTTCTCTCCCCGCAATATTGCTCCATGAAACTGCCGATGAAAACTATTTGCCATGGGTATGTCGTTTCACAATATTGGCCTCCTCTTTGAAGAACAAATGCTTTTCTACACGGGTGCTGCCTCCCTGAACTTTCCTTTGTCTTGGCTCAATCGATGCAGATTCCTGTGCTGAATGCGCCATAGAGTGACACAGGTGAGTGCTTGTCAGTATTCCAGGCACACGCAGCAATTTCGTTTTTCCAAGACCCACCTGGCTTGATCAAGGTTGCTTATTCCCGTGAAAACGTTTTTCGTCCAAAATCTAGAGGAGCACCATTGTGCCTCTGGGAGCTACACCAGGGCCTGCTGAACAGCGGCTCCAGCGGTTTCATTTTCGGACTGAAATTCAAGACGGAATTGCATGGATCTATGGAAACCATGAAGTGTGGCCGTACCAGATTCTCACATCTTCATTGTCTAATGGAAGCTTGTTTCCCAGGCTGATCCGGCTGGCGCTTCATTTCTGGGCAATGACCATTTAATTGTGGACGTTCAGCCTTCTTCGGAATTCTGATACCGGCAAGTTCCCGCGCCTCACTAAGACCACTCGGTGGTGGTTTAGGTGACTCAGGACAACTGTCTTTATTTCAGGCGTCTAGAACAAAGAGAATCCACAAAAGTTGATGATCACGGAGAAAGTAAAGTCCCGTTTCTTTATAGTGCCCACTCATGGCACTTCTAGCATCTGAGGCCAAAGAGCTCGTGCAGCATGATATTCTCAGTCAGGCACGCCGCCTGCAGTTTCTTTCTTGCAGAAAAATCTTTCCCACTGTACTTCTTTAAACTGCTGAAAAATGGTGGCACAGAAGAGTTCGGTTTAGGTTTAACTTTAGGCGGGCATAGGTACAGGCATTTGGGCATGTTTAGGGACAGAGTTCACGTTAGAGTTACGGCTGTGTGAGGATTCGGGTTATGGTAAGTCTGAGGATCAAATGTAGGGGCAGTGTGAGGTGGAAGGTAAGAGTAGGGTTTAGTGCTTAAGGATGAGCGAACCTATTGTCTCATTTAGGCCTATGGTAAACTTGACTGTTTAGATATGGGTTGGGGTTAATATTTGTGTGACGGTTAGACAGTGTGCGAGGTTAAGAGTTGGGTTCAGGCTTACGGTTTGTGTGTTACGTCCGTTTTGGTTATGGTTAAGTTTAGCTCTCTGTCTAGTTTAAGGGATTGGATTACATTAACGGTGCTATGGAGGCTTCGATTGAAGGTGAGGGATAGAGTTAAGTTAGGTTCAGGCGAAGGATGACGGTTAGGAGTAAGGTTAGTTGTAGGGGGAGCTGCATGTTCACATCAGATTTGGGGTTAGGATTAGGGTTAGCCTTAGGGTAGACATACGGTTATGGTTAGGGCTTGCTTTAGGGTGAGCCTTAGGTTAGGGTTAATTTTAAGGTTAGGAGAATACAGTTAGACCTAGGCTTAAGGTACATCTCTGTTTAGGTTTACACCTAGGGTTAGCTTTTCACCTTGTTTAGGGTTAGGATTAGGGTTGTTTTTAGGATAGGATTTAGGTATGAGGTCTAATTTAAGTGTTGGATTATTGGAAGTACATCTGCTCTCACTGGTTTTCCTTCACTGTCACGATGTTTCTGAGATTCATGGTTTAAGGGAAATCTTCCTTCTTGCCGGTTTCAAGGTCAAAAGGCGCTACCGGCAGTTTGTTTTTCCGTCAAACTTACGCTCGCTCTTTGAGAATCTTGGGTCTTTGGGAAAGCCGTGAGTCCAGCAAGTTTTTCAGATTAAGTGTGCCCCAAGCAGTAGGTTCTATCTCTGAGCAATACAGCCCGTGGAATTCCTGGGAATCTGGAACCCTGCCATGAAGTTCAGCCTGGTTGTTATTTTCACACGGAAGAAACTCCTTTGAGGTTCCCATGCCTCTGTACACTGATGCTTCCAGCAACGTCATGTCTCACAGGTCAATAGTGGCTCTTTAAGTTTCACTGGTCTAGGGAAAAGGGTGAAGCGCCTGGGTTCCGGTGCTTCACTACTTCATGGCCTGAAGAAGATGTTTATAGGCACATCGGCAAATCCACCGGTGGCAATTCTACTGTCATTGCGATGGGAAGATTTCTTATTCGTTAGGAAATGTTTTACCATGGAAGACGGGTCCCCACAGAGCTGTCTCTTTTGTGTTGAGACAAACTCTGCTGAATTTAGCTGCCAGCATCTGCGTGTTCTCCCTTTCCTTTAAGGTCGATGGAGACGCACGAGTGTAAGGAAAACGGTGAATGGTGGCCGTTCGTAACCCAGAGTCATCAGAAACCACAGAGTAAATTTTAGGAACGTAGACGAAGGACACCGGAGAAAACTTCACTCAGGGACTTCAGTGAACTCTGCTAACAATGTTGAGGCCCGACACCCCTAGTGCCTGGGGGCGACCCGTCTCCTGCCCTACGTAATTTTTTTGAGCGTGCCTCCCTCAGGTGGTGCCTTTTCTCTCCCCGCAATATTGCTCCATGAAACTGCCGATGAAAACTATTTGCCATGGGTATGTCGTTTCACAATATTGGCCTCCTCTTTGAAGAACAAATGCTTTTCTACACGGGTGCTGCCTCCCTGAACTTTCCTTTGTCTTGGCTCAATCGATGCAGATTCCTGTGCTGAATGCGCCATAGAGTGACACAGGTGAGTGCTTGTCAGTATTCCAGGCACACGCAGCAATTTCGTTTTTCCAAGACCCACCTGGCTTGATCAAGGTTGCTTATTCCCGTGAAAACGTTTTTCGTCCAAAATCTAGAGGAGCACCATTGTGCCTCTGGGAGCTACACCAGGGCCTGCTGAACAGCGGCTCCAGCGGTTTCATTTTCGGACTGAAATTCAAGACGGAATTGCATGGATCTATGGAAACCATGAAGTGTGGCCGTACCAGATTCTCACATCTTCATTGTCTAATGGAAGCTTGTTTCCCAGGCTGATCCGGCTGGCGCTTCATTTCTGGGCAATGACCATTTAATTGTGTACGTTCAGCCTTCTTCGGAATTCTGATACCGGCAAGTTCCCGCGCCTCACTAAGACCACTCGGTGGTGGTTTAGGTGACTCAGGACAACTGTCTTTATTTCAGGCGTCTAGAACAAAGAGAATCCACAAAAGTTGATGATCACGGAGAAAGTAAAGTCCCGTTTCTTTATAGTGCCCACTCATGGCACTTCTAGCATCTGAGGCCAAAGAGCTCGTGCAGCATGATATTCTCAGTCAGGCACGCCGCCTGCAGTTTCTTTCTTGCAGAAAAATCTTTCCCACTGTACTTCTTTAAACTGCTGAAAAATGGTGGCACAGAAGAGTTCGGTTTAGGTTTAACTTTAGACGGGCATAGGTACAGGCATTTGGGCATGTTTAGGGACAGAGTTAGAGTTCACGTTAGAGTTACGGCTGTGTGAGGATTCGGGTTATGGTAAGTCTGAGGATCAAATGTAGGGGCAGTGTGAGGTGGAAGGTAAGAGTAGGGTTTAGTGCTTAAGGATGAGCGAACCTATTGTCTCATTTAGGCCTATGGTAAACTTGACTGTTTAGATATGGGTTGGGGTTAATATTTGTGTGACGGTTAGACAGTGTGCGAGGTTAAGAGTTGGGTTCAGGCTTACGGTTTGTGTGTTACGTCCGTTTTGGTTATGGTTAAGTTTAGCTCTCTGTCTAGTTTAAGGGATTGGATTACATTAACGGTGCTATGGAGGCTTCGATTGAAGGTGAGGGATAGAGTTAAGTTAGGTTCAGGCGAAGGATGACGGTTAGGAGTAAGGTTAGTTGTAGGGGGAGCTGCATGTTCACATCAGATTTGGGGTTAGGATTAGGGTTAGCCTTAGGGTAGACATACGGTTATGGTTAGGGCTTGCTTTAGGGTGAGCCTTAGGTTAGGGTTAATTTTAAGGTTAGGAGAATACAGTTAGACCTAGGCTTAGGGTACATCTCTGTTTAGGTTTACACCTAGGGTTAGCTTTTCACCTTGTTTAGGGTTAGGATTAGGGTTGTTTTTAGGATAGGATTTAGGTATGAGGTCTAATTTAAGTGTTGGATTATTGGAAGTACATCTGCTCTCACTGGTTTTCCTTCACTGTCACGATGTTTCTGAGATTCATGGTTTAAGGGAAATCTTCCTTCTTGCCGGTTTCAAGGTCAAAAGGCGCTACCGGCAGTTTGTTTTTCCGTCAAACTTACGCTCGCTCTTTGAGAATCTTGGGTCTTTGGGAAAGCCGTGAGTCCAGCAAGTTTTTCAGATTAAGTGTGCCCCAAGCAGTAGGTTCTATCTCTGAGCAATACAGCCCGTGGAATTCCTGGGAATCTGGAACCCTGCCATGAAGTTCAGCCTGGTTGTTATTTTCACACGGAAGAAACTCCTTTGAGGTTCCCATGCCTCTGTACACTGATGCTTCCAGCAACGTCATGTCTCACAGGTCAATAGTGGCTCTTTAAGTTTCACTGGTCTAGGGAAAAGGGTGAAGCGCCTGGGTTCCCGTGCTTCACTACTTCATGGCCTGAAGAAGATGTTTATAGGCACATCGGCAAATCCACCGGTGGCAATTCTCATACTGTCATTGCGATGGGAAGATTTCTTATTCGTTAGGAAATGTTTTACCATGGAAGACGGGTCCCCACAGAGCTGTCTCTTTTGTGTTGAGACAAACTGCTGAATTTAGCTGCCAGCATCTGCGTGTTCTCCCTTTCCTTTAAGGTCGATGGAGACGCACGAGTGTAAGGAGAAAGGTGAATGGTGGCCGTTCGTAACCCAGAGTCATCAGAAACCGCAGAGTAAATTTTAGGAACGTAGACGAAGGACACCGGAGAAAACTTCACTCAGGGACTTCAGTGAACTCTGCTTACAATGTTGAGGCCCGACACCCCTAGTTTCGGGGGCGACCCGTCTCCTGCCCTACGTAGTTTTTTTGAGCGTGCCTCCCTCAGGTGGTGCCTTTTCTCTCCCCGCAATATTGCTCCATGAAACTGCCGATGAAAACTATTTGCCATGGGTATGTCGTTTCACAATATTGGCCTCCTCTTTGAAGAACAAATGCTTTTCTACACGGGTGCTGCCTCCCTGAACTTTCCTTTGTCTTGGCTCAATCGATGCAGATTCCTGTGCTGAATGCGCCTTGGAGTGACCCACGCGTGTGCTTGTCAGTATTCCAGGCACACGCAGCAATTTCGTTTTTCCAAGACCCACCTGGCTTGATCGAGGTTGCTTATTCCCGTGAAAACGTTTTTCGTCCAAATTCTAGAGGAGCACCATTGTGCCTCTGGGAGCTACACCAGGGCCTGCTGAACAGAGGCTCCAGCGGTTTCATTTTCGGACTGAAATTCAACACGGAATTGCATGGATCTATGGAAACCGTGAACTGTGGCCGTACCAGATTCTCACATCTTCATTGTCTAATGGAAGCTTGTTTCCCAGGCTGATCCGGCTGGCGCTTCATTTCTGGGCAATGACCATTTAATTGTGGACGTTCAGCCTTCTTCGGAATTCTGATACCGGCAAGTTCCCGCGCCTCACTAAGACCACTCGGTGGTGGTTTAGGTGACTCAGGACAACTGTCTTTATTTCAGGCGTCTAGAACAAAGAGAATCCACAAAGGTTGATGATCACGGAGAAAGTAAAGTCCCGTTTCTTTATAGTGCCCACTCATGGCACTTCTAGCATCTGAGGCCAAAGAGCTCGTGCAGCATGATATTCTCAGTTCAGGCACGCCGCCTGCAGTTTCTTTCTTGCAGAAAAATCTTTCCCAGTGTACTTCTTTAAACTGCTGAAAAATGGTGGCACAGAAGATTTCGGTTTAGGTTTAACTTTAGACGGGCATAGGTACAGGCATTTGGGCATGTTTAGGGACAGAGTTAGAGTTCAGGTTAGAGTTACGGCTGTGTGAGGATTCGGGTTATGGTAAGTCTGAGGATCAAATGTAGGGGCAGTGTGAGGTGGAAGGTAAGAGTAGGGTTTAGTGCTTAAGGATGAGCGAACCTATTGTCTCATTTAGGCCTATGGTAAACATGACTGTTTAGATATGGGTTGGGGTTAATATTTGTGTGACGGTTAGACAGTGTGCGAGGTTAAGAGTTGGGTTCAGGCTTACGGTTTGTGTGTTACGTCCGTTTTGGTTATGGTTAAGTTTAGCTCTCTGTCTAGTTTAAGGGATTGGATTACATTAACGGTGCTATGGAGGCTTCGATTGAAGGTGAGGGATAGAGTTAAGTTAGGTTCAGGCGAAGGATGACGGTTAGGAGTAAGGTTAGTTGTAGGGGGAGCTGCATGTTCACATCAGATTTGGGGTTAGGATTAGGGTTAGCCTTAGGGTAGACATACGGTTATGGTTAGGGCTTGCTTTAGGGTGAGCCTTAGGTTAGGGTTAATTTTAAGGTTAGGAGAATACAGTTAGACCTAGGCTTAGGGTACATCTCTGTTTAGGTTTACACCTAGGGTTAGCTTTTCACCTTGTTTAGGGTTAGGATTAGGGTTGTTTTTAGGATAGGATTTAGGTATGAGGTCTAATTTAAGTGTTGGATTATTGGAAGTACATCTGCTCTCACTGGTTTTCCTTCACTGTCACAATGTTTCTGAGATTCATGGTTTAAGGGAAATCTTCCTTCTTGCCGGTTTCAAGGTCAAAAGGCGCTACCGGCAGTTTGTTTTTCCGTCAAACTTACGCTCGCTCTTTGAGAATCTTGGGTCTTTGGGAAAGCCGTGAGTCCAGCAAGTTTTTCAGATTAAGTGTGCCCCAAGCAGTAGGTTCTATCTCTGAGCAATACAGCCCGTGGAATTCCTGGGAATCTGGAACCCTGCCATGAAGTTCAGCCTGGTTGTTATTTTCACACGGAAGAAACTCCTTTGAGGTTCCCATGCCTCTATACACTGATGCTTCCAGCAACGTCATGTCTCACAGGTCAATAGTGGCTCTTTAAGTTTCACTGGTCTAGGGAAAAGGGTGAAGCGCCTGGGTTCCCGTGCTTCACTACTTCATGGCCTGAAGAAGATGTTTATAGGCACATCGGCAAATCCACCGGTGGCAATTCTCATACTGTCATTGCGATGGGAAGATTTCTTATTCGTTAGGAAATGTTTTACCATGGAAGACGGGTCCCCACAGAGCTGTCTCTTTTGTGTTGTGACAAACTCTGCTGAATTTAGCTGCCAGCATCTGCGTGTTCTCCCTTTCCTTTAAGGTCGATGGAGACGCACGAGTGTAAGGAGAAAGGTGAATGGTGGCCGTTCGTAACCCAGAGTCATCAGAAACCGCAGAGTAAATTTTAGGAACGTAGACGAAGGACACCGGAGAAAACTTCACTCAGGGACTTCAGTGAACTCTGCTTACAATGTTGAGGCCCGACACCCCTAGTTTCGGGGGCGACCCGTCTCCTGCCCTAAGTAATTTTTTTGAGCGTGCCTCCCTCAGGTGGTGCCTTTTCTCTCCCCGCAATATTGCTCCATGAAACTGCCGATGAAAACTATTTGCCATGGGTATGTCGTTTCACAATATTGGCCTCCTCTTTGAAGAACAAATGCTTTTCTACACGGGTGCTGCCTCCCTGAACTTTCCTTTGTCTTGGCTCAATCGATGCAGATTCCTGTGCTGAATGCGCCTTGGAGTGACACACGCGTGTGCTTGTCAGTATTCCAGGCACACGCAGCAATTTCGTTTTTCCAAGACCCACCTGGCTTGATCGAGGTTGCTTATTCCCGTGAAAACGTTTTTCGTCCAAATTCTAGAGGAGCACCATTGTGCCTCTGGGAGCTACACCAGGGCCTGCTGAACAGAGGCTCCAGCGGTTTCATTTTCGGACTGAAATTCAACACGGAATTGCATGGATCTATGGAAACCGTGAACTGTGGCCGTACCAGATTCTCACATCTTCATTGTCTAATGGAAGCTTGTTTCCCAGGCTGATCCGGCTGGCGCTTCATTTCTGGGCAATGACCATTTAATTGTGGACGTTCAGCCTTCTTCGGAATTCTGATACCGGCAAGTTCCAGCGCCTCACTCGGTGGAGGTTTAGGTGACTCAGGACAACTGTCTTTATTTCAGGCGTCTAGAACAAAGAGAATCCACAAAGGTTGATGATCACGGAGAATGTAAAGTCCTGTTTCTTTATACTTCCCACTCATGGCACTTCAAGCATCTGAGGCCAAAGATCTCGTGCAGCATGATATTCTCAGTTCAGGCACGCCGCCTGCAGTTTCTTTCTTGCAGAAAAATCTTTCCCAGTGTACTTCTTTAAACTGCTGAAAAATGGTGGCACAGAAGATTTCGGTTTAGGTTTAACTTTAGACGGGCATAGGTACAGGCATCTGGGCATGTTTAGGGACAGAGTTACAGTTCACGTTAGAGTTACGGCTGTGTGAGGATTGGGGTTATGGTAAGTCTGAGGATCAAATGTAGGGGCAGTGTGAGGTGGAAGGTAAGAGTAGGGTTTAGTGCTTAAGGATGAGCGAACCTATTGTCTCATTTAGGCTTATGGTAAACTTGACTGTTTAGATATGGGTTGGGGTTAATATTTGTGTGAGGGTTCGACGGTGTGCGAGGTTGAGTTGGGGGTCAGGCTTACGGTTTGTGTGTTACATCCGTTTTCATTAAGGTTAAGTTTAGCTCTCTGTCTAGTTTAAGGGATTGGTTTACATTAACGGTGAAATTGAGGTATCGATTGAAGGTGAGGGATAGAGTTAAGTTAGGTTCAGGCGAAGGATGACGGTTAGGAGTAAGGTTAGTTGTAAGGGGAACTGCATGTTCACATCAGATTTGGGGTTAGGATTAGGCGTAGCCTTAGGGTAGACATACGGTTAGCGTTAGGGCTTGGTTTCGGGTGAGCCTTAGGTTAGGGTTAAGTTTAAGTTTAGGAGTTTACAGAGTTAGACCTAGGCTTAGGGTTACATCTCTGTTTAGGTTCAGACCTAGGGTTAGGTTTTCACCTAGGTTAGGGTTAGGATTAGGGTTGGTTTTAGGATAGGATTTAGGTTTGAGGTTTAATTTAAGTGTTGGATTATTGGAAGTACATCTGCTCTCACTGGTTTTCCTTCACGATCAAAATATTTCTGAGATTCAAGGTTTAAGAGAAATCTTGCTTCTTGCCGGTTTCAAGGTTAAAAAGGCACCACCGGCAGTTTGTTTTTTTCCGTCAAACTTACGCTCGCTCTTTGAGAATCATGGGTCTTTGGGAAAGCCGTGAGTCCAGCAAGCTTTTCAGATTAAGTGTGCCCCAAGCAGTAGGTTCTATCCCTGAGCAATACAGCACGTGGAATTCCTGGGAATCTGGAACCCTGCCATGAAGTTCAGCCTGGTTGTTATTTTCACACGGAAGAAACTCCTTTGAGATTCCCATGCCTCTGTACACTGATGCTTCCAGCAACGTCATGTCACACAGGTCAATAGTGGCTCTTTAAGTTTCACTGGTCTAGGAAAAAGGGTGAAGCGCCTGGGTTCCCATGCTTCACTACTTCATGGCCGGAAGATGTTTGTAGGCACATCGGCAAATCCACCGGTGACAATTCTCTCATATTGTCATTGCGATGGGAAGATTTCTTATACGTTAGGAAATGTTTTACCATGGAAGACGGGTCCCCACAGAGCTCTCTTTTGTGTTGAGACAAACTCTGCTGAATTTAGCTGCCAGCATCTGCGTGTCCTCCCTTTCCTTTATGGTTGATGGAGACGCACGAGTGTAAGGAGAAAGGTGAATGGTGGCCGTTCGTAACCCAGAGTCATCAGAAACCGCAGAGTAAATTTTAGGAACGTAGACGTAGGATACTGGAGAAAACTTCACTCAGGGACTTCAGTGAACTCTGCTTACAATGTTGAGGCCCGACACCCCTAGTGCCGGGGGCGACCCGTCTCCTGCCCTACGTAGTTTTTTTGAGCATGCCTCCCTCAGGTGGTGCCTTTTCTCTCCCCGCAATATTGCTCCATGAAACTCTGCCGATGAAAACTATTTGCCATGGGTATGTCGTTTCACAATATTGGCCTCTTTGAAGAACAAATGCTTTTCTACACGGGTGCTGCCTCCCTGAACTTTCCTTTGTCTTGGCTCAATCGATGCAGATTCCTGTGCTGAATGCGCCATGGAGTGACACACGTGTGTGCTTGTCAGTATTCCAGGCACACGCAGCAATTTCGTTTTTCCAAGACCCACCTGGCTTGATCGAGGTTGCTTATTCCCGTGAAAACGTTTTTCGTCCAAATTCTAGAGGAGCACCATTGTGCCTCTGGGAGCTACACCAGGGCCTGCTGAACAGAGGCTCCAGCGGTTTCATTTTCGGACTGAAATTCAACACGGAATTGCATGGATCTATGGAAACCGTGAACTGTGGCCGTACCAGATTCTCACATCTTCATTGTCTAATGGAAGCTTGTTTCCCAGGCTGATCCGGCTGGCGCTTCATTTCTGGGCAATGACCATTTAATTGTGGACGTTCAGCCTTCTTCGGAATTCTCTGATACCGGCATGTTCCCGCGCCTCACTAAGACCACTCGGTGAAGGTTTAGGTGACTCAGGACAACTGTCTTTATTTCAGGCGTCTAGAACAAAGAGAATCCACAAAGGTTGATGATCATGGAGAAAGTAAAGTCCCGTTTCTTTATAGTTCCCACTCATGGCACTTCTAGCATCTGAGGCCAAAGAGCTCGTGCAGCATGATATTCTCAGTTCAGGCACGCCGCCTGCTCTTTCTTGCATGCAGAAAAATCTTTCCCAGTGTACTTCTTTAAACTGCTGCAAAATGGTGGCACAGAAGATTTCGGTTTAGGTTTAACTTTAGACGGGCATAGGTACAGGCATTTGGGCATGTTTAGGGACAGAGTTAGAGTTCACGTTAGAGTTACGGCTGTGTGAGGATTCGGGTTATGGTAAGTCTGAGGATCAAATGTAGGGGCAGTGTGAGGTGGAAGGTAAGAGTAGGGTTTAGTGCTTAAGGATGAGCGAACCTATTGTCTCATTTAGGCCTATGGTAAACTTGACTGTTTAGATATGGGTTGGGGTTAATATTTGTGTGAGGGTTAGACAGTGTGCGAGGTTAAGAGTTGGGTTCAGTCTTACGGTTTGTGTGTTACGTCCGTTTTGGTTATAGTTAAGTTTAGCTCTCTGTCTAGTTTAAGGGATTGGATTACATTAACGGTGCTATGGAGGCTTCGATTGAAGGTGAGGGATAGAGTTAAGTTAGGTTCAGGCGAAGGATGACGGTTAGGAGTAAGGTTAGTTGTAGGGGGAGCTGCATGTTCACATCAGATTTGGGGTTAGGATTAGGGTTAGCCTTAGGGTAGACATACGGTTATGGTTAGGGCTTGCTTTAGGGTGAGCCTTAGGTTAGGGTTAATTTTAATGTTAGGAGAATACAGTTAGACCTAGGCTTAGGGTACATCTCTGTTTAGGTTTACACCTAGGGTTAGCTTTTCACCTTGTTTAGGGTTAGGATTAGGGTTGTTTTTAGGATAGGATTTAGGTATGAGGTCTAATTTAAGTGTTGGATTATTGGAAGTACATCTGCTCTCACTGGTTTTCCTTCACTGTCACAATGTTTCTGAGATTCATGGTTTAAGGGAAATCTTCCTTCTTGCCGGTTTCAAGGTCAAAAGGCGCTACCGGCAGTTTGTTTTTCCGTCAAACTTACGCTCGCTCTTTGAGAATCTTGGGTCTTTGGGAAAGCCGTGAGTCCAGCAAGTTTTTCAGATTAAGTGTGCCCCAAGCAGTAGGTTCTATCTCTGAGCAATACAGCCCGTGGAATTCCTGGGAATCTGGAACCCTGCCATGAAGTTCAGCCTGGTTGTTATTTTCACACGGAAGAAACTCCTTTGAGGTTCCCATGCCTCTGTACACTGTTGCTTCCAGCAACGTCATGTCTCACAGGTCAATAGTGGCTCTTTAAGTTTCACTGGTCTAGGGAAAAGGGTGAAGCGCCTGGGTTCCCGTGCTTCACTACTTCATGGCCTGAAGAAGATGTTTATAGGCACATCGGCAAATCCACCGGTGGCAATTCTCATACTGTCATTGCGATGGGAAGATTTCTTATTCGTTAGGAAATGTTTTACCATGGAAGACGGGTCCCCACAGAGCTGTCTCTTTTGTGTTGAGACAAACTCTGCTGAATTTAGCTGCCAGCATCTGCGTGTTCTCCCTTTCCTTTAAGGTCGATGGAGACGCACGAGTGTAAGGAGAAAGGTGAATGGTGGCCGTTCGTAACCCAGAGTCATCAGAAACCGCAGAGTAAATTTTAGGAACGTAGACGAAGGACACCGGAGAAAACTTCACTCAGGGACTTCAGTGAACTCTGCTTACAATGTTGAGGCCCGACACCCCTAGTTTCGGGGGCGACCCGTCTCCTGCCCTAAGTAATTTTTTTGAGCGTGCCTCCCTCAGGTGGTGCCTTTTCTCTCCCCGCAATATTGCTCCATGAAACTGCCGATGAAAACTATTTGCCATGGGTATGTCGTTTCACAATATTGGCCTCCTCTTTGAAGAACAAATGCTTTTCTACACGGGTGCTGCCTCCCTGAACTTTCCTTTGTCTTGGCTCAATCGATGCAGATTCCTGTGCTGAATGCGCCTTGGAGTGACACACGCGTGTGCTTGTCAGTATTCCAGGCACACGCAGCAATTTCGTTTTTCCAAGACCCACCTGGCTTGATCGAGGTTGCTTATTCCCGTGAAAACGTTTTTCGTCCAAATTCTAGAGGAGCACCATTGTGCCTCTGGGAGCTACACCAGGGCCTGCTGAACAGAGGCTCCAGCGGTTTCATTTTCGGACTGAAATTCAACACGGAATTGCATGGATCTATGGAAACCGTGAACTGTGGCCGTACCAGATTCTCACATCTTCATTGTCTAATGGAAGCTTGTTTCCCAGGCTGATCCGGCTGGCGCTTCATTTCTGGGCAATGACCATTTAATTGTGGACGTTCAGCCTTCTTCGGAATTCTGATACCGGCAAGTTCCCGCGCCTCACTAAGACCACTCGGTGGAGGTTTAGGTGACTCAGGACAACTGTCTTTATTTCAGGCGTCTAGAACAAAGAGAATCCACAAAGGTTGATGATCACGGAGAAAGTAAAGTCCCGTTTCTTTATAGTGCCCACTCATGGCACTTCTAGCATCTGAGGCCAAAGAGCTCGTGCAGCATGATATTCTCAGTTCAGGCACGCCGCCTGCAGTTTCTTTCTTGCAGAAAAATCTTTCCCAGTGTACTTCTTTAAACTGCTGCAAAATGGTGGCACAGAAGATTTCGGTTTAGGTTTAACTTTAGACGGGCATAGGTACAGGCATTTGGGCATGTTTAGGGACAGAGTTAGAGTTCACGTTAGAGTTACGGCTGTGTGAGGATTCGGGTTATGGTAAGTCTGAGGATCAAATGTAGGGGCAGTGTGAGGTGGAAGGTAAGAGTAGGGTTTAGTGCTTAAGGATGAGCGAACCTATTGTCTCATTTAGGCTTATGGTAAACTTGACTGTATAGATATGGGTTGGGGTTAATATTTGTGTGAGGGTTCGACGGTGTGCGAGGTTGAGTTGGGGTCAGGCTTACGGTTTGTGTGTTACATCCGTTGTCATTAAGGTTAAGTTTAGCTCTCTGTCTAGTTTAAGGGATTGGTTTACATTAACGGTGAAACTGAGGTATCGATTGAAGGTGAGGGATAGAGTTAAGTTAGGTTCAGGCGAAGGATGACGGTTAGGAGTAAGGTTAGTTGTAGGGGGAGCTGCATGTTCACATCAGATTTGGGGTTAGGATTAGGGTTAGCCTTAGGGTAGACATACGGTTATGGTTAGGGCTTGCTTTAGGGTGAGCCTTAGGTTAGGGTTAATTTTAAGGTTAGGAGAATACAGTTAGACCTAGGCTTAGGGTACATCTCTGTTTAGGTTTACACCTAGGGTTAGCTTTTCACCTTGTTTAGGATTAGGAGTAGGGTTGTTTTTAGGATAGGATTTAGGTATGAGGTCTAATTTAAGTGTTGGATTATTGGAAGTACATCTGCTCTCACTGGTTTTCCTTCACTGTCACAATGTTTCTGAGATTCATGGTTTAAGGGAAATCTTCCTTCTTGCCGGTTTCAAGGTCAAAAGGCGCTACCGGCAGTTTGTTTTTCCGTCAAACTTACGCTCGCTCTTTGAGAATCTTGGGTCTTTGGGAAAGCCGTGAGTCCAGCAAGTTTTTCAGATTAAGTGTGCCCCAAGCAGTAGGTTCTATCTCTGAGCAATACAGCCCGTGGAATTCCTGGGAATCTGGAACCCTGCCATGAAGTTCAGCCTGGTTGTTATTTTCACACGGAAGAAACTCCTTTGAGGTTCCCATGCCTCTGTACACTGATGCTTCCAGCAACGTCATGTCTCACAGGTCAATAGTGGCTCTTTAAGTTTCACTGGTCTAGGGAAAAGGGTGAAGCGCCTGGGTTCCCGTGCTTCACTACTTCATGGCCTGAAGATGTTTATAGGCACATCGGCAAATCCACCGGTGGCAATTCTCATACTGTCATTGCGATGGGAAGATTTCTTATTCGTTAGGAAATGTTTTACCATGGAAGACGGGTCCCCACAGAGCTGTCTCTTTTGTGTTGAGACAAACTCTGCTGAATTTAGCTGCCAGCATCTGCGTGTTCTCCCTTTCCTTTAAGGTCGATGGAGACGCACGAGTGTAAGGAGAAAGGTGAATGGTGGCCGTTCGTAACCCAGAGTCCTCAGAAACCGCAGAGTAAATTTTAGGAACGTAGACGAAGGACACCGGAGAAAACTTCACTCAGGGACTTCAGTGAACTCTGCTTACAATGTTGAGGCCCGACACCCCTAGTTTCGGGGGCGACCCGTCTCCTGCCCTAAGTAATTTTTTTGAGCGTGCCTCCCTCAGGTGGTGCCTTTTCTCTCCCCGCAATATTGCTCCATGAAACTGCCGATGAAAACTATTTGCCATGGGTATGTCGTTTCACAATATTGGCCTCCTCGTTGAAGAACAAATGCATTTCTACACGGGTGCTGCCTCCCTGAACTTTCCTTTGTCTTGGCTCAATCGATGCAGATTCCTGTGCTGAATGCGCCATAGAGTGATACAGGTGAGTGCTTGTCAGTATTCCAGGCACACGCAGCAATTTCGTTTTTCCAAGACCCACCTGGCTTGATCGAGGTTGCTTATTCCCGTGAAAACGTTTTTCGTCCAAATTCTAGAGGAGCACCATTGTGCCTCTGGGAGCTACACCAGGGCCTGCTGAACAGAGGCTCCAGCGGTTTCATTTTCGGACTGAAATTCAACACGGAATTGCATGGATCTATGGAAACCGTGAACTGTGGCCGTACCAGATTCTCACATCTTCATTGTCTAATGGAAGCTTGTTTCCCAGGCTGATCCGGCTGGCGCTTCATTTCTGGGCAATGACCATTTAATTGTGGACGTTCAGCCTTCTTCGGAATTCTGATACCGGCAAGTTCCCGCGCCTCACTAAGACCACTCGGTGGAGGTTTAGGTGACTCAGGACAACTGTCTTTATTTCAGGCGTCTAGAACAAAGAGAATCCACAAAGGTTGATGATCACGGAGAAAGTAAAGTCCCGTTTCTTTATAGTGCCCACTCATGGCACTTCTAGCATCTGAGGCCAAAGAGCTCGTGCAGCATGATATTCTCAGTTCAGGCACGCCGCCTGCAGTTTCTTTCTTGCAGAAAAATCTTTCCCAGTGTACTTCTTTAAACTGCTGCAAAATGGTGGCACAGAAGATTTCGGTTTAGGTTTAACTTTAGACGGGCATAGGTACAGGCATTTGGGCATGTTTAGGGACAGAGTTAGAGTTCACGTTAGAGTTACGGCTGTGTGAGGATTCGGGTTATGGTAAGTCTGAGGATCAAATGTAGGGGCAGTGTGAGGTGGAAGGTAAGAGTAGGGTTTAGTGCTTAAGGATGAGCGAACCTATTGTCTCATTTAGGCTTATGGTAAACTTGACTGTTTAGATATGGGTTGGGGTTAATATTTGTGTGAGGGTTCGACGGTGTGCGAGGTTGAGTTGGGGTCAGGCTTACGGTTTGTGTGTTACATCCGTTGTCATTAAGGTTAAGTTTAGCTCTCTGTCTAGTTTAAGGGATTGGTTTACATTAACGGTGAAACTGAGGTATCGATTGAAGGTGAGGGATAGAGTTAAGTTAGGTTCAGGCGAAGGATGACGGTTAGGAGTAAGGTTAGTTGTAGGGGGAGCTGCATGTTCACATCAGATTTGGGGTTAGGATTAGGGTTAGCCTTAGGGTAGACATACGGTTATGGTTAGGGCTTGCTTTAGGGTGAGCCTTAGGTTAGGGTTAATTTTAAGGTTAGGAGAATACAGTTAGACCTAGGCTTAGGGTACATCTCTGTTTAGGTTTACACCTAGGGTTAGCTTTTCACCTTGTTTAGGATTAGGAGTAGGGTTGTTTTTAGGATAGGATTTAGGTATGAGGTCTAATTTAAGTGTTGGATTATTGGAAGTACATCTGCTCTCACTGGTTTTCCTTCACTGTCACAATGTTTCTGAGATTCATGGTTTAAGGGAAATCTTCCTTCTTGCCGGTTTCAAGGTCAAAAGGCGCTACCGGCAGTTTGTTTTTCTGTCAAACTTACGCTCGCTCTTTGAGAATCTTGGGTCTTTGGGAAAGCCGTGAGTCCAGCAAGTTTTTCAGATTAAGTGTGCCCCAAGCAGTAGGTTCTATCTCTGAGCAATACAGCCCGTGGAATTCCTGGGAATCTGGAACCCTGCCATGATGTTCAGCCTGGTTGTTATTTTCACACGGAAGAAACTCCTTTGAGGTTCCCATGCCTCTGTACACTGATGCTTCCAGCAACGTCATGTCTCACAGGTCAATAGTGGCTCTTTAAGTTTCACTGGTCTAGGAAAAAGGGTGAAGCGCCTGGGTTCCCGTGCTTCACTACTTCACGGCCTGAAGATGTTTATAGGCACATCGGCAAATCCACCGGTGGCAATTCTCTCATATTGTCATTGGGATGGGAAGATTTCTTATTCGTTAGGAATGTTTTACCATGGAAGACGGGTCCCCACAGAGCTGTCTCTTTTTTGTTGAGACAAACTCTGCTGAATTTAGCTGCCAGCATCTGCATGTCCTCCCTTTCCTTTAAGGTCGATGGAGACGCACGAGTGTAAGGAGAACGGTGAATGATGTCCGTTCGTAACCCAGAGTCATCAGAAACCGCAGAGTAAATTTTAGGAACGTAGACGAAGGACACCGGAGGAAACTTCACTCAGGGACTTCAGTGAACTCTGCTTACAATGTTGAGGCCCGACACCCCTAGTGCCTGGGGGCGACCCGTCTCCTGCCCTACGAAATTTTTTTGAGCGTGCCTCCCTCAGGTGGTGCCTTTTCTCTCCCCGCAATATTGCTCCATGAAACTGCCGATGAAAACTATTTGCCATGGGTATGTCGTTTCACAATATTGGCCTCCTCGTTGAAGAACAAATGCGTTTCTACACGGGTGCTGCCTCCCTGAACTTTCCTTTGTCTTGGCTCAATCGATGCAGATTCCTGTGCTGAATGCGCCATAGAGTGATACAGGTGAGTGCTTGTCAGTATTCCAGGCACACGCAGCAATTTCGTTTTTTCAAGACCCACCTGGCTTGATCAAGGTTGCTTATTCCCGTGAAAACGTTTTTCGTCCAAGTTCTAGAGGAGCACCATTGTGCCTCTGGGAGCTACCCCCGGGCCTGCTGAACAGAGGCTCCAGCGGTTTCATTTTCGGACTGAAATTCAAGACGGAATAGCATGGATCTATGGAAACCATGAAGTGTGGCCGTACGAGATTCTCACATCTTCATTGTCTAATAGAAGCTTGTTTCCCAGGCTGATCCGGCTGGCGCTTCATTTCTGGGCAATGACCATTTAATTGTGGACGTTCAGCCTTCTTCGGAATTCTGATACCGGCAAGATCCCGCGCCTCACTAAGACCACTCGGTGGAGGTTTAGGTGACTCAGGACAACTGTCTTTATTTCAGGCGTCTAGAACAAAGAGAATCCACAAAGGTTGATGATCACGGAGAAAGTAAAGTCCCGTTTCTTTATAGTGCCCACTCATGGCACTTCTAGCATCTGAGGCCAAAGAGCTCATGCAGCATGATATTCTCAGTTCAGGCACGCCGCCTGCAGTTTCTTTCTTGCAGAAAAATCTTTCCCAGTGTACTTCTTTAAACTGCTGCAAAATGGTGGCACAGAAGATTTCGGTTTAGGTTTAACTTTAGACGGGCATAGGTACAGGCATTTGGGCATGTTTAGGGACAGAGTTAGAGTTCACGTTAGAGTTACGGCTGTGTGAAGATTCGGGTTATGGTAAGTCTGAGGATCAAATGTAGGGGCAGTGTGAGGTGGAAGGTAAGAGTAGGGTTTAGTGCTTAAGGATGAGCGAACCTATTGTCTCATTTAGGCCTATGGTAAACTTGACTGTTTAGATATGGGTTGGGGTTAATATTTGTGTGAGGGTTAGACAGTGTGCGAGGTTAAGAGTTGGGTTCAGGCTTACGGTTTGTGTGTTACGTCCGTTTTGGTTATAGTTAAGTTTAGCTCTCTGTCTAGTTTAAGGGATTGGATTACATTAACGGTGCTATGGAGGCTTCGATTGAAGGTGAGGGATAGAGTTAAGTTAGGTTCAGGCGAAGGATGACGGTTAGGAGTAAGGTTAGTTGTAGGGGGAGCTGCATGTTCACATCAGATTTGGGGTTAGGATTAGGGTTAGCCTTAGGGTAGACATACGGTTATGGTTAGGGCTTGCTTTAGGGTGAGCCTTAGGTTAGGGTTAATTTTAAGGTTAGGAGAATACAGTTAGACCTAGGCTTATGGTACATCTCTGTTTAGGTTTACACCTAGGGTTAGCTTTTCACCTTGTTTAGGGTTAGGATTAGGGTTGTTTTTAGGATAGGATTTAGGTATGAGGTCTAATTTAAGTGTTGGATTATTGGAAGTACATCTGCTCTCACTGGTTTTCCTTCACTGTCACGATGTTTCTGAGATTCATGGTTTAAGGGAAATCTTCCGTCTTGCCGGTTTCAAGGTCAAAAGGCGCTACCGGCAGTTTGTTTTTCCGTCAAACTTACGCTCGCTCTTTGAGAATCTTGGGTCTTTGGGAAAGCCGTGAGTCCAGCAAGTTTTTCAGATTAAGTGTGCCCCAAGCAGTAGGTTCTATCTCTGTGCAATACAGCCCGTGGAATTCCTGGGAATCTGGAACCCGGCCATGAAGTTCAGCCTGGTTGTTATTTTCACACGGAAGAAACTCCTTTGAGGTTCCCATGCCTCTGTACACTGATGCTTCCAGCAACGTCATGTCTCACAGGTCAATAGTGGCTCTTTAAGTTTCACTGGTCTAGGGAAAAGGGTGAAGCGCCTGGGTTCCCGTGCTTCACTACTTCATGGCCTGAAGAAGATGTTTATAGGCACATCGGCAAATCCACCGGTGGCAATTCTACTGTCATTGCGATGGGAAGATTTCTTATTCGTTAGGAAATGTTTTACCATGGAAGACGGGTCCCCACAGAGCTGTCTCTTTTGTGTTGAGACAAACTCTGCTGAATTTAGCTGCCAGCATCTGCGTGTTCTCCCTTTCCTTTAAGGTCGATGGAGACGCACGAGTGTAAGGAAAATGGTGAATGGTGGCCGTTCGTAACCCAGAGTCATCAGAAACCGCAGAGTAAATTTTAGGAACGTAGACGAAGGACACCGGAGAAAACTTCACTCAGGGACTTCAGTGAACTCTGCTAACAATGTTGAGGCCCGACACCCCTAGTGCCTGGGGGCGACCCGTCTCCTGCCCTACGTAGTTTTTTTGAGCGTGCCTCCCTCAGGTGGTGCCTTTTCTCTCCCCGCAATATTGCTCCATGAAACTGCCGATGAAAACTATTTGCCATGGGTATGTCGTTTCACAATATTGGCCTCCTCTTTGAAGAACAAATGCTTTTCTACACGGGTGCTGCCTCCCTGAACTTTCCTTTGTCTTGGCTCAATCGATGCAGATTCCTGTGCTGAATGCGCCATAGAGTGACACAGGTGAGTGCTTGTCAGTATTCCAGGCACACGCAGCAATTTCGTTTTTCCAAGACCCACCTGGCTTGATCAAGGTTGCTTATTCCCGTGAAAACGTTTTTCGACCAAAATCTAGAGGAGCACCATTGTGCCTCTGGGAGCTACACCAGGGCCTGCTGAACAGAGGCTCCAGCGGTTTCATTTTCGGACTGAAATTCAAGACGGAATAGCATGGATCTATGGAAACCATGAAGTGTGGCCGTACCAGATTCTCACATCTTCATTGTCTAATGGAAGCTTGTTTCCCAGGCTAATCCGGCTGGCGCTTCATTTCTGGGCAATGACCATTTAATTGTGGACGTTCAGCCTTCTTCGGAATTCTGATACCGGCAAGTTCCAGCGCCTCACTCGGTGGTGGTTTAGGTGACTCAGGACAACTGTCTTTATTTCAGGCGTCTAGAACAAAGAGAATCCACAAAGGTTGATGATCACGGAGAAAGTAAAGTCCCGTTTCTTTATAGTGCCCACTCATGGCACTTCTAGCATCTGAGGCCAAAGAGCTCGTGCAGCATGATATTCTCAGTTCAGGCACGCCGCCTGCAGTTTCTTTCTTGCAGAAAAATCTTTCCCAGTGTACTTCTTTAAACTGCTGCAAAATGGTGGCACAGAAGATTTCGGTTTAGGTTTAACTTTAGACGGGCATAGGTACAGGCATTTGGGCATGTTTAGGGACAGAGTTAGAGTTCACGTTAGAGTTACGGCTGTGTGAGGATTCGGGTTATGGTAAGTCTGAGGATCAAATGTAGGGGCAGTGTGAGGTGGAAGGTAAGAGTAGGGTTTAGTGCTTAAGGATGAGCGAACCTATTGTCTCATTTAGGCTTATGGTAAACTTGACTGTTTAGATATGGGTTGGGGTTAATATTTGTGTGAGGGTTCGACGGTGTGCGAGGTTGAGTTGGGGTCAGGCTTACGGTTTGTGTGTTACATCCGTTGTCATTAAGGTTAAGTTTAGCTCTCTGTCTAGTTTAAGGGATTGGTTTACATTAACGGTGAAACTGAGGTATCGATTGAAGGTGAGGGATAGAGTTAAGTTAGGTTCAGGCGAAGGATGACGGTTAGGAGTAAGGTTAGTTGTAGGGGGAGCTGCATGTTCACATCAGATTTGGGGTTAGGATTAGGGTTAGCCTTAGGGTAGACATACGGTTATGGTTAGGGCTTGCTTTAGGGTGAGCCTTAGGTTAGGGTTAATTTTAAGGTTAGGAGAATACAGTTAGACCTAGGCTTAGGCTACATCTCTGTTTAGGTTTACACCTAGGGTTAGCTTTTCACCTTGTTTAGGATTAGGAGTAGGGTTGTTTTTAGGATAGGATTTAGGTATGAGGTCTAATTTAAGTGTTGGATTATTGGAAGTACATCTGCTCTCACTGGTTTTCCTTCACTGTCACAATGTTTCTGAGATTCATGGTTTAAGGGAAATCTTCCTTCTTGCCGGTTTCAAGGTCAAAAGGCGCTACCGGCAGTTTGTTTTTCCGTCAAACTTACGCTCGCTCTTTGAGAATCTTGGGTCTTTGGGAAAGCCGTGAGTCCAGCAAGTTTTTCAGATTAAGTGTGCCCCAAGCAGTAGGTTCTATCTCTGAGCAATACAGCCCGTGGAATTCCTGGGAATCTGGAACCCTGCCATGAAGTTCAGCCTGGTTGTTATTTTCACACGGAAGAAACTCCTTTGAGGTTCCCATGCCTCTGTACACGGATGCTTCCAGCAACGTCATGTCTCACAGGTCAATAGTGGCTCTTTAAGTTTCACTGGTCTAGGGAAAAGGGTGAAGCGCCTGGGTTCCCGTGCTTCACTACTTCATGGCCTGAAGATGTTTATAGGCACATCGGCAAATCCACCGGTGGCAATTCTCATACTGTCATTGCGATGGGAAGATTTCTTATTCGTTAGGAAATGTTTTACCATGGAAGACGGGTCCCCACAGAGCTGTCTCTTTTGTGTTGAGACAAACTCTGCTGAATTTAGCTGCCAGCATCTGCGTGTTCTCCCTTTCCTTTAAGGTCGATGGAGACGCACGAGTGTAAGGAGAAAGGTGAATGGTGGCCGTTCGTAACCCAGAGTCCTCAGAAACCGCAGAGTAAATTTTAGGAACGTAGACGAAGGACACCGGAGAAAACTTCACTCAGGGACTTCAGTGAACTCTGCTTACAATGTTGAGGCCCGACACCCCTAGTTTCGGGGGCGACCCGTCTCCTGCCCTAAGTAATTTTTTTGAGCGTGCCTCCCTCAGGTGGTGCCTTTTCTCTCCCCGCAATATTGCTCCATGAAACTGCCGATGAAAACTATTTGCCATGGGTATGTCGTTTCACAATATTGGCCTCCTCGTTGAAGAACAAATGCATTTCTACACGGGTGCTGCCTCCCTGAACTTTCCTTTGTCTTGGCTCAATCGATGCAGATTCCTGTGCTGAATGCGCCATAGAGTGATACAGGTGAGTGCTTGTCAGTATTCCAGGCACACGCAGCAATTTCGTTTTTCCAAGACCCACCTGGCTTGATCGAGGTTGCTTATTCCCGTGAAAACGTTTTTCGTCCAAATTCTAGAGGAGCACCATTGTGCCTCTGGGAGCTACACCAGGGCCTGCTGAACAGAGGCTCCAGCGGTTTCATTTTCGGACTGAAATTCAACACGGAATTGCATGGATCTATGGAAACCGTGAACTGTGGCCGTACCAGATTCTCACATCTTCATTGTCTAATGGAAGCTTGTTTCCCAGGCTGATCCGGCTGGCGCTTCATTTCTGGGCAATGACCATTTAATTGTGGACGTTCAGCCTTCTTCGGAATTCTGATACCGGCAAGTTCCCGCGCCTCACTAAGACCACTCGGTGGAGGTTTAGGTGACTCAGGACAACTGTCTTTATTTCAGGCGTCTAGAACAAAGAGAATCCACAAAGGTTGATGATCACGGAGAAAGTAAAGTCCCGTTTCTTTATAGTGCCCACTCATGGCACTTCTAGCATCTGAGGCCAAAGAGCTCGTGCAGCATGATATTCTCAGTTCAGGCACGCCGCCTGCAGTTTCTTTCTTGCAGAAAAATCTTTCCCAGTGTACTTCTTTAAACTGCTGCAAAATGGTGGCACAGAAGATTTCGGTTTAGGTTTAACTTTAGACGGGCATAGGTACAGGCATTTGGGCATGTTTAGGGACAGAGTTAGAGTTCACGTTAGAGTTACGGCTGTGTGAGGATTCGGGTTATGGTAAGTCTGAGGATCAAATGTAGGGGCAGTGTGAGGTGGAAGGTAAGAGTAGGGTTTAGTGCTTAAGGATGAGCGAACCTATTGTCTCATTTAGGCTTATGGTAAACTTGACTGTTTAGATATGGGTTGGGGTTAATATTTGTGTGAGGGTTCGACGGTGTGCGAGGTTGAGTTGGGGTCAGGCTTACGGTTTGTGTGTTACATCCGTTGTCATTAAGGTTAAGTTTAGCTCTCTGTCTAGTTTAAGGGATTGGTTTACATTAACGGTGAAACTGAGGTATCGATTGAAGGTGAGGGATAGAGTTAAGTTAGGTTCAGGCGAAGGATGACGGTTAGGAGTAAGGTTAGTTGTAGGGGGAGCTGCATGTTCACATCAGATTTGGGGTTAGGATTAGGGTTAGCCTTAGGGTAGACATACGGTTATGGTTAGGGCTTGCTTTAGGGTGAGCCTTAGGTTAGGGTTAATTTTAAGGTTAGGAGAATACAGTTAGACCTAGGCTTAGGGTACATCTCTGTTTAGGTTTACACCTAGGGTTAGCTTTTCACCTTGTTTAGGATTAGGAGTAGGGTTGTTTTTAGGATAGGATTTAGGTATGAGGTCTAATTTAAGTGTTGGATTATTGGAAGTACATCTGCTCTCACTGGTTTTCCTTCACTGTCACAATGTTTCTGAGATTCATGGTTTAAGGGAAATCTTCCTTCTTGCCGGTTTCAAGGTCAAAAGGCGCTACCGGCAGTTTGTTTTTCTGTCAAACTTATGCTCGCTCTTTGAGAATCTTGGGTCTTTGGGAAAGCCGTGAGTCCAGCAAGTTTTTCAGATTAAGTGTGCCCCAAGCAGTAGGTTCTATCTCTGAGCAATACAGCCCGTGGAATTCCTGGGAATCTGGAACCCTGCCATGATGTTCAGCCTGGTTGTTATTTTCACACGGAAGAAACTCCTTTGAGGTTCCCATGCCTCTGTACACTGATGCTTCCAGCAACGTCATGTCTCACAGGTCAATAGTGGCTCTTTAAGTTTCACTGGTCTAGGAAAAAGGGTGAAGCGCCTGGGTTCCCGTGCTTCACTACTTCACGGCCTGAAGATGTTTATAGGCACATCGGCAAATCCACCGGTGGCAATTCTCTCATATTGTCATTGGGATGGGAAGATTTCTTATTCGTTAGGAATGTTTTACCATGGAAGACGGGTCCCCACAGAGCTGTCTCTTTTGTGTTGAGACAAACTCTGCTGAATTTAGCTGCCAGCATCTGCATGTCCTCCCTTTCCTTTAAGGTCGATGGAGACGCACGAGTGTAAGGAGAACGGTGAATGATGTCCGTTCGTAACCCAGAGTCATCAGAAACCGCAGAGTAAATTTTAGGAACGTAGACGAAGGACACCGGAGGAAACTTCACTCAGGGACTTCAGTGAACTCTGCTTACAATGTTGAGGCCCGACACCCCTAGTGCCTGGGGGCGACCCGTCTCCTGCCCTACGAAATTTTTTTGAGCGTGCCTCCCTCAGGTGGTGCCTTTTCTCTCCCCGCAATATTGCTCCATGAAACTGCCGATGAAAACTATTTGCCATGGGTATGTCGTTTCACAATATTGGCCTCCTCGTTGAAGAACAAATGCGTTTCTACACGGGTGCTGCCTCCCTGAACTTTCCTTTGTCTTGGCTCAATCGATGCAGATTCCTGTGCTGAATGCGCCATAGAGTGATACAGGTGAGTGCTTGTCAGTATTCCAGGCACACGCAGCAATTTCGTTTTTTCAAGACCCACCTGGCTTGATCAAGGTTGCTTATTCCCGTGAAAACGTTTTTCGTCCAAGTTCTAGAGGAGCACCATTGTGCCTCTGGGAGCTACCCCCGGGCCTGCTGAACAGAGGCTCCAGCGGTTTCATTTTCGGACTGAAATTCAACACGGAATTGCATGGATCTATGGAAACCATGAAGTGTGGCCGTACGAGATTCTCACATCTTCATTGTCTAATAGAAGCTTGTTTCCCAGGCTGATCCGGCTGGCGCTTCATTTCTGGGCAATGACCATTTAATTGTGGACGTTCAGCCTTCTTCGGAATTCTGATACCGGCAAGATCCCGCGCCTCACTAAGACCACTCGGTGGAGGTTTAGGTGACTCAGGACAACTGTCTTTATTTCAGGCGTCTAGAACAAAGAGAATCCACAAAGGTTGATGATCACGGAGAAAGTAAAGTCCCGTTTCTTTATAGTGCCCACTCATGGCACTTCTAGCATCTGAGGCCAAAGAGCTCATGCAGCATGATATTCTCAGTTCAGGCACGCCGCCTGCAGTTTCTTTCTTGCAGAAAAATCTTTCCCAGTGTACTTCTTTAAACTGCTGCAAAATGGTGGCACAGAAGATTTCGGTTTAGGTTTAACTTTAGACGGGCATAGGTACAGGCATTTGGGCATGTTTAGGGACAGAGTTAGAGTTCACGTTAGAGTTACGGCTGTGTGAAGATTCGGGTTATGGTAAGTCTGAGGATCAAATGTAGGGGCAGTGTGAGGTGGAAGGTAAGAGTAGGGTTTAGTGCTTAAGGATGAGCGAACCTATTGTCTCATTTAGGCCTATGGTAAACTTGACTGTTTAGATATGGGTTGGGGTTAATATTTGTGTGAGGGTTAGACAGTGTGCGAGGTTAAGAGTTGGGTTCAGGCTTACGGTTTGTGTGTTACGTCCGTTTTGGTTATAGTTAAGTTTAGCTCTCTGTCTAGTTTAAGGGATTGGATTACATTAACGGTGCTATGGAGGCTTCGATTGAAGGTGAGGGATAGAGTTAAGTTAGGTTCAGGCGAAGGATGACGGTTAGGAGTAAGGTTAGTTGTAGGGGGAGCTGCATGTTCACATCAGATTTGGGGTTAGGATTAGGGTTAGCCTTAGGGTAGACATACGGTTATGGTTAGGGCTTGCTTTAGGGTGAGCCTTAGGTTAGGGTTAATTTTAAGGTTAGGAGAATACAGTTAGACCTAGGCTTATGGTACATCTCTGTTTAGGTTTACACCTAGGGTTAGCTTTTCACCTTGTTTAGGGTTAGGATTAGGGTTGTTTTTAGGATAGGATTTAGGTATGAGGTCTAATTTAAGTGTTGGATTATTGGAAGTACATCTGCTCTCACTGGTTTTCCTTCACTGTCACGATGTTTCTGAGATTCATGGTTTAAGGGAAATCTTCCGTCTTGCCGGTTTCAAGGTCAAAAGGCGCTACCGGCAGTTTGTTTTTCCGTCAAACTTACGCTCGCTCTTTGAGAATCTTGGGTCTTTGGGAAAGCCGTGAGTCCAGCAAGTTTTTCAGATTAAGTGTGCCCCAAGCAGTAGGTTCTATCTCTGTGCAATACAGCCCGTGGAATTCCTGGGAATCTGGAACCCGGCCATGAAGTTCAGCCTGGTTGTTATTTTCACACGGAAGAAACTCCTTTGAGGTTCCCATGCCTCTGTACACTGATGCTTCCAGCAACGTCATGTCTCACAGGTCAATAGTGGCTCTTTAAGTTTCACTGGTCTAGGGAAAAGGGTGAAGCGCCTGGGTTCCCGTGCTTCACTACTTCATGGCCTGAAGAAGATGTTTATAGGCACATCGGCAAATCCACCGGTGGCAATTCTACTGTCATTGCGATGGGAAGATTTCTTATTCGTTAGGAAATGTTTTACCATGGAAGACGGGTCCCCACAGAGCTGTCTCTTTTGTGTTGAGACAAACTCTGCTGAATTTAGCTGCCAGCATCTGCGTGTTCTCCCTTTCCTTTAAGGTCGATGGAGACGCACGAGTGTAAGGAAAATGGTGAATGGTGGCCGTTCGTAACCCAGAGTCATCAGAAACCGCAGAGTAAATTTTAGGAACGTAGACGAAGGACACCGGAGAAAACTTCACTCAGGGACTTCAGTGAACTCTGCTAACAATGTTGAGGCCCGACACCCCTAGTGCCTGGGGGCGACCCGTCTCCTGCCCTACGTAGTTTTTTTGAGCGTGCCTCCCTCAGGTGGTGCCTTTTCTCTCCCCGCAATATTGCTCCATGAAACTGCCGATGAAAACTATTTGCCATGGGTATGTCGTTTCACAATATTGGCCTCCTCTTTGAAGAACAAATGCTTTTCTACACGGGTGCTGCCTCCCTGAACTTTCCTTTGTCTTGGCTCAATCGATGCAGATTCCTGTGCTGAATGCGCCATAGAGTGACACAGGTGAGTGCTTGTCAGTATTCCAGGCACACGCAGCAATTTCGTTTTTCCAAGACCCACCTGGCTTGATCAAGGTTGCTTATTCCCGTGAAAACGTTTTTCGTCCAAAATCTAGAGGAGCACCATTGTGCCTCTGGGAGCTACACCAGGGCCTGCTGAACAGAGGCTCCAGCGGTTTCATTTTCGGACTGAAATTCAAGACGGAATAGCATGGATCTATGGAAACCATGAAGTGTGGCCGTACCAGATTCTCACATCTTCATTGTCTAATGGAAGCTTGTTTCCCAGGCTAATCCGGCTGGCGCTTCATTTCTGGGCAATGACCATTTAATTGTGGACGTTCAGCCTTCTTCGGAATTCTGATACCGGCAAGTTCCAGCGCCTCACTCGGTGGTGGTTTAGGTGACTCAGGACAACTGTCTTTATTTCAGGCGTCTAGAACAAAGAGAATCCACAAAGGTTGATGATCACGGAGAAAGTAAAGTCCCGTTTCTTTATAGTGCCCACTCATGGCACTTCTAGCATCTGAGGCCAAAGAGCTCGTGCAGCATGATATTCTCAGTCAGGCACGCCGCCTGCAGTTTCTTTCTTGCAGAAAAATCTTTCCCACTGTACTTCTTTAAACTGCTGAAAAATGGTGGCACAGAAGAGTTCGGTTTAGGTTTAACTTTAGACGGGCATAGGTACAGGCATTTGGGCATGTTTAGGGACAGAGAGTTCACGTTAGAGTTACGGCTGTGTGAGGATTCGGGTTATGGTAAGTCTGAGGATCAAATGTAGGGGCAGTGTGAGGTGGAAGGTAAGAGTAGGGTTTAGTGCTTAAGGATGAGCGAACCTATTGTCTCATTTAGGCCTATGGTAAACTTGACTGTTTAGATATGGGTTGGGGTTAATATTTGTGTGAGGGTTAGACAGTGTGCGAGGTTAAGAGTTGGGTTCAGGCTTACGGTTTGTGTGTTACGTCCGTTTTGGTTATGGTTAAGTTTAGCTCTCTGTCTAGTTTAAGGGATTGGATTACATTAACGGTGCTATGGAGGCTTCGATTGAAGGTGAGGGATAGAGTTAAGTTAGGTTCAGGCGAAGGATGACGGTTAGGAGTAAGGTTAGTTGTAGGGGGAGCTGCATGTTCACATCAGATTTGGGGTTAGGATTAGGGTTAGCCTTAGGGTAGACATACGGTTATGGTTAGGGCTTGCTTTAGGGTGAACCTTAGGTTAGGGTTAATTTTAAGGTTAGGAGAATACAGTTAGACCTAGGCTTAGGGTACATCTCTGTTTAGGTTTACACCTAGGGTTAGCTTTTCACCTTGTTTAGGGTTAGGATTAGGGTTGTTTTTAGGATAGGATTTAGGTATGAGGTCTAATTTAAGTGTTGGTTTATGGGAAGTACATCTGCTCTCACTGGTTTTCCTTCACTGTCACAATGTTTCTGAGATTCATGGTTTAAGGGAAATCTTCCTTCTTGCCGGTTTCAAGGTCAAAAGGCGCTACCGGCAGTTTGTTTTTCCGTCAAACTCACGCTCGCTCTTTGAGAATCTTGGGTCTTTGGGAAAGCCGTGAGTCCAGCAAGTTTTTCAGATTAAGTGTGCCCCAAGCAGTAGGTTCTATCTCTGAGCAATACAGCCCGTGGAATTCCTGGGAATCTGGAACCCTGCCATGAAGTTCAGCCTGGTTGTTATTTTCACACGGAAGAAACTCCTTTGAGGTTCCCATGCCTCTGTACACGGATGCTTCCAGCAACGTCATGTCTCACAGGTCAATAGTGGCTCTTTAAGTTTCACTGGTCTAGGAAAAAGGGTGAAGCGCCTGGGTTCCCGTGCTTCACTACTTCACGGCCTGAAGAAGATGTTTATAGGCACACCGGCAAATCCACCGGTGGCAATTCTCTCATATTGTCATTGCGATGGGAAGATTTCATATTCGTTAGGAATGTTATACCATGGAAGACGGGTCCCCACAGAGCTGTCTCTTTTGTGTTGAGACAAACTCTGCTGAATTTAGCTGCCAGCATCTGCGTGTCCTCCCTTTCCTTTAAGGTCGATGGAGACGCACGAGTGTAAGGAGAACGGTGAATGGTGGCCGTTCGTAACCCAGAGTCCTCAGAAACCGCAGAGTAAATTTTAGGAACGTAGACGAAGGACACCGGAGAAAACTTCACTCAGGGACTTCAGTGAACTCTGCTTACAATGTTGAGGCCCGACACCCCTAGTTTCGGGGGCGACCCGTCTCCTGCCCTACGTAGTTTTTTTGAGCGTGCCTCCCTCAGGTGGTGCCTTTTCTCTCCCCGCAATATTGCTCCATGAAACTCTGCCGATGAAAACTATTTGCCATGGGTATGTCGTTTCACAATATTGGCCTCCTCTTTGAAGAACAAATGCTTTTCTACACGGGTGCTGCCTCCCTGAACTTTCCTTTGTCTTGGCTCAATCGATGCAGATTCCTGTGCTGAATGCGCCATGGAGTGACACACGTGTGTGCTTGTCAGTATTCCAGGCACACGCAGCAATTTCGTTTTTCCAAGACCCACCTAGCTTGATCGAGGTTGCTTATTCCCGTGAAAACGTTTTTCGTCCAAATTCTAGAGGAGCACCATTGTGCCTCTGGGAGCTACACCAGGGCCTGCTGAACAGAGGCTCCAGCGGTTTCATTTTCGGACTGAAATTCAACACGGAATTGCATGGATCTATGGAAACCGTGAACTGTGGCCGTACCAGATTCTCACATCTTCATTGTCTAATGGAAGCTTGTTTCCCAGGCTGATCCGGCTGGCGCTTCATTTCTGGGCAATGACCATTTAATTGTGGACGTTCAGCCTTCTTCGGAATTCTGATACCGGCAAGTTCCAGCGCCTCACTCGGTGGAGGTTTAGGTGACTCAGGACAACTGTCTTTATTTCAGGCGTCTAGAACAAAGAGAATCCACAAAGGTTGATGATCACGGAGAAAGTAAAGTCCTGTTTCTTTATACTTCCCACTCATGGCACTTCTAGCATCTGAGGCCAAAGAGCTCGTGCAGCATGATATTCTCAGTTCAGGCACGCCGCCTGCAGTTTCTTTCTTGCAGAAAAATCTTTCCCAGTGTACTTCTTTAAACTGCTGCAAAATGGTGGCACAGAAGATTTCGGTTTAGGTTTAACTTTAGACGGGCATAGGTACAGGCATCTGGGCATGTTTAGGGACAGAGTTACAGTTCACGTTAGAGTTACGGCTGTGTGAGGATTCGGGTTATGGTAAGTCTGAGGATCAAATGTAGGGGCAGTGTGAGGTGGAAGGTAAGAGTAGGGTTTAGTGCTTAAGGATGAGCGAACCTATTGTCTCATTTAGGCTTATGGTAAACTTGACTGTTTCGATATGGGTTGGGGTTAATATTTGTGTGAGGGTTCGACGGTGTGCGAGGTTGAGTTGGGGGTCAGGCTTACGGTTTGTGTGTTACATCCGTTTTCATTAAGGTTAAGTTTAGCTCTCTGTCTAGTTTAAGGGATTGGTTTACATTAACGGTGAAATTGAGGTATCGATTGAAGGTGAGGGATAGAGTTAAGTTAGGTTCAGGCGAAGGATGACGGTTAGGAGTAAGGTTAGTTGTAAGGGGAACTGCATGTTCACATCAGATTTGGGGTTAGGATTAGGCGTAGCCTTAGGGTAGACATACGGTTAGCGTTAGGGCTTGGTTTCGGGTGAGCCTTAGGTTAGGGTTAAGTTTAAGTTTAGGAGTTTACAGAGTTAGACCTAGGCTTAGGGTTACATCTCTGTTTAGGTTCAGACCTAGGGTTAGGTTTTCACCTAGGTTAGGGTTAGGATTAGGGTTGGTTTTAGGATAGGATTTAGGTTTGAGGTTTAATTTAAGTGTTGGATTATTGGAAGTACATCTGCTCTCACTGGTTTTCCTTCACGATCAAAATGTTTCTGAGATTCAAGGTTTAAGAGAAATCTTGCTTCTTGCCGGTTTCAAGGTTAAAAAGGCACCACCGGCAGTTTGTTTTTTTCCGTCAAACTTACGCTCGCTCTTTGAGAATCATGGGTCTTTGGGAAAACCGTGAGTCCAGCAAGCTTTTCAGATTAAGTGTGCCCCAAGCAGTAGGTTCTATCCCTGAGCAATACAGCACGTGGAATTCCTGGGAATCTGGAACCCGGCCATGAAGTTCAGCCTGGTTGTTATTTTCACACGGAAGAAACTCCTTTGAGATTCCCATGCCTCTGTACACTGATGCTTCCAGCAACGTCATGTCACACAGGTCAATAGTGGCTCTTTAAGTTTCACTGGTCTAGGAAAAAGGGTGAAGCGCCTGGGTTCCCATGCTTCACTACTTCATGGCCTGAAGATGTTTGTAGGCACATCGGCAAATCCACCGGTGACAATTCTCTCATATTGTCATTGCGATGGGAAGATTTCTTATTCGTTAGGAAATGTTTTACCATGGAAGACGGGTCCCCACAGAGCTCTCTTTTGTGTTGAGACAAACTCTGCTGAATTTAGCTGCCAGCATCTGCGTGTCCTCCCTTTCCTTTATGGTTGATGGAGACGCACGAGTGTAAGTAGAACAGTGAATGGTTGTCGTTCGTAACCCAGAGTCATCAGAAACCGCAGAGTAAATTTTAGGAACGTAGACGTAGGATACTGGAGAAAACTTCACTCAGGGACTTCAGTGAACTCTGCTTACAATGTTGAGGCCCGACACCCCTAGTTTCGGGGGCGACCCGTCTCCTGCCCTACGTAGTTTTTTTGAGCGTGCCTCCCTCAGGTGGTGCCTTTTCTCTCCCCGCAATATTGCTCCATGAAACTCTGCCGATGAAAACTATTTGCCATGGGTATGTCGTTTCACAATATTGGCCTCTTTGAAGAACAAATGCTTTTCTACACGGGTGCTGCCTCCCTGAACTTTCCTTTGTCTTGGCTCAATCGATGCAGATTCCTGTGCTGAATGCGCCATGGAGTGACACACGTGTGTGCTTGTCAGTATTCCAGGCACACGCAGCAATTTCGTTTTTCCAAGACCCACCTGGCTTGATCAAGGTTGCTTATTCCCGTGAAAACGTTTTTCGTCCAAATTCTAGAGGAGCACCATTGTGCCTCTGGGAGCTACACCAGGGCCTGCTGAACAGAGGCTCCAGCGGTTTCATTTTCGGACTGAAATTCAACACGGAATTGCATGGATCTATGGAAACCGTGAACTGTGGCCGTACCAGATTCTCACATCTTCATTGTCTAATGGAAGCTTGTTTCCCAGGCTGATCCGGCTGGCGCTTCATTTCTGGGCAATGACCATTTAATTGTGGACGTTCAGCCTTCTTCGGAATTCTCTGATACCGGCATGTTCCCGCGCCTCACTAAGACCACTCGGTGGAGGTTTAGGTGACTCAGGACAACTGTCTTTATTTCAGGCGTCTAGAACAAAGAGAATCCACAAAGGTTGATGATCATGGAGAAAGTAAAGTCCCGTTTCTTTATAGTTCCCACTCATGGCACTTCTAGCATCTGAGGCCAAAGAGCTCGTGCAGCATGATATTCTCAGTTCAGGCACGCCGCCTGCTCTTTCTTGCATGCAGAAAAATCTTTCCCAGTGTACTTCTTTAAACTGCTGCAAAATGGTGGCACAGAAGATTTCGGTTTAGGTTTAACTTTAGACGGGCATAGGTACAGGCATTTGGGCATGTTTAGGGACAGAGTTAGAGTTCACGTTAGAGTTACGGCTGTGTGAGGATTCGGGTTATGGTAAGTCTGAGGATCAAATGTAGGGGCAGTGTGAAGTGGAAGGTAAGAGTAGGGTTTAGTGCTTAAGGATGAATGAACCTATTGTCTCATTTAGGCCTATGGTAAACTTGACTGTTTAGATATGGGTTGGGGTTAATATTTGTGTGAGGGTTAGACAGTGTGCGAGGTTAAGAGTTGGGTTCAGGCTTACGGTTTGTGTGTTCCGTCCGTTTTGGTTATGGTTAAGTTTAGCTCTCTGTCTAGTTTAAGGGATTGGATAACATTAACGGTGCTATGGAGGCTTCGATTGAAGGTGAGGGATAGAGTTAAGTTAGGTTCAGGCGAAGGATGACGGTTAGGAGTAAGGTTAGTTGTAGGGGGAGCTGCATGTTCACATCAGATTTGGGCTTAGGATTAGTGTTAGCCTTAGGGTAGACATACGGTTATGGTTAGGGTTTGCTTTAGGGTGAGCCTTAGGTTAGGGTTAAGTTTAAGGTTAGGAGAATACAGTTAGACCTAGGCTTAGGGTACATCTGTGTTTAGGTTTACACCTAGGGTTAGCTTTTCACCTAGTTTAGGTTTAGGATTAGGGTTGTTTTTAGGATAGGATTTAGGTATGAGGTCTAATTTAAGTGTTGGATTATTGGAAGTACATCTGCTCTCACTGGTTTTCCTTCACTGTCACAATGTTTCTGAGATTCATGGTTTAAGGGAAATCTTGCTTCTTGCCGGTTTCAAGGTCAAAAGGCGCCACCGGCAGTTTGTTTTTCCGTCAAACTTATGCTCGCTCTTTGAGAATCTTGTGTCTTTGGGAAAGCCGTGAGTCCAGCAAGTTTTTCAGATTAATTGTGCCCCAAGCAGTAGGTTCTATCTCTGAGCAATACAGCCCGTGGAATTCCTGGGAATCTGGAACCCTGCTATGAAGTTCAGCCTGGTTGTTATTTTCACACGGAAGAAACTCCTTTGAGGTTCCCATGCCTCTGTACACAGATGCTTCCAGCAACGTCATGTCTCACAGGTCAATAGAGGCCTGATATCCCTAGTGCCTGGTGGCAACCCGGCTCCAGTTCATTGAGAACTCTTCCCACAACGTGATGTTTTTCACTAAGTTTTAAAACTTAACCTGGATATTGAAGAGGTGATCTGAATGTTAGAAACCCCAGAAGAAAGAAGAAAAAAAGTAGAGAAACTTCCAATCTTTTCTCAGAAACTGAAAAGAAAAAGTCTAATCTCCTCCTCTTTCTTTTTTTTATATTTCTTTTTAAAAAAACATTTTAGTAGGGGCTCATACAACTCCTATCACAATCCATACATATACATACATCAATTGTATAAAGCACATCTGTACATTCTTTGCCCTAATCATTTTCTTTTTTTACATTTTATTAGGGGCTCATACAACTCTTATCACAAACATACATATACATACATCAATTGTATAAAGCACATCCGCACGTTCCCTGCCCCAATCATTCTCAAAGCATTTGCTCTCCACTTAAGCCCTTTACATCAGGTCCTCTTTTTTCCCCCTCCCTCTCCACTCCCCTCTCCCTCATGTGCCCTTGGTAATTTATACATTGTTATTTTGTCATATCTTGCCCTATCCAGAGTATCCCTTTCCCCCCTTCTCTGCTGTCCCTCTCCCAGGGACTAGGTCACATGTGGGTCCTTGTAATCAGTTCCCCCTTTCCAACCCACTCACCCTCCACTTTCCCAGCATCGCCCCTCACACCCTTGGTCCTGAAGGTATCATCCACCCTGGATTCCCTGTGCCTCCAGCCCCCATATGCACCATTGTACAACCTCTGCCCTAGCCAGTCCTGCAAGGTAGAATTCGGATCATGGTAGTTGGGGGGAGGAAGCATCCAGGATCTGGGGGAAAGCTGTGTTTTTCATCGGTACTACCTCGCACCCTGACTGACTCGTCTCCTCTCCTAAACCCCTCTATGAGGGGATCTCCAGTGGCCGACACTTGGGCCCTGGGTCTCCACTCTGCACTTCCCCCTTCATTCAATATGGTATGTATATATATGTATATATACATATATATATACATATATACACACACACATACATACATATACATACATACATACACACACATATATGTCTTTTTTTTGCATGATACTTATACTGGTCCCTTTGGCACCCCGTGATCGCACTGGTTGGTGTGCTTCTTCCATTTGGGCTTTTTTGCGTCTGAGCTAGATGGCCGCTTGTTCACCTTCAAGCTTTTAAGACCCCAGACACTATCTCTTTTGATAGCTGGGCACCATCAGCTTTCTTCGTCACATTTGCTTATGCACGCATTTGTCTTCAGCGATCCTATCATGGAGGTGTGCAGTCAATGGTATGATTTTTTTGTTCTTTGATGCCTGATAACTGATCCCTTTGGGACCACTCGATCACACAGGCTTGTGTGTTCTTCCATGTGGGATTTGTTGCTTCTGAGCTAGATGGCCGCTTGTGTATCTTCAAGCCTTTAAGACCCCAGTCACTATCTCTTTTGTTAGCCGGGCACCATCAGCTTTCTTCACCACATTTACTTGTTCACCCACTTTGGCTTCAGCAGTTGTGTCGGGAGAGTGAGCATCATAGAGTGCCAATTTAATAAAAGAAAGTATTCATGCATTGTTCCTCCTCTTTCTTAAGATTTGCTTCCATCTATCGAGGAATCAATCTCCTTAGACTGAAAATCAGAGAAACTGTTGGGACACAGAAAGCACAGAGAATGTTAAGAGATTCTGATATTTTAAAAACCTCAGTTAAGAGTGGACATTTATTTTACCATGTTTTCTCATTCCTCTGCATATTTGCTGGAGAGTTAACTTCTCTCTCTTTATCATGCCATCTCACTTACTGCCAGTAATGACAGTGGAACATGTAGGGTTTTGAGACTCAAAATAGGCAAAGGTATGAAATGGAACTTGACTGAAGGAGACATTTAAGTTGCAAAAATACAAATATATTAACTCACATTAATCATTGCTGCTATTATTGTTTGTTTGATTGGCATTGGGTTTTTTTTTGAAGATATTTTCTTGGAATGGGTGGTTATAGAATAGCCATATTATCTGGAAAGCATTTTAAGCACTTTGATGAAGTCATTTTTCATATCTAAGCTCAATGTGGTGTGATTTTTGGTTTGTTGCTTCCATGGGTGTTCATTGTGCATCACAGAAATACAGAATCATAGAACATGTCAGCAGTTTCTCTGCATAACATGCTAAATGGGACAAATAACACGAGAAGCTGTACTAAATGGAAAACACATCAAGGTTGTAGGAAACTCTGCTAATAATCTGTGATATGCAGGTGACATAAAGCTACATGTTCTAAGATAGCAGGATTTGAAAACATGTTCTAAGATGATAGCAGGATTTGAAAACTTACTGATGAAGTCCAGGAATTTCTGCCTTCTCTGTACACCATAATTCAATGTAAACAAAATGAATCTATGGGACAATGGAAAATATGGGAAATAGAGACAAGATTAAAGTTGGGATGGAGTTCATTTTGCATGGATCTACAATTAATATTCATGGAAACCCCAGTCAATGATGCATTTCATTGAGCAAACCTGTTGCTCAGAACTCTTCAAAGATTGAAGAGCAAGGATGTCCCTTTGAGGACTGAGATACACCTGGCCCAAGCTATGAAGTTTTCAATTGTCTCATATGCACGTGAAAGATGGAGAATGAATGAGAAAGATCTAAATTTAAACAATTTATTTGAATTATGGTACTGGTGAATAATTTCATGGTGTGATGGACTGCCAGAAGAACAAACAATCATATATTGGATGATGTACACTTGTAATCATTAGTAGAAAGAAGTGAGCATGTTATTACTTCATCTCAGGTACTTTGAATATGTGTCAAGGAAATCAGAACTTGGAAGAGGACATCCTGCTTGATAAAGCATAAGGTCATTTTTAAAAGGATGACCTTTAAGAATATACATTGCCACAGTAACCACAACAAAGGCCTCATACATGAAAATTGTGAGGATGAGGCAAGACCTGTGTTTAATTGTTTTCTCTAGTGTTTCTGTGAGTTCAAACTGATTTGATAGGTCTTAAAACAGCAAAATGCAATGCCAATGGCAAACATTGCACTCCATGGAGAGGAAGTGAACTCATTCAACTTTCTAATTGGAACCAGATTAAGGATACCATTAAATACGAATCTTATTTCATATCATGCTGCAAATCTTAACTATAGCTATCAATCAACAAATGAAAAACAGAGGCATCCAAATGGTAATAAAGAAGTAAAACTCTCTAAACATAGAAAACGCAAAAGCTTGAGAAGAAAATTATTGCAACTAGTTGGAAGGGTAAGCCATTTCACAAGTTATAAGGTAAACATAGAAAATCAGTTTGGTTCCCACATACCAATAGAGAAAGCTCTTAAAAGAAAATCAGAAAATAATACAATTTGCAATAGCCACCTCAAGCATAAAACAAATTGGAATAAGCCTAAGCAGAGAAACAAAAATCTCATAGAAAGAAAACACTATTCCAAGAAACCAAAAGACATACACATCATTCAAATAATGGGTCATAATCATGAGTAAGTAGTAAGCCTTAACTTTGTGAAAATAAGACACTCTAAGCGATCTATCACTTTAATGCAATTCTGAACAAGATACCAGTGTCTATATTTAAGGACATGGAGATTACTAACCAAATTTTAAAAGAAATTACTCAAATTAAAAAAAGAGAAAAAACCTGGCATACAATGTCAAAATGACCCCCACCCCCATACTCTCCCGAACAGTTTCTACTGGAGTTTCCTCTCAATCTGCTCCTAAGCAGTGGGAACAAAATGAACCCAAGACACAGCAGAAGATTTCATCTGTGCTCCTGGGCCTGAGCTACCCCTGCTGGTATAAGAGCTCTCTTAGTTCAGCCTCCAGCTGTCCTGCATGGTAGGTTGTGTGGGGACTCACATCGACTTTCCCTCTCCTTATCTCCTTGCACAGTGCTTGTCAGTGGTCACAGAGCTCAGCTGCAGGGAGAGCTGGATCTTGGATGTGTGTTGGTCAATGACTATGGTCTCAGGGATGGTGTGTATTCGCTAAACCACTCTGACCAATAGAAGTTCCTTCCCATCCACTTAAGGCTTCTCCCAGGGCTCTGTCTGATCCAGTCCCAAGTAACATTGTTGCTGGAGATGGAGTCCCTAGCGATGGTACAGGTGAGAGGGAGAGTCTGTAAAGGCTTCACCACTTGATTGCTTGACTCCTGTAGCTGCATGTGGTGCAGGACCCCTGGAGTCTTATGAAATAAGCATTAAAGGCCCCATATGTCTTTGAATGTGCTGTCATTCACTGCATCTCCCTGCCACTGACCCGATGGGAGACCCAGCACCATCAGGAGGAGGAAGAGATAGGAGGCAGACATTTCTGTATCAAAGGCTCCCTGACTCAGAAGGGTTTGGAATCCCCTGATTGCAGGGCGGTGATGGGGGTGGTCTCATTAAGTAAGAAACCACAACAGGCATTTGTCTAGGAGTGTTCCTGGCTGTTATAGGAGTTTGGGGCTATGAATAGTATACTAAGGTGCAGGCACCTCAGTTCCACAAGAAAGTGTCTCCAGGGATGATTCTTGAATAAAGTTGGATGACAGAGATGGGAGTGATGTGACCAACAGGCATACCTTGAATTAGTAGGCTCTCCAAATTCCAATATTTGGAATTACAAAATCAGAGTTCCAAGGTAGCAGTGTTGTTTGATTTGAACATATGCATCCACTAACTCATGAATTAATTTTTCTTTGTGAGGTCTGAGAGTTATGAACACGCCAGATATTCTTCTGACTGAGGGAAAATCAGAAAACCAAGCAACTGAGCTAGAAATGAACAATCTCTTCTTTCAAAACCAAATCTATTCTGACTCATAGGAACCCTATAAGACTGATTAGAACTCATTGAGCTTCTTCTGACTATAATTATTTACAGGAATAGGCAATGTCATCTTACATATTTACATAGATAGATAGATAACATACGAAATAAACAGTTAATTAAATTATAAAGCAGTACATATGGCTCATCGCCATTCACTCCTATGAGAGAGTTGTGAGACACTGGCAGTCCTTCAAGTCTTGAGGGCTGCTGGGTAGTCCTCTGTAGAGTAATTCAGGCTACCTGGCTACAGGCAGCACACAGCAAGTCAGGTCAACAGTCAGCCAGATGACAGGGTCCGACAGTCCCCAGCTCAAAAGATGTAGATTACAATGGTGTGGAGGATCAGGTCTTGAAGGAACCTCAAATTACAGCGACACAGTCCATGGATTAGGTGTCCCACAGGTAGTGTAGCTTGCAAATTGAGGCAAAGAAAAAGTAAGGTAGCTGCACACTGGTCCGATGATCAATGATCAAAGAGCAAGAGACAAGAGAGGCGAGGCTCTCCGAGCTATTTATCTCTCCACATTTCAATTAATGTTTTTATTAGCCAGGTTGGCACAATAAACTAACAACCTCAGCTCCCGAGTGATCCCTGCACTCTGAAGAAGAAACATTGAGGTCTTTTAGACTCAGATTTCTGGATTTGTTTGTAGTCCCCATCTCCTCGGGTTGGGCTTGACCGGTCGCTTAATCAAGGTGTACTGCATCTTTCAAAATACTGAAATATGGAAATGATAGAAAATATGGCCTCAAGGAAAATGCAATAGATTTTTTCTCCAGTTGTCTATTGTTGTACACTAAACAGACATGAAACCTTGTAGCTTAAAATCACAAGATCTTTTTGTTTTTCATTTGTTGCTTGACTTTCCTATTTACTCTTATAATGCACATATATGATTTCAGAGGACACTCTCATCTCTGTTGTCTTCTTTGTGTGTATGTCCTTTGCTGTGTTCGATAGTATATGGATGCCCTGCAGTGGGGCACTTGCGTGTGTCCCTGCCTCCTTATAGATGGTCTCTATACCTCTGGGATTTACATTAGGTCCTTGACCCATCTTGTATTCATTTTTGTACATGGCTGAGGTTTGGGTTGTCTTTCATTCTTCTGAGGGTGACGAGTCAATTGTGCCAACCCCATTGTTGAAGATAACGTCGCTCTCCCTTATACAGTTCCTATGGCCTTTGTTGAAGGGTTGCCTGTATGTGGATGGATTATTTATTAGTTTTCTATTCTATTTCATTGGTCAACATATCTATCATTGTATGAGTACCAGGCTGTTTTTACTGCTGTGGCGGTGTAATACTTTTGAGGTCAGTTTGTGTGAGTCCCCCTAACTTGATCCAAATATTTTTGGGTCCCTTGATTATCCTAGGATTCTCCATATAAAGTGAGTAATTATTTTCCAGTTCTTTAAAGGGGTAAATTGGCATTTGGATCACGATTACATTGTACTTAGTGACAGTACTGGGTAGTTTTAACATTTCCTTGGTATTGGGCCTCTTTATCCATGAACATGGCATATTGCGAATGTGAACAGACTTGCATTGGGAAGCATAAACATTCCTGAATCATGGCATCTTGCTGAACAAGAGAGACAGAAAATAGAGAAGACACAAAGAGGCTTTGGACCAGTGCTGAGTTCGACCTGCACACTTCCTACTAAAGATGAGAGTCATATGGGAGCCACATTCTGTTTTCATATGGTTTGTTCCCTAACTTGCTGCCTACATAACTATAGCCGGGAAATCAATGTCACAATCGGGAAATTCTATGGAAGCCTCTGCTCTCAGTCTGTCCCTTCAGAAGTAACATCACCAAGTCTTTCTCTTCAGGCATCACTTGGTAAGTTTGAATAGCCAGTCTTTCTGATTTAATTCAAATAGCTCACCTCTGGCAGTACCCTGTCGCCCCATCTTCCCTCAATTTCATTAGATCCAAATCACCAAGTTTCCATGAGTTTCATCTGGACCTTGATCTTGAGGACTGCCTGGCAAAATCATTTTACTCCACACGAAAAAAGGCTGATATATCTGAAGAATATTTTCTTTGTTATGATACAGCTCTTTAAGTGTATGAAATATCAGGGATAGGCAAAGCTGGTAGTATAAACAGGATAGGCAAAGCTGGTAGTATAATCATTAAGAGATTCTCTGAGGGAAACTGCAAGATGGAGAAGAACACCAATATCACAACAGAAAAACAGTCCTGAATGTCCCCATCTGCACCTGCTCCTGGACCTGAGGCTTGACTCTGTGGGTCTTGCGCGCCCCCTGGGGGCCTGTTTCCTCCCTGAAGGAGAGGTTTGTGTCCTGGTTCAGTCTGAATTCTCCTCACTGTGATGGTAGCACAGAAATAAAAAGGCATGTCCTCGAATTCCAGGCTGTTCATATGCAGATGCAGCAGTTCTTGGAGATACAAAAACATCTTGGAGAAGTCTTTGTAGTATGCACCATCACCACTTGACACCCACTGCAGGTCCTTCCCTGGAGCCTGGTGGACACAGATCATGCATAGCTATTGAAGGGCAATCTTGAGGTTGCACTGGAGAATCTCAGAGACCCCCAAGGAACCCCATACTCCACTAGCTGCACCTCACTCTGGACTTCTGCAAACACAGATATCCATGGCAGGAAAACCATCAGACATGTTCACCGTGTCTCCCACTCACACCCAAGCACACAAACTGGTTCATGACAAAATCACCTGTTAAAATAGCAACAAGGACAAGCCCCTTTCAGCTAAGAGGCCAGGCTTTCTGTGTTGTGCTCAGTCCTGATCACTGAGTTGGGACTCCTGAGAATCCAGGAGCACTTCCAGAGCTGCAGGGTTGGGGCTGTGTTGGCTTTCATCAGCAGAGGGAGGGGTGGATTTGCATTCCCTCCTACTACATAGCAATAAATGAAGTTGCATGACTTCTGAGATCCGAGGGTTCTGTTCCTAGAACAGATATGAGTGTTTTAAGTGTGTTGGAAAGGGCATGCTGATAATATCCTTGGTAACATGTATTATATTACTGTTCTATGCTAAATTGTTATCATATATAATTCATTTTATTCTTCTACTAACACAATACATAAGATTATATTTATAGATTTCTGGTTTTTAGGAATAATACTACATACAGAGATGTAAAAATGTTTTTTATATCTATGAAGGATTCACAGCATTTCCTTCTTAATGTCCCTTGAGATTTTGGAAGAGGCAAGGTTGAGGTTGTCCTCAGGACTAATAATAAGAGTTGTCATACAAGGAAGGCAAAGGGAAGGTGGGGGGGAAGGTGAAGTTGGGGGGGAAGGGGGAAACTGATCACAATGATCTACATGTAACCCACTCCCTGGTTATAAAACAGAAAAGTGGGTGAAGGTAGATATCAGACAATGTAAGAGATGACAAAATAATAATTTATAAATTATCAAGGGTTCAGGAGGGAGGGGTGAGTTGGGAGGGAAGAGGAAAATGAGCTGATACCAAAGGCTCAAGTAGAAAGACAATGTTTTGAGAATGATGATGACAACAAATGTACAGATGTGCTTGACATAATGGATGGATGTATCTATTATGATTGATAAGAGTTGTACAAGCTCCCAATAAAGTGATTTTTTAAAAAAAGGTCAGTGTTGTAAGATGGATGAGCAAAAATTTCCAAATTAATTCTTAGGACTGCTCTTGCTACCCTTGAAGAATAAGTAGGTACAAAGCCCTAAAGAGTTTAAAAGGGAAAAAGGAAATGTGGCACAAATTCTTTGCCCTTTTTCTCATCATTGCAGTTTTCCATTTTCTTAAAACATTTTCATATGAGCCCTGGTCATTATGCTGAAGCCTTTTAAAATTGCTACAGGACAGGGGTCCTACAGGCAATAGACCAATTATTGGGCAGTTAGCATGTCTTCTTCCCACTAAAGCATCGTGTTCTGAATGAAGGCAGGATTAGAGTTCTGGGTCATGTGGTTGTTGTGGATGGATGGTATTGAGTCAGTTTTGACCCACAGGGACCCTGTGCACAGCAGAACAGAACACTGTCTGGTCCTGCACCGTCCGTTCTCAAGATCCTATGCTTGAGCTGTCTGGGGGACAGATAATTAAGGACAAATGAGGGAGAAATTTATTCATAAGTTTTGAGGGGGAAACCTGGCAGTTTAAAATTTATTATCTAGGAGAAATGGCAGAAAAAGTACAAACAATATAATGAAGCATTTCAAATATGTTTCTTTGTTCTTTGTCCGTTGGCTTGTTTTTTAATTGTGAGGAGCTCAGGCTTTGCTTCTGAGCATTTGCAAAGGAACACTTGAATGGTGTAGATACTTTCTATGGACGTCATTCCTTCATGTCACAGAAGGCTGAGCTGGGACAAGCAATTGCACAGTGTATCTGCATGGAAAACATGGCTCTAGAGAAAAGGCACATTATGGTGTGGCAGAAGGCAGGGACAAGGCTATGTCAGATGGTTGCTGGTGAATTAGAGGAGACGGAGGCTGTCAGGACAGTGCAGTAATGAGCAGTTTGTTATTTTCTGCATCATTCATCTTAGGACCTACCATCAGGGAAGATGTTACTGTGATGGAAACTTCCAGTTCCTTTCATGTGCAAAGACATCGTGGTGAGAATGAGTAGGAATAAACTTAGGGAAGGGGGAACATGGATATCCAGGATGAGGGGGATTCCCTTGTTCTTGGAGTAGAACAGAGAGATAGCAGGGTTGTGAATGGGGAGGCAGGGACAGGAGTGGAGTGCTGGAAACTGTGATACTGGTAGGAAGTCAACTGCAGCCTGCCCCATGACTCCTGGAGATAAAGTGGTCCTGTGACCAAAAAGATGTGCTTTAACCATGCCAAACATTTTCTATGGCCTCATATGCATGTTAAAAAGGCAAAACAGAAAATCAAAAAAGAAAGAAAAAAGTACTAGGCCACCATGGTTTGGAAAAATAACCAAACCAAACCAAATACAAAACCCTGCATATTCTGAATGATTAAATTTAAAACATAGGATAACTGCTTAAATTTCAGCTAAATCATTAACTAAATGATTGTCAGAATACTTCTCAAAGTGTGGTGGAAGGATATACTATTAAATTTCCAGCCAATACAAAAACACTTAATGGTTATCTTTACCCAGACCTCCATCCCTCCATTTCCCCTGAGTCTAGTTGAAAAGTATTTATCTGAGCGTCATGAGAATTCTGAAACAGGGACCCCTGAGAGTGTCATTTCTTGTCCTTCAGGGACAGACTGTTGCTGTAAGACAGAATATATTCTCGTGTTACAACATAACTTTTGAAATCAAAGATATAAGGAGTAGGCATATAATTAATATTTTTAAATTAGAGATAGATTCCCTAGGGAACTGTGAGATTTAGAAGAATCCACATGTGACCACAAGCCTTGAAACTCCAGATGCTCCTGCTCTGGGGCTGAGTCCTATGCTCTGTGGGTCCTGAGCACCTCCCTGGAGACCAGTCTCCTCCCTACAGGGGAAGTTTGTGTCTGGGCTCTCACTGAGTTCCCCTCACTGTGTCTCTTGTACAGTAATACATGGACATGTCCTCAACTTTCAGATTATTCATTTGAAGATAAGAGTGTGTTCTTGGAGTTATCTCTGGAGATAGTAAATGGACCCTTCGCGGAGTTGGTGTAGAATATGTACCATCACCACTAATGGCTGCGATCCACTGCAGGCCCTTTCCTGGAGCCTGGCGGATTCAGTGCATGTAAGAGTCACTGAAAGTGAATCCAGAGTCTGCACAGGAGAGTCTCAGAGAGCCACCAGGCTTTGTTAGTTCACCTCCAGACTCCGCTAGCTGCACCTCACCCTGGACACCTGCAAACACAGAGGCACTCTGATTATACAACCCACATACAAACAATTGCCCTCACAATTTTAAACACACAGAGCAAAGTCTATCACAATTGCCATGTAAAATAGCCAAAAATGAATGCCAAAGTCTGGCCAAAATTCATGGTGTGTCCTATGGACTAGCTCCTGGGCACAAATGGAAATATCAGAGACCCCAGAGACTGGGGCTGTCCTCTGAGATCTCCCACATCAGGGACTGTGGCCGGCTTATCAGCAGGCAGAGAGCTACATTTGCATGTCCCCTGAAATTTGAAGCAGATGAGTAGAGATCATGGGCCAGAGTTCTCCCTCAGACTCAAAGAAACACAAGCACTCTCAAGGGAAAACAGAACTCTTAGTTAGGATTTTTATCAAGCATTGCTTTAATCATTGTATATTATCAATATTTTTGAAAAGTACTTTCTAATTTATAAACCTTATATTACAGACACAACAACCTTTGTGACATAAGAGCTCATACTGCATCCTCTCCCATCCCTTTTAAGAGATGGGTACACATGATTATGATGGGTAACTCTCTAATCTGTTTCTTGTATTACAAGGGAACCTTATTAGATGTTTTTTGTTTTGTTTTGTCTTGTTTTTTGCTTTCCATGGAATTTCCACATTTCAGTGATACTCTTTAACTTTGGGCCTGAAGTTGATCATAGAATGTGTACAGAAAACATGAAGAATGAAATCTCCTCCCTGGTCCTACTTCTTTTGTCATGATCAGGAAAACTCGATATTGATTATTTAACATTATCTCCTAAAAGTCACTTTTCTTTTAATTGGCTTACTTAATGTGTTCCTTCCACTTCATTTGAGTTCTTATATTTATTAGTTTCCTCCCCCACCCCCTGCCCTCCTAACTTATGATATAGCATACTCATCGTTTTCTGGTTCCAGTAAATGGAAACAGCAGTCATTAATTAATTCAGTCCAACACAGCCATTCAGGCTATGAAAATCATTAACTACATGTACTAGCTATCAGTGATACAAATAGCATTTGTATATAAAACAGGTATTCATGAATACATACAATGTCATATTTGCATATGTGTTAAACCAGGTTGTCTAGCGAAACAAGTCCATTGCTACTCATATATGTGTAAAAGATAACTTTATATCAAGAAGTAATTACACATCAATGAAACATCCCAGCCAGTAGAGATAAAATTTATAAGTTCAATATTAGCTCATAGGTCTGATATTAGCCCATATGTCTGAATTCCTCTTTTAAGTCACATAGCACATGCAATGATGCTGAATGCAGGATGATCGCAGGCAAGTGGAAAGTCCTGGGGATCTAATGGCAGTGGACGCATCTTCAGGGCTTTGGTTGCCATCACTGTGGCTCCACGTGGCTTGTCAACATGAAAATGAGAGACAGACAGAGAGAGAGAGAGAGAGAGAGAGAGAGAGAGAGAGAGAGAGAGAGAGAGAGAGAGAGAGAGAGAGAGAGATCTACCTCTTCTAATGGGAGATTCAAGAAAACACTTCCGAGAAGACTCATAAGAAGGCCACACGCACAAGAAGGGATCACCATGCTTTGATCTGATTGATGGGCTAGAATCCACCCCTTCACCTTCAGTCTTTTATCAAGTTAACATGAAATTGTGTAACTACCACAGCATAAAATCTACAAATGTATAAACAGCGCAATATCTGTGGGGTTTTGTAATAAATATTCACAGAGTGGTCATTTTGGAGGGAACTGAAACTCTATATGCTAATAGGATGCTCCTTGTTCCCATGCCTCCCCCATTTCTATGGTCTCAGAATTCTTGCCCCTGTCCTTTCCACAACCCAAGTTATCCCCATAGACCAATACCATCATTACAGGGACGTTTGTGTTTGTGATGGTAGTGAGTCCTCTGTTTCCCTCACACATTAATGGACAGCCACGTCCTCAGTGTCATTGAGCTCAGATGCAGGGAGAACAGATTTGAGTCTGTATATTTTTCTGGAGCTTGAGCATCATCAGTTCCTTAAAGATGAGATGTTGTTTTCTGCTATTGAAATATATTGCTCACAACTACTGCAACCTTTTCTGAAGGTTTTGGCAGCTCCAGCTCCAGCAGCATCTAGGCATCAGAGACAGCAAAGCCTATGCAGAGGATCTATGATGATTTCTCACTCTTGGACCCAAATCTTGGACAAATAGGAACAGGGAAAATAATCACTGATGACAAGTAATGGAAGCCTCAGTAATCCAGCCCATTTTTGGAATCTTGACACTGCTAGAGAGAAGTAATAGCTAGGCAGAGGAATCTCCACAGGACATTGATGTCCTATGGAAAAGGTCTATGGATCCTAGAGAACCCTGTCTATGATGAAATGTTTTTCACTAGGTTTGAGACTTTACCTGGAAATTGATGAAGTGCTCTGCATATTAGAAGCCCAGGAATAAAGAAGAGAAGTTCCCAATCTTCTCAGAAACTGCAAGTCTGACCCCATCATCTTCTTTGTGCTAACACCAACACCACACTCACTGCCATCAGTGGATTCCGACTCATAGAGACTCTATATGACAGTGTATTCCATCATGTTGAAAAGCACACTCGACGAAAGGAACTGTGTTACCAACATGACTCCTGCTAGAAACAAACACAGGGCTGCATGACAGTGAAAGGGACCCGCTCTCCTTGGATCAAGCAAGGACTGAGGCAGAAGATTCCCCAAAGAAAGCCTCTGAAAAAGATGGTAGGCATGGCTTAAAGGTTTGGAAATATATACCAACAAGTAAATGTATAGGATTAAGGATGTGAAACATATTTCACAGGGATGGTTACGAATATGCATTAGGGTGAGGTTAAGATTCTTTTTTAAATTAATAAATCTTTTTATTGGGCTCATACAACTCTTATCACAATCCGTACATACATCAATTGAGCAAAGCACCCTTATACATTCTTTGCACTCGTCATTCTCAAAATTCACCTTCCACTTGGGTTCCTGGAATCAGCCTGGTTTCCCATTTTTCCCCCTTCCCCTCCCTCCCTGCTCCCCCCTTCCCCCTGGTCCCTTGATAGTTTATAAATAATTATTATATCTTATCTTACACTCCCCGGTGTCTCCCCTCACCCACCTCCCCATTGCCCATTTCCCAGAGAGGAGGTTACACATAGATCTCCAAGATTGGCTCTCCCTTTCTGCACCCCCTTCCATCCTGGTGTAGCCACTCCTACCGCGGGTATTGAGGGGTTCATCTGTCCTAGATTCCCTGTGTTTCCAGATACCTACTTCACCGCTGTACATCCTCTGGTATAACCAGGTCCGCAAGGTAGAATTGGGGTCATGATAATTGGGAAGGGAGGAAGCGTTCAGGAACTAGAGGAAGGTTTTGAGTTTCATTGTTGCTACAGTGAACCCTGAGTGACTCATCTCCTCCACACTACCCCTCTGGAAGGGATGTCCAGCTGTCTACAGATGGGCATTGGGTCCCCATCTTGCACTCCCCCTCATTCACGGTGATGTGATTCTCGCCACCACCCCACCTTTGTTGTTTGGGACCTGGTCTCCTCTGCCCTTCACGATCACCTATGTTGGTGAGCTGCTTCTGTGTGGGCTTTCTTGCTTCTGGGCTAGATGCCTGCTTATTTGCTTTCAAGCCTTTACGTCCCCAGATGCTATATCTCTCAGTAGCCGGGCAAGACACAGCTCCTTGTACTTCTTGGTTCCAAGTGTCTTATTTGACCTTTTGGGTGACTTTTGGTTCCTTGACCAAAATTCTTATGTTCCATGTGACCTGTGACCTGAAGTTTGGGAATGTCTTGGTGGACATGTTTGCCTGGCCAGAATGGATACTCATTTGGTGTAGTGGGATATTTTTTTTGTGAGGAAAGAGCTCAACAGATACAGGATATCAGGAAGGGAAATACAGAATAATTGCAGGCAATAAATGAGGCACTCCAACATCCTGTGGCAACATCTCATATCTTAAGGAGAAGTTCCTTGGACAAGCTATGGAATTTACACTGTGACACAACCTTAAGCAGCTTGGGAAATAATCTCTAAGAGAATGTCCAAAGTTCATCTTATACTGTACTCCTTAGCTACTATATTCACAACAAATATAATCTTGTCACAAGGGATTAGTTATCAATGATAACTTTTTCGCAGAAATGGTACATCTATTGTTATTTTTAATCACTTTATTAGTGGTTCATACAACTCTTATAACAATCCGTACATACATCAATTGTATAAAACACATTTGTACATTCATTGCCCTCATCATTCTCAAAATATTTACTCTCCACTTAAGCCCCTGGCATCAGGTCCTCATTTTGCCCCCTCCCACCCCACTACCCCCTCCCTCATGAGCCCTTGATAATTTATAAATTATTATTTTGTCATATCTTGCCCTGTCCAATGTCTCCCTTCACCCACTTTTCTGTTGTCCATCCCTCAGGGAGGAGGTCACATGTAGATCTTTGTAATCGATTCCCCCTTTCCAACCCACCCTCCCTCTATGCTCCCAGTATCGCCACTCATACCACTGGTCCTGAAGGGATCATCCTCCCTGGATTCCTTGTGCTTCCAGTTCCTATCTGTACCAGTGTACATCCTCTGGTCATGCCAGACTTGCAAGGAAGAATTCGGATCATGATATGTGGGGGATGGGGGGATGGAGGAAGCATTTAGGAACGAGAGGAAAGTTGTATTTTTCACCGTTGCTACATCGCACCCTGACTGGCTCGTCTCCTCCCCAAGACCCCTCTGCAAGGGGTCTCCAGTGGCCTAAAAATGGGCTGTGGGTCTCCTCTCCGCACTGCCCCCCTCATTTACTATGGTAAAAATTTTTGTTCTGATGATTCCTGATACCTGATCCCTTTGGCTCCTCGTGAGCCTACAGGCTGGTGTGCTTCTTCCACGTGGGCTTTGTTGCATTTGTGCTAGATGGCCGCTTGTTTACCTTCAAGCCTTTAAGACCCTGTCCAGACACTTTATCTTTTGATAGCTGGGCACCATCAGCTTTATTCACCACACTTGCTTATTCATCCACTTTGTCTTCAGCGGTTGTGTTAGGAAGGTGAGAATCATAGAATGCCAATTTAGTAGAAGAAAGTATTCTTGCATTAAGGGAGTACTTGAGTGGAGGCCCAATGTCCTTCTGCTACCTTAATTCTAAACCTATAAATATATGCACATAGATATAGTTCCCCATCCTCATACATTAATATATTTGCATATGTATTGTTTGTTTTCTTTCTTTCTTTTTTAGGAATTTGGCAGTGATTGGTAGATATATATGGGCAAGAAAAGTATATATTACTTCCCTTTTTGTTCCACCTTCCAAAGATCAACCTGGAGCTTCACTCAAAAATTAAAGAGTTTATTGAAGGAACAAAACAATCGAGGAATGGACAATAATAATTGTAAGGATTCACAAAGTCCCACCGTAAAAGTAAATTTTCAGAGTTTAAATGCAGAAGGATCCTGAAACTTAAAAGATTATTCCAATCCCTTGATCTTTACTACGTTTGGCTCAAATGGACAAGGCAATATCAAGGACACTATATAATGATTGAGTCATGTAACAATTTTTATTTGCTTTGCTTTGACTTTAGATATTGGGAGAGAGAGTGACTGCTCTTCCTGGCAGCTTGTTGTGGGAGTAGCTATGCTGATTTTTACTCATATTTTCTACACTTTCAACTGAGTTGAAACTAAAAATTAAAATTGTCGATCACAGGACAGAATGTTGCAAGACCAACCACTTCTATGCAAATACCTTTTACAAGTTCAAACCTGTCCGATAGAGTCACTTTGGGTCACAATCAACTATTTGACAGTGTGAGTTTCCATGTACAATTTAGAAGACACTAGTACACTCTCTACGATTGTAAACAGGGTTTCCATTGAATCTGTTTGAGAGCTGTGGGAACAAAACCAACTCAAGACTCCGGAGAAAGGCCCACCTGTGCTCAGCTCTGAACCTGCTCCTGGATCCTGTGCTTGTTGTTTGTCCTGAGCTCCCCCTGCTGGTCAGTAAGCCCCATGCAGTCCAGCCCCAGAGCTGTCCTGTGAGGGTCACACTGACTGCCCTGTCTATGTCCACCTGCACTGAAATAGACAGATGGGTCCTCAGTGCTCACAGAGGTCAGGGGTAGGGAGAACTGTTTCCTGGAAGAATCAAGGTCAATACTACAGAGATTTATAGTAGGAGATCCCTGTTCACCATGGCCTCTCCCTGGCTGCTGCCTGAATCCAATCAATCCCAAATACCCTCTCCCTGAACCAAGGTCGTCCTATCTCAAGAGGCTTTGGAGTCTCCTCCTGATGAGGCCACTTTTAACCAGGAAACTATACCAATCATTTTCTTATGAGTATAACTGACTGTTATAAGGTCTGGAACCCATGAGTAGTTTGCGAATGCCACAGCATTACCGCTCCACCAAGAGATTTCTCCAGAACTGTTTCCCACATCAAGTTGAATGCAGGCAAGTGAATGAAGCTAGAAAGCAAGCAAATAACATGTCTACTTATTAGAAAGAAGGAAAGAAGGTCTAATAATATTGGGAATGGATGTGTTGAGAAAGGGCCAGAAAATTTGAGCTGAGCATTTTCTTCAATTTTGACAATGCACCTGCTCATTCTTCAAGGGCATCAAGGACTGAACTCTGAGAATTTCATGAAGAAACTGTACTTAATCTGCTCTATAGCCCTACGGTTAATCATATGTTACACAGTGAGCCACTTAAGAGAAACCCAATCCAGTAAGAGGCGTCAGTGCCCCCATGTGGTGAGATGTCTCCCTGTCATGTCAGTGACCTGTGTTTTTATTCTCACTCTCTAGGAGACAACAGACACTGTGTCCTCTGGTGCTGGACTGAGAGATGCCTCTGAGACTCCTGCTCTGCAGCTGCATCAGGCTGAGGGTTTCTGCCCCTCTCAGGAAGGGGGTTCTCTCACCGTGTCTCTTGCACAGTAATACATGTTCTTCAGGCTGCTCCACTGCAGGTACGTGGTGCTGATGGAGTTGTCTGTGGAGATGGTGACTTTTCCTTGGAAGGATGGGTTGTACCTGGTATCAGAGTCAACAGGATAAATCATTCCTACCCATTCCACGCCCTTTCCAGGTGGCTGCCTAATCCAGTGGCTCCAGCTTCCAGTAAAGCTGTACTCAGATGCCTTACAGGAGATCCTCGAAGATTCCCCAGGTCTTTTCACCTCTGCCCCAGACTGCACCAGGTCACCTGAGCACAGACACCAGTGGAGATAGGATTCAGAGATCAGATATTCCCTCTACACACACACACACCACCACCACCATCACCACCACCACCACCACCACCACCACCACCACCACCACCACCACCACCACCCCACCACCCCATTCATCTCAAATCCTGTGACGATCCTGACCTTGGAGAAGAGCAATGAGGAGAGCTAGGCTGGCAGAGCCCATCTTGCAAGGAGGATGGAAAGGGATCACACTGTGGTCCCCAGCTGGATGATGAGGGTGCTTCCCCTGTGGAGGTGGCCTGTGGATCTAAAATGGATGTCTTCACTTTGCATTTCTTCCCTGCTCTCCATGTCAGACTCCTCCAGTCTTATAACCCTGGAAACCCAAGGTAGGAGGAGGTGCGTGTGTTGGGACTGCTGGGAGGGACAGAACCTGATCCTAGTAACATCCTGCAAAACACACACACACACACACACACACACACACACACACACACACACACACACACCACCACCACCACCACCACCACCACCACCACCATCACCACAACCACCACC